>NC_090830.1:22883163-23483163 GCF_028021215.1 Eschrichtius robustus | reverse complement strand
ACCTTCCAAAAAGAAAATTTGAAGAGTTATATTATACTCACACTTTTTTTCTTTTTTCTTTTAACAGAAAAGAAAAAGGCGTGGACAAAAGATGAATTGTAGGAATTTTGACAGGCATGTAAACCCAAATTACAAAAACCTAACAGCTCACACCAGTCAGAATGGCCATCAACAAAAATCCTGCAAACAATATATGCTGACGTGATTGTGGAGAAATGTGTCCCCTCGATTCTAAGGGGGACGTGGTAAGAGTCACTAATGAAAGGACAATTGAGGTGCCTTGAAAAGGTAAACGTTGAGCTACCATAGCAGTCAATCAATCATACCCACTGCTGGGTCTATCACCTGAGAAAATGAAAATCAATAATCACAGGCTGGCAATCCTGCACTCCAGCAATATTTACCATAGGCAACACTTGGAAGCAACGGACATGTCCATCAACAGAGGAATGCACCAAGAAGAAGTGGTCCATGTACACAATGGAATATTAGCCATGGAAAACCTTGAAGCACTGCTCTTTGAGGCACCATAGATGAGCCTGGAGATAATCACAAAACATGAAGTAGGTCGGAAAGCCAAAGACCTATAGCCTATATTATCACTTATGGCATTATCTAATAACTGACACAGATGAACATATTTCCAAAGGGAAAGACACTCACAGGCTTAGAAAACAAACTATGCTCATCTAAAAGGAATGGAGGGGGGAGATTGAGAAATGAAGATTAGTGTTACTATACATATACAAATACATATTATATCCATGTATCAAAAAGACCGAACATATAGCAAGGGAGGTCGACGGAACACTGTAATATTTTACATGGGAAGAGGATCCGTACATTCATAGACATACATAATGTACAAATGAACCAGATTGTGTACACCTAGGACAGACAATGTTCTAAACTTTACCCAGATTAAAAAAAAAATTTAAAAACCAAGAAGAAGTAATGAGACATAAACTTATGGGGATTTCTCCTGGCAAATTCCATTCTAATTTACAACCTAGGACAATGACTTCCAGAAAGGCTCTGCTGCCCTAGTACCCAGATTGGGGAATGGAGAAATGCTACCTCCTTGTGGCCGTTTCCCACAACAGCAGCTTTGAACCCACTGCAAAAGGTCACTAAATTTTCACCAACTCGCAGTTCTGTAAATAGCACCCGCCCTCCAGAAAATTTCTGCGGTCAAAAATCGACCAAAAAATTCAAAAGAGGGCAACCTTCGAAGAAGACAATTTCAAGAGCTATATTGTACTCACGTTTTTTTTCTTTTAAGAGAAAAGACAAAGGCGTAGGAATATGATGAATTTTAAAAATTTTAATGACATGCATACCCATATTACAAAACCTATCAGCTCAGAGCAGTCAGAATGGCCATTAGGAAAAATGCTGCAAAAAATAAATAGTGAAGGGAGTGTGGAGAAATGCGTACCATCGGTTGTAAGGGGGGGGCATGTAAAGAGCCACTAATGAAAACACAATGTAGGCGCTTTGAACAGGGAAACATTGAGCTACCAGTCAATCAAACACAACCACTGCTTGGCCTATCACCTGAGAAAATGTGAATCAAAAAGTCACAGGCTGGCAAACCTGTACGCCAGCAAGATTTACCATAGTCAGTACTTGGAAGCAATGAAAATGTCCATCAACCGAGGAATGCACCAAGAAGAAGTGGTCCACGTACACAATGGAATATTACTCTAATAATAAATATAAATTAAATTTAAAAACAAACAAAAGCAAGGAGACATCAACATTTGTGGGTTTATCCGGGCACATTGCACTCTAGTTTATAACCGAAGAACACCACTGGCCGGTAGGTCTGTTTCCCTGGTACCAGCATGGGGAACGTAGAAAGGCTGCAGCTCTCTGGCCGTTACCTGCAAAAGCAGGTTTAAAGCCTGAGCTAATGGTCACTTCATATGAACAAGTACTGCAGGGCTGTAAATGAAACCTGCCCTCAAAATATCTTGAGGGAGATAATGGCCAAAATATTTCAAATGGTGACACATACTTTAAGAAAACACTTTGAAGAAATAAGCTCTAATCACAGCTGGAAAAATAAAAAGGACATGTCTAAAAGCTCAATTTCAACGCATTATGAGACACATGCAAATTCAACCATAAAGACGTATCAGCTCACACCACTCAGAATAACCATCAGCAAAAACTACAAAGAATAAATGCTGAAGGTGCTGGGAAGAAATGCATACCCTCAACTTTATGTGGGACGTAACCTGGAAAGAGCCACTAAAGAGAACAGAATAGAGGTGCCATTAAAATGTAAACATTGAGCTACCATAGGATCCAGCAGACCTATTCCTGCACCTATAAACTAAGAAGACAGAATTGGAAGGACACAGGTACGCAAATCTGCATTGCATAGTATTCCCATAGCCAAGATATGGAAGTAACCAAAAAGTCCACCGACAGATGGGCGGACAAAGAAGAACTGCTACATGTACAGATGGAATATGAGCTTGTGAAAAAATGAAACAATGCCATTTGCAGCACCATAGATGAGTCTAGAAGTAATCACACCACTTGGAGTAAGTGAGAAAGCGAAAGACCCATATCCTATCATATCACATATAGGTGTTACCTAAAAAATGATACAAACAAAGATATTTCCACAGAGAAACACTATCATAGCTTCATTAAAAAAACTTATGGTTCACCAAATGGAAAGGTGTGAGGATTGGATACATTACCATATTGAGGTTAACAGAGAGATACAAACACATGTGAAATATATAATCACCAAAGACCTACGCAATACCAAGAGGAGACTACTCAACATTGTGTCATAACCGACATGGGAAAAGGATCCGAAGAAGAATAGATATATGCATATGTGTGAAAGAACCACATCTTGCACACCTAGAACAAAGAAAACATTGTAATCAAGTTTGCTGTGATAAAAAATAAAAATTAAGTTAAAAATACCAACAAGAAGTAATGAGACATAAACTTAAAGGGCTTTTTCCTCGCACATTCCATTCTAATTTACAACCTAGAACACCACTTCCAGTAAGGCTCTGTTGCCCTAGTAACCAGATTTGGTAAAGGAGAAATGCTGCCGCCTTGTGGCCGATTCCCGCAAGAGCAGCTTTTAACCCACAGCTAATGGTCACTTACCATTCACAAGGACTCAGGGCTGTAAAGGACACCTGCCCTAAAAAAGTGTGCTGGGGTAGGGAATGGATAAAAAAAAATTCAAAACACGCAGGATTTTCAAGATAGTATAAAGAGGTAAGTTTTACTCACTCTCTTTTTAAAGAAAGGAAAATGGATAAAAGTTCCACCTCAGGAAGTATTAGACTCATGCAATCTAATCTACAAAATGTTTTCAACTCACACCAGTCGACTGACCATTGGCAAAAAGTCTACAAACAATAAATGCTGAAGAGGTTTTAGAGAACTGTGTATCCTCTAGCTGCTGGTGAGATGTAAAAGGGTTAAACGCTAATAATGAGAACAGAAAGGAGCTGCGTTGAAAAGGAAAAACTGAGGTACCATTCAATCCAGCAGGCGCACCAATGGGCCTCTCACCTGAGAAGACCAGAATGAAGAAGACCCGGGTTGCAAAAGCTGCACTGCAGCCTTATTCACAATAGACAAGACAGTGAAGCAACCAAAATGTCCATCAACAGATGAAAGGATAAAGAAGAAGTGGAGGTCCAAGTAGACAATGAATACTAGGCATGGAAAACAGTGAAACACTGCTCTTTGAGGCACCATAGATGATCTTGGAGATAATCACAGAACATGAGGTAAGTCGGAAAGCAAAAGTCCTATATCCTATGATATCACTTATAGGCGTTATCTAATAACGGACACAAATGAACATATTTCCACAAAGAAAGTCAATCACAGACTTATTTAAAAAAAACTATGCTTATCTAAAAGGAAAGGTGGGGGGGATGGATAAATGAAGATTAGCGTTACCATATGTATACAAATACATATTATATACATATATCAAAAAGACCGACCCTATAGCAAGGAAGGTTTACGGAACACTCTGTAATAATTTACAGGGGAAGAGGATCTCTACATAAATAGGTATATAGAATATGTAGATGGACCAGAGTGTGTACACCTTGGACAAGCAACATTCTAACCATTACCCCAATTGAAAAAATTAAAACAACGAACTAGGAGTAATGAGACATAAACTTATGGGGGGTTTTCCTGGCACATTCCATCCAAATTTACAACCTAGGCAAACGACTTCCAGAACGGCTCTGCTGCCCTAGTACCCAGATTTGGGAATGGAGAAATGCTGCATCCTTGTGGCCGTTTCCCACAACAGCAGCTTTAAACCCACTGCCAAAGGTCACTAAATATTCACCAATGGCAGTTCTGTAAATGGCACCTGCCCTCCAAAAAATACTGAGGTCGAAAATCGACCAAAAAATTCTAGAGTGCAACCTTCTAAAAAGAAAATTTGAAGAGGTATATTATACTCACAGTTTTTTTCTTTTTTCTTTTAACAGAAAAGAAAAAGGCGTGGACAAATGATGAATTGTAGGAATTTTGACAGGCATGTAAACCCAAATTACAAAAACCTATCAGCTCACACCAGTCAGAATGGCCATCAACAAAAATCCTGCAAACAATATATGCTGACGTGATTGTGGAGAAATGCGTCCCCTCGATTCTAAGTGGGACGTGGTAAGAGTCACTAATGAAAGGACAATTGAGGTGCCTTGAAAAGTTAAACGTTGAGCTACCATAGCAGTCAATCAATCATACCCACTGCTGGGTCTATCACCTGAGAAAATGAAAATCAATAATCACAGGCTGGCAATCCTGCACTCCAGCAATATTTACCATAGGCAACACTTGGAAGCAACGGACATGTCCATCAACAGAGGAATGCACCAAGAAGAAGTGGTCCATGTACACAATGGAATATTAGCCATGGAAAACCTTGAAGCACTGCTCTTTGAGGCACCATAGATGAGCCTGGAGATAATCAAAAAACATGAAGTAGGTTGGAAAGCCAAAGACCTATAGCCTATATTATCACTTATGGCATTATCTAATAACTGACACAGATGAACATATTTCCAAAGAGAAAGACACTCACAGGCTTAGAAAACAAACTATGCTCATCTAAAAGGAAAGGAGGGGGGAAATTGAGAAATGAAGATTAGTGTTACTATACATATACAAATACATATTATATCCATGTATCAAAAAGACCGAACATATAGCAAGGGAGGTCGACGGAACACTGTAATATTTTACATGGGAAGAGGATCTGTACATTCATAGACATGCATAATGTACAAATGAACCAGAATGTGTACACCTAGGACAGACAATGTTCTAAATTTACCCAGATTAAAAAAAAAATTTAAAAACCAAGAAGAAGTAATGAGATATAAACTTATGGGGATTTCTCCTGGCAAATTCCATTCTAATTTACAACCTAGGACAATGACTTCCAGAAAGGCTCTGCTGCCCTAGTACCCAGATTGGGGAATGGAGAAATGCTACCTCCTTGAGGCCGTTTCCCACAACAGCAGCTTTGAACCCACTGCAAAAGGTCACTAAATTTTCACCAACTTGCAGTTCTGTAAATGGCACCCGCCCTCCAGAAAATTTCTGCGGTCAAAAATCGACCAAAAAATTCAAAAGAGGGCAACCTTCGAAGAAGACAATTTCAAGAGGTATATTGTACTCACGGTTTTTTCTTTTAAGAGAAAAGACAAAGGCGTAGGAATATGATGAATTTTAAAAATTTTAATGACATGCATACCCATATTACAAAACCTATCAGCACAGAGCAGTCAGAATGGCCATTAGGAAAAATGCTGCAAAAAATAAATGGTGAAGGGAGTGTGGAGAAATGCGTACCCTCGGTTATAAGGGGGGGGCATGTAAAGAGCCACTAATGAAAACACAATGTAGGCGCTTTGAACAGGGAAACATTGAGCTACCAGTCAATCAATCACAACCACTGCTTGGCCTATCACCTGAGAAAATGAGAATCAAAAAGTCACAGGCTGGCAAACCTGTACGCCAGCAAGATTTACCATAGTCAGTACTTGGAAGCAATGAAAATGTCCATCAACCGAGGAATGCACCAAGAAGAAGTGGTCCACGTACACAATGGAATATTACTCTAATAATAAATATAAATTAAATTTAAAAACAAACAAAAGCAAGGAGACATCAACATTTGTGGGTTTATCCGGGCACATTGCACTCTAGTTTATAACCGAAGAACACCACTGGCCGGTAGGTCTGTTTCCCTGGTACCAGCATGGGGAACGTAGAAAGGCTGCCGCTCTCTGGCCGTTACCTGCAAAAGCAGGTTTAAAGCCTGAGCTAATGGTCACTTCATATGAACAAGTACTGCGGGGCTGTAAATGAAACCTGCCCTCAAAATATCTTGAGGGAGATAATGGCCAAAATATTTCAAATGGTGACACATACTTTAAGAAAACACTTTGAAGAAATAAGCTCTAATCACAGCTGGAAAAATAAAAAGGACATGTCTAAAAGCTCAATTTCAACGCATTATGAGACACATGCAAATTCAACCACAAAGAGGTATCAGCTCACACCACTCAGAATAACCATCAGCAAAAACTACAAAGAATAAATGCTGAAGGTGCTGGGAAGAAATGCATACCCTCAACTTTATGTGGGACGTAACCTGGAAAGAGCCACTAAAGAGAACAGAATAGAGGTGCCTTTAAAATGTAAACATTGAGCTACCATAGGATCCAGCAGACCTATTCCTGGTCCTATAAACTAAGAAGACAGAATTGGAAGGACACAGGTACGCAAATCTGCATTGCATAGTATTCCCATAGCCAAGATATGGAAGTAACCAGAAAGTCCACCGACAGATGGGCGGACAAAGAAGGACTGCTACATGTACAGATGGAATATGAGCTTGTGAAAAAATGAAACAATGCCATTTGCAGCACCATAGATGAGTCTAGAAGTAATCACGCAACTT
Organism: Eschrichtius robustus; assembly: GCF_028021215.1. Lineage (NCBI taxonomy): Eukaryota > Metazoa > Chordata > Mammalia > Artiodactyla > Eschrichtiidae > Eschrichtius > Eschrichtius robustus. The sequence goes on along the minus strand of NC_090830.1, from coordinate 23,476,175 downwards.
GGAGTAAGTGAGAAAGCGAAAGACCCATATCCTATCATATCACATATAGGTGTTACCTAAAAAATGATACAAACAAAGATATTTCCACAGAGAAACACTATCATAGCTTCATTAAAAAAACTTATGGTTCACCAAATGGAAAGGTGTGAGATTGGATACATTACCATATTGAGGTTAACAGAGAGATACAAACACATGTGAAATATATAATCACCAAAGACCTACGCAATACCAAGAGGAGACTACTCAACATTGTGTCATAACCGACATGGGAAAAGGATCCGAAGAAGAATAGATATATGCATATGTGTGAAAGAACCACATCTTGCACACCTAGAACAAAGAAAACATTGTAATCAAGTTTGCTGTGGTAAAAAATAAAAATTAAGTTAAAAATACCAACAAGAAGTAATGAGACATAAACTTAAAGGGCTTTTTCCTCGCACATTCCATTCTAATTTACAACCTAGAACACCACTTCCAGTAAGGCTCTGTTGCCCTAGTAACCAGATTTGGTAAAGGAGAAATGCTGCCGCCTTGTGGCCGATTCCCACAAGAGCAGCTTTTAACCCACAGCTAATGGTCACTTACCATTCACAAGGACTCAGGGCTGTAAAGGACACCTGCCCTAAAAAAGTGTGCTGAGGTAGGGAATGGATAAAAAAAAAATTCAAAACACGCAGGATTTTCAAGATAGTATAAAGAGGTAAGTTTTACTCACTCTCTTTTTAAAGAAAGGAAAATGGATAAAAGTTCCACCTCAGGAAGTATTAGACTCATGCAATCTAATCTACAAAAAGTTTTCAACTCACACCAGTCGACTGACCATTGGCAAAAAGTCTACAAACAATAAATGCTGAAGAGGTTTTAGAGAACTGTGTATCCTCTAGCTGCTGGTGAGATGTAAAAGGGTTAAACGCTAATAATGAGAACAGAAAGGAGCTGCGTTGAAAAGGAAAAACTGAGGTACCATTCAATCCAGCAGGCGCACCAATGGGCCTCTCACCTGAGAAGACCAGAATGAAGAAGACCCGGGTTGCAAAAGCTGCACTGCAGCCTTATTCACAATAGACAAGACAGTGAAGCAACCAAAATGTCCATCAACAGATGAAAGGATAAAGAAGAAGTGGTGGTCCATGTAGACAATGAATACTAGGCATGGAAAACAGTGAAACACTGCTCTTTGAGGCACCATAGATGATCTTGGAGATAATCACAGAACATGAGGTAAGTCGGAAAGCAAAAGTCCTATATCCTATGATATCACTTATAGGCGTTATCTAATAACGGACACAAATGAACATATTTCCACAAAGAAAGTCAATCACAGACTTATTTAAAAAAAAAAAACTATGCTTATCTAAAAGGAAAGGTGGGGGGGATGGATAAATGAAGATTAGCGTTACCATATGTATACAAATACATATTATATACATATATCAAAAAGACCGACCCTATAGCAAGGAAGGTTTACGGAACACTCTGTAATAATTTACAGGGGAAGAGGATCTCTACATAAATAGGTTTATAGAATATGTAGATGAACCAGAGTGTGTACACCTTGGACAAGCAACATTCTAACCATTACCCCAAATGAAAAAATTAAAACAACGAACTAGGAGTAATGAGACATAAACTTATGGGGGGTTTTCCTGGCACATTCCATCCAAATTTACAACCTAGGCAAACGACTTCCAGAACGGCTCTGCTGCCCTAGTACCCAGATTTGGCAATGGAGAAATGCTGCATCCTTGTGGTCGTTTCCCACAACAGCAGCTTTAAACCCACTGCCAAAGGTCACTAAATATTCACCAATGGCAGTTCTGTAAATGGCACCTGCCCTCCAAAAAATACTGAGGTCGAAAATCGACCAAAAAATTCTAGAGTGCAACCTTCCAAAAAGAAAATTTGAAGAGGTATATTATACTCACAGTTTTTTTCTTTTTTCTTTTAACAGAAAAGAAAAAGGCGTGGACAAATGATGAATTGTAGGAATTTTGACAGGCATGTAAACCCAAATTACAAAAACCTATCAGCTCACACCAGTCAGAATGGCCATCAACAAAAATCCTGCAAACAATATATGCTGACGTGATTGTGGAGAAATGCGTCCCCTCGATTCTAAGGGGGACGTGGTAAGAGTCACTAATGAAAGGACAATTGAGGTGCCTTGAAAAGGTAAACGTTGAGCTACCATAGCAGTCAATCAATCATACCCACTGCTGGGTCTATCACCTGAGAAAATGAAAATCAATAATCACAGGCTGGCAATCCTGCACTCCAGCAATATTTACCATAGGCAACACTTGGAAGCAACGGACATGTCCATCAACAGAGGAATGCACCAAGAAGAAGTGGTCCATGTACACAATGGAATATTAGCCATGGAAAACCTTGAAGCACTGCTCTTTGAGGCACCATAGATGAGCCTGGAGATAATCAAAAAACATGAAGTAGGTCGGAAAGCCAAAGACCTATAGCCTATATTATCACTTATGGCATTATCTAATAACTGACACAGATGAACATATTTCCAAAGAGAAAGACACTCACAGGCTTAGAAAACAAACTATGCTCATCTAAAAGGAAAGGAGGGGGGAAATTGAGAAATGAAGATTAGTGTTACTATACATATACAAATACATATTATATCCATGTATCAAAAAGACCGAACATATAGCAAGGGAGGTCGACGGAACACTGTAATATTTTACATGGGAAGAGGATCTGTACATTCATAGACATGCATAATGTACAAATGAACCAGATTGTGTACACCTAGGACAGACAATGTTCTAAATTTACCCAGATTAAAAAAAAAATTTAAAAACCAAGAAGAAGTAATGAGATATAAACTTATGGGGATTTCTCCTGGCAAATTCCATTCTAATTTACAACCTAGGACAATGACTTCCAGAAAGGCTCTGCTGCCCTAGTACCCAGATTGGGGAATGGAGAAATGCTACCTCCTTGAGGCCGTTTCCCACAACAGCAGCTTTGAACCCACTGCAAAAGGTCACTAAATTTTCACCAACTTGCAGTTCTGTAAATGGCACCCGCCCTCCAGAAAATTTCTGCGGTCAAAAATCGACCAAAAAATTCAAAAGAGGGCAACCTTCGAAGAAGACAATTTCAAGAGCTATATTGTACTCACGGTTTTTTCTTTTAAGAGAAAAGACAAAGGCGTAGGAATATGATGAATTTTAAAAATTTTAATGACATGCATACCCATATTACAAAACCTATCAGCTCAGAGCAGTCAGAATGGCCATTAGGAAAAATGCTGCAAAAAATAAATGGTGAAGGGAGTGTGGAGAAATGCGTACCCTCGGTTGTAAGGGGGGGGGCATGTAAAGAGCCACTAATGAAAACACAATGTAGGCGCTTTGAACAGGGAAACATTGAGCTACCAGTCAATCAATCACAACCACTGCTTGGCCTATCACCTGAGAAAATGAGAATCAAAAAGTCACAGGCTGGCAAACCTGTACGCCAGCAAGATTTACCATAGTCAGTACTTGGAAGCAATGAAAATGTCCATCAACCGAGGAATGCACCAAGAAGAAGTGGTCCACGTACACAATGGAATATTACTCTAATAATAAATATAAATTAAATTTAAAAACAAACAAAAGCAAGGAGACATCAACATTTGTGGGTTTATCCGGGCACATTGCACTCTAGTTGATAACCGAAGAACACCACTGGCCGGTAGGTCTGTTTCCCTGGTACCAGCATGGGGAACGTAGAAAGGCTGCCGCTCTCTGGCCGTTACCTGCAAAAGCAGGTTTAAAGCCTGAGCTAATGGTCACTTCATATGAACAAGTACTGCAGGGCTGTAAATGAAACCTGCCCTCAAAATATCTTGAGGGAGATAATGGCCAAAATATTTCAAATGGTGACACATACTTTAAGAAAACACTTTGAAGAAATAAGCTCTAATCACAGCTGGAAAAATAAAAAGGACATGTCTAAAAGCTCAATTTCAACGCATTATGAGACACATGCAAATTCAACCACAAAGAGGTATCAGCTCACACCACTCAGAATAACCATCAGCAAAAACTACAAAGAATAAATGCTGAAGGTGCTGGGAAGAAATGCATACCCTCAACTTTATGTGGGACGTAACCTGGAAAGAGCCACTAAAGAGAACAGAATAGAGGTGCCTTTAAAATGTAAACATTGAGCTACCATAGGATCCAGCAGACCTATTCCTGGACCTATAAACTAAGAAGACAGAATTGGAAGGACACAGGTACGCAAATCTGCATTGCATAGTATTCCCATAGCCAAGATATGGAAGTAACCAGAAAGTCCACCGACAGATGGGCGGACAAAGAAGGACTGCTACATGTACAGATGGAATATGAGCTTGTGAAAAAATGAAACAATGCCATTTGCAGCACCATAGATGAGTCTAGAAGTAATCACGCAACTTGGAGTAAGTGAGAAAGCGAAAGACCCATATCCTATCATATCACATATAGGTGTTACCTAAAAAATGATACAAACAAAGATATTTCCACAGAGAAACACTATCATAGCTTCATTAAAAAAACTTATGGTTCACCAAATGGAAAGGTGTGAGATTGGATACATTACCATATTGAGGTTAACAGAGAGATACAAACACATGTGAAATATATAATCACCAAAGACCTACGCAATACCAAGAGGAGACTACTCAACATTGTGTCATAACCGACATGGGAAAAGGATCCGAAGAAGAATAGATATATGCATATGTGTGAAAGAACCACATCTTGCACACCTAGAACAAAGAAAACATTGTAATCAAGTTTGCTGTGGTAAAAAATAAAAATTAAGTTAAAAATACCAACAAGAAGTAATGAGACATAAACTTAAAGGGCTTTTTCCTCGCACATTCCATTCTAATTTACAACCTAGAACACCACTTCCAGTAAGGCTCTGTTGCCCTAGTAACCAGATTTGGTAAAGGAGAAATGCTGCCGCCTTGTGGCCGATTCCCACAAGAGCAGCTTTTAACCCACAGCTAATGGTCACTTACCATTCACAAGGACTCAGGGCTGTAAAGGACACCTGCCCTAAAAAAGTGTGCTGAGGTAGGGAATGGATAAAAAAAAAATTCAAAACACGCAGGATTTTCAAGATAGTATAAAGAGGTAAGTTTTACTCACTCTCTTTTTAAAGAAAGGAAAATGGATAAAAGTTCCACCTCAGGAAGTATTAGACTCATGCAATCTAATCTACAAAAAGTTTTCAACTCACACCAGTCGACTGACCATTGGCAAAAAGTCTACAAACAATAAATGCTGAAGAGGTTTTAGAGAACTGTGTATCCTCTAGCTGCTGGTGAGATGTAAAAGGGTTAAACGCTAATAATGAGAACAGAAAGGAGCTGCGTTGAAAAGGAAAAACTGAGGTACCATTCAATCCAGCAGGCGCACCAATGGGCCTCTCACCTGAGAAGACCAGAATGAAGAAGACCCGGGTTGCAAAAGCTGCACTGCAGCCTTATTCACAATAGACAAGACAGTGAAGCAACCAAAATGTCCATCAACAGATGAAAGGATAAAGAAGAAGTGGTGGTCCATGTAGACAATGAATACTAGGCATGGAAAACAGTGAAACACTGCTCTTTGAGGCACCATAGATGATCTTGGAGATAATCACAGAACATGAGGTAAGTCGGAAAGCAAAAGTCCTATATCCTATGATATCACTTATAGGCGTTATCTAATAACGGACACAAATGAACATATTTCCACAAAGAAAGTCAATCACAGACTTATTTAAAAAAAAAAAACTATGCTTATCTAAAAGGAAAGGTGGGGGGGATGGATAAATGAAGATTAGCGTTACCATATGTATACAAATACATATTATATACATATATCAAAAAGACCGACCCTATAGCAAGGAAGGTTTACGGAACACTCTGTAATAATTTACAGGGGAAGAGGATCTCTACATAAATAGGTTTATAGAATATGTAGATGAACCAGAGTGTGTACACCTTGGACAAGCAACATTCTAACCATTACCCCAAATGAAAAAATTAAAACAACGAACTAGGAGTAATGAGACATAAACTTATGGGGGGTTTTCCTGGCACATTCCATCCAAATTTACAACCTAGGCAAACGACTTCCAGAACGGCTCTGCTGCCCTAGTACCCAGATTTGGCAATGGAGAAATGCTGCATCCTTGTGGTCGTTTCCCACAACAGCAGCTTTAAACCCACTGCCAAAGGTCACTAAATATTCACCAATGGCAGTTCTGTAAATGGCACCTGCCCTCCAAAAAATACTGAGGTCGAAAATCGACCAAAAAATTCTAGAGTGCAACCTTCCAAAAAGAAAATTTGAAGAGGTATATTATACTCACAGTTTTTTTCTTTTTTCTTTTAACAGAAAAGAAAAAGGCGTGGACAAATGATGAATTGTAGGAATTTTGACAGGCATGTAAACCCAAATTACAAAAACCTATCAGCTCACACCAGTCAGAATGGCCATCAACAAAAATCCTGCAAACAATATATGCTGACGTGATTGTGGAGAAATGCGTCCCCTCGATTCTAAGGGGGACGTGGTAAGAGTCACTAATGAAAGGACAATTGAGGTGCCTTGAAAAGGTAAACGTTGAGCTACCATAGCAGTCAATCAATCATACCCACTGCTGGGTCTATCACCTGAGAAAATGAAAATCAATAATCACAGGCTGGCAATCCTGCACTCCAGCAATATTTACCATAGGCAACACTTGGAAGCAACGGACATGTCCATCAACAGAGGAATGCACCAAGAAGAAGTGGTCCATGTACACAATGGAATATTAGCCATGGAAAACCTTGAAGCACTGCTCTTTGAGGCACCATAGATGAGCCTGGAGATAATCAAAAAACATGAAGTAGGTCGGAAAGCCAAAGACCTATAGCCTATATTATCACTTATGGCATTATCTAATAACTGACACAGATGAACATATTTCCAAAGAGAAAGACACTCACAGGCTTAGAAAACAAACTATGCTCATCTAAAAGGAAAGGAGGGGGGAAATTGAGAAATGAAGATTAGTGTTACTATACATATACAAATACATATTATATCCATGTATCAAAAAGACCGAACATATAGCAAGGGAGGTCGACGGAACACTGTAATATTTTACATGGGAAGAGGATCTGTACATTCATAGACATGCATAATGTACAAATGAACCAGATTGTGTACACCTAGGACAGACAATGTTCTAAATTTACCCAGATTAAAAAAAAAATTTAAAAACCAAGAAGAAGTAATGAGATATAAACTTATGGGGATTTCTCCTGGCAAATTCCATTCTAATTTACAACCTAGGACAATGACTTCCAGAAAGGCTCTGCTGCCCTAGTACCCAGATTGGGGAATGGAGAAATGCTACCTCCTTGAGGCCGTTTCCCACAACAGCAGCTTTGAACCCACTGCAAAAGGTCACTAAATTTTCACCAACTTGCAGTTCTGTAAATGGCACCCGCCCTCCAGAAAATTTCTGCGGTCAAAAATCGACCAAAAAATTCAAAAGAGGGCAACCTTCGAAGAAGACAATTTCAAGAGCTATATTGTACTCACGGTTTTTTCTTTTAAGAGAAAAGACAAAGGCGTAGGAATATGATGAATTTTAAAAATTTTAATGACATGCATACCCATATTACAAAACCTATCAGCTCAGAGCAGTCAGAATGGCCATTAGGAAAAATGCTGCAAAAAATAAATGGTGAAGGGAGTGTGGAGAAATGCGTACCCTCGGTTGTAAGGGGGGGGGCATGTAAAGAGCCACTAATGAAAACACAATGTAGGCGCTTTGAACAGGGAAACATTGAGCTACCAGTCAATCAATCACAACCACTGCTTGGCCTATCACCTGAGAAAATGAGAATCAAAAAGTCACAGGCTGGCAAACCTGTACGCCAGCAAGATTTACCATAGTCAGTACTTGGAAGCAATGAAAATGTCCATCAACCGAGGAATGCACCAAGAAGAAGTGGTCCACGTACACAATGGAATATTACTCTAATAATAAATATAAATTAAATTTAAAAACAAACAAAAGCAAGGAGACATCAACATTTGTGGGTTTATCCGGGCACATTGCACTCTAGTTGATAACCGAAGAACACCACTGGCCGGTAGGTCTGTTTCCCTGGTACCAGCATGGGGAACGTAGAAAGGCTGCCGCTCTCTGGCCGTTACCTGCAAAAGCAGGTTTAAAGCCTGAGCTAATGGTCACTTCATATGAACAAGTACTGCAGGGCTGTAAATGAAACCTGCCCTCAAAATATCTTGAGGGAGATAATGGCCAAAATATTTCAAATGGTGACACATACTTTAAGAAAACACTTTGAAGAAATAAGCTCTAATCACAGCTGGAAAAATAAAAAGGACATGTCTAAAAGCTCAATTTCAACGCATTATGAGACACATGCAAATTCAACCACAAAGAGGTATCAGCTCACACCACTCAGAATAACCATCAGCAAAAACTACAAAGAATAAATGCTGAAGGTGCTGGGAAGAAATGCATACCCTCAACTTTATGTGGGACGTAACCTGGAAAGAGCCACTAAAGAGAACAGAATAGAGGTGCCTTTAAAATGTAAACATTGAGCTACCATAGGATCCAGCAGACCTATTCCTGGACCTATAAACTAAGAAGACAGAATTGGAAGGACACAGGTACGCAAATCTGCATTGCATAGTATTCCCATAGCCAAGATATGGAAGTAACCAGAAAGTCCACCGACAGATGGGCGGACAAAGAAGGACTGCTACATGTACAGATGGAATATGAGCTTGTGAAAAAATGAAACAATGCCATTTGCAGCACCATAGATGAGTCTAGAAGTAATCACGCAACTTGGAGTAAGTGAGAAAGCGAAAGACCCATATCCTATCATATCACATATAGGTGTTACCTAAAAAATGATACAAACAAAGATATTTCCACAGAGAAACACTATCATAGCTTCATTAAAAAAACTTATGGTTCACCAAATGGAAAGGTGTGAGATTGGATACATTACCATATTGAGGTTAACAGAGAGATACAAACACATGTGAAATATATAATCACCAAAGACCTACGCAATACCAAGAGGAGACTACTCAACATTGTGTCATAACCGACATGGGAAAAGGATCCGAAGAAGAATAGATATATGCATATGTGTGAAAGAACCACATCTTGCACACCTAGAACAAAGAAAACATTGTAATCAAGTTTGCTGTGGTAAAAAATAAAAATTAAGTTAAAAATACCAACAAGAAGTAATGAGACATAAACTTAAAGGGCTTTTTCCTCGCACATTCCATTCTAATTTACAACCTAGAACACCACTTCCAGTAAGGCTCTGTTGCCCTAGTAACCAGATTTGGTAAAGGAGAAATGCTGCCGCCTTGTGGCCGATTCCCACAAGAGCAGCTTTTAACCCACAGCTAATGGTCACTTACCATTCACAAGGACTCAGGGCTGTAAAGGACACCTGCCCTAAAAAAGTGTGCTGAGGTAGGGAATGGATAAAAAAAAAATTCAAAACACGCAGGATTTTCAAGATAGTATAAAGAGGTAAGTTTTACTCACTCTCTTTTTAAAGAAAGGAAAATGGATAAAAGTTCCACCTCAGGAAGTATTAGACTCATGCAATCTAATCTACAAAAAGTTTTCAACTCACACCAGTCGACTGACCATTGGCAAAAAGTCTACAAACAATAAATGCTGAAGAGGTTTTAGAGAACTGTGTATCCTCTAGCTGCTGGTGAGATGTAAAAGGGTTAAACGCTAATAATGAGAACAGAAAGGAGCTGCGTTGAAAAGGAAAAACTGAGGTACCATTCAATCCAGCAGGCGCACCAATGGGCCTCTCACCTGAGAAGACCAGAATGAAGAAGACCCGGGTTGCAAAAGCTGCACTGCAGCCTTATTCACAATAGACAAGACAGTGAAGCAACCAAAATGTCCATCAACAGATGAAAGGATAAAGAAGAAGTGGTGGTCCATGTAGACAATGAATACTAGGCATGGAAAACAGTGAAACACTGCTCTTTGAGGCACCATAGATGATCTTGGAGATAATCACAGAACATGAGGTAAGTCGGAAAGCAAAAGTCCTATATCCTATGATATCACTTATAGGCGTTATCTAATAACGGACACAAATGAACATATTTCCACAAAGAAAGTCAATCACAGACTTATTTAAAAAAAAAAAACTATGCTTATCTAAAAGGAAAGGTGGGGGGGATGGATAAATGAAGATTAGCGTTACCATATGTATACAAATACATATTATATACATATATCAAAAAGACCGACCCTATAGCAAGGAAGGTTTACGGAACACTCTGTAATAATTTACAGGGGAAGAGGATCTCTACATAAATAGGTTTATAGAATATGTAGATGAACCAGAGTGTGTACACCTTGGACAAGCAACATTCTAACCATTACCCCAAATGAAAAAATTAAAACAACGAACTAGGAGTAATGAGACATAAACTTATGGGGGGTTTTCCTGGCACATTCCATCCAAATTTACAACCTAGGCAAACGACTTCCAGAACGGCTCTGCTGCCCTAGTACCCAGATTTGGCAATGGAGAAATGCTGCATCCTTGTGGTCGTTTCCCACAACAGCAGCTTTAAACCCACTGCCAAAGGTCACTAAATATTCACCAATGGCAGTTCTGTAAATGGCACCTGCCCTCCAAAAAATACTGAGGTCGAAAATCGACCAAAAAATTCTAGAGTGCAACCTTCCAAAAAGAAAATTTGAAGAGGTATATTATACTCACAGTTTTTTTCTTTTTTCTTTTAACAGAAAAGAAAAAGGCGTGGACAAATGATGAATTGTAGGAATTTTGACAGGCATGTAAACCCAAATTACAAAAACCTATCAGCTCACACCAGTCAGAATGGCCATCAACAAAAATCCTGCAAACAATATATGCTGACGTGATTGTGGAGAAATGCGTCCCCTCGATTCTAAGGGGGACGTGGTAAGAGTCACTAATGAAAGGACAATTGAGGTGCCTTGAAAAGGTAAACGTTGAGCTACCATAGCAGTCAATCAATCATACCCACTGCTGGGTCTATCACCTGAGAAAATGAAAATCAATAATCACAGGCTGGCAATCCTGCACTCCAGCAATATTTACCATAGGCAACACTTGGAAGCAACGGACATGTCCATCAACAGAGGAATGCACCAAGAAGAAGTGGTCCATGTACACAATGGAATATTAGCCATGGAAAACCTTGAAGCACTGCTCTTTGAGGCACCATAGATGAGCCTGGAGATAATCAAAAAACATGAAGTAGGTCGGAAAGCCAAAGACCTATAGCCTATATTATCACTTATGGCATTATCTAATAACTGACACAGATGAACATATTTCCAAAGAGAAAGACACTCACAGGCTTAGAAAACAAACTATGCTCATCTAAAAGGAAAGGAGGGGGGAAATTGAGAAATGAAGATTAGTGTTACTATACATATACAAATACATATTATATCCATGTATCAAAAAGACCGAACATATAGCAAGGGAGGTCGACGGAACACTGTAATATTTTACATGGGAAGAGGATCTGTACATTCATAGACATGCATAATGTACAAATGAACCAGATTGTGTACACCTAGGACAGACAATGTTCTAAATTTACCCAGATTAAAAAAAAAATTTAAAAACCAAGAAGAAGTAATGAGATATAAACTTATGGGGATTTCTCCTGGCAAATTCCATTCTAATTTACAACCTAGGACAATGACTTCCAGAAAGGCTCTGCTGCCCTAGTACCCAGATTGGGGAATGGAGAAATGCTACCTCCTTGAGGCCGTTTCCCACAACAGCAGCTTTGAACCCACTGCAAAAGGTCACTAAATTTTCACCAACTTGCAGTTCTGTAAATGGCACCCGCCCTCCAGAAAATTTCTGCGGTCAAAAATCGACCAAAAAATTCAAAAGAGGGCAACCTTCGAAGAAGACAATTTCAAGAGCTATATTGTACTCACGGTTTTTTCTTTTAAGAGAAAAGACAAAGGCGTAGGAATATGATGAATTTTAAAAATTTTAATGACATGCATACCCATATTACAAAACCTATCAGCTCAGAGCAGTCAGAATGGCCATTAGGAAAAATGCTGCAAAAAATAAATGGTGAAGGGAGTGTGGAGAAATGCGTACCCTCGGTTGTAAGGGGGGGGGCATGTAAAGAGCCACTAATGAAAACACAATGTAGGCGCTTTGAACAGGGAAACATTGAGCTACCAGTCAATCAATCACAACCACTGCTTGGCCTATCACCTGAGAAAATGAGAATCAAAAAGTCACAGGCTGGCAAACCTGTACGCCAGCAAGATTTACCATAGTCAGTACTTGGAAGCAATGAAAATGTCCATCAACCGAGGAATGCACCAAGAAGAAGTGGTCCACGTACACAATGGAATATTACTCTAATAATAAATATAAATTAAATTTAAAAACAAACAAAAGCAAGGAGACATCAACATTTGTGGGTTTATCCGGGCACATTGCACTCTAGTTGATAACCGAAGAACACCACTGGCCGGTAGGTCTGTTTCCCTGGTACCAGCATGGGGAACGTAGAAAGGCTGCCGCTCTCTGGCCGTTACCTGCAAAAGCAGGTTTAAAGCCTGAGCTAATGGTCACTTCATATGAACAAGTACTGCAGGGCTGTAAATGAAACCTGCCCTCAAAATATCTTGAGGGAGATAATGGCCAAAATATTTCAAATGGTGACACATACTTTAAGAAAACACTTTGAAGAAATAAGCTCTAATCACAGCTGGAAAAATAAAAAGGACATGTCTAAAAGCTCAATTTCAACGCATTATGAGACACATGCAAATTCAACCACAAAGAGGTATCAGCTCACACCACTCAGAATAACCATCAGCAAAAACTACAAAGAATAAATGCTGAAGGTGCTGGGAAGAAATGCATACCCTCAACTTTATGTGGGACGTAACCTGGAAAGAGCCACTAAAGAGAACAGAATAGAGGTGCCTTTAAAATGTAAACATTGAGCTACCATAGGATCCAGCAGACCTATTCCTGGACCTATAAACTAAGAAGACAGAATTGGAAGGACACAGGTACGCAAATCTGCATTGCATAGTATTCCCATAGCCAAGATATGGAAGTAACCAGAAAGTCCACCGACAGATGGGCGGACAAAGAAGGACTGCTACATGTACAGATGGAATATGAGCTTGTGAAAAAATGAAACAATGCCATTTGCAGCACCATAGATGAGTCTAGAAGTAATCACGCAACTTGGAGTAAGTGAGAAAGCGAAAGACCCATATCCTATCATATCACATATAGGTGTTACCTAAAAAATGATACAAACAAAGATATTTCCACAGAGAAACACTATCATAGCTTCATTAAAAAAACTTATGGTTCACCAAATGGAAAGGTGTGAGATTGGATACATTACCATATTGAGGTTAACAGAGAGATACAAACACATGTGAAATATATAATCACCAAAGACCTACGCAATACCAAGAGGAGACTACTCAACATTGTGTCATAACCGACATGGGAAAAGGATCCGAAGAAGAATAGATATATGCATATGTGTGAAAGAACCACATCTTGCACACCTAGAACAAAGAAAACATTGTAATCAAGTTTGCTGTGGTAAAAAATAAAAATTAAGTTAAAAATACCAACAAGAAGTAATGAGACATAAACTTAAAGGGCTTTTTCCTCGCACATTCCATTCTAATTTACAACCTAGAACACCACTTCCAGTAAGGCTCTGTTGCCCTAGTAACCAGATTTGGTAAAGGAGAAATGCTGCCGCCTTGTGGCCGATTCCCACAAGAGCAGCTTTTAACCCACAGCTAATGGTCACTTACCATTCACAAGGACTCAGGGCTGTAAAGGACACCTGCCCTAAAAAAGTGTGCTGAGGTAGGGAATGGATAAAAAAAAAATTCAAAACACGCAGGATTTTCAAGATAGTATAAAGAGGTAAGTTTTACTCACTCTCTTTTTAAAGAAAGGAAAATGGATAAAAGTTCCACCTCAGGAAGTATTAGACTCATGCAATCTAATCTACAAAAAGTTTTCAACTCACACCAGTCGACTGACCATTGGCAAAAAGTCTACAAACAATAAATGCTGAAGAGGTTTTAGAGAACTGTGTATCCTCTAGCTGCTGGTGAGATGTAAAAGGGTTAAACGCTAATAATGAGAACAGAAAGGAGCTGCGTTGAAAAGGAAAAACTGAGGTACCATTCAATCCAGCAGGCGCACCAATGGGCCTCTCACCTGAGAAGACCAGAATGAAGAAGACCCGGGTTGCAAAAGCTGCACTGCAGCCTTATTCACAATAGACAAGACAGTGAAGCAACCAAAATGTCCATCAACAGATGAAAGGATGAAGAAGAAGTGATGGTCCATGTAGACAATGAATACTAGCCATGGAAAACAGTGAAACACTGCTCTTTGAGGCACCATAGATGATCTTGGAGATAATCACAGAACATGAGGTAAGTCGGAAAGCAAAAGTCCTATATCCTATGATATCACTTATAGGCGTTATCTAATAACGGACACAAATGAACATATTTCCACAAAGAAAGTCAATCACAGACTTATTTAAAAAAAGAAACTATGCTTATCTAAAAGGAAAGTTGGGGGGGATGGATAAATGAAGATTAGCGTTACCATATGTATACAGATACATATTATATACATATATCAAAAAGACCGACCCTATAGCAAGGAAGGTTTACAGAACACTCTGTAATAATTTACAGGGGAAGAGGATCTCTACATAAATAGGTATATAGAATATGTAGATGAACCAGAGTGTGTACACCTTGGACAAGCAACATTCTAACCATTACCCCAATTGAAGAAATTAAAACAACGAACTAGGAGTAATGAAACATAAACTTATGGGGGGTTTTCCTGGCACATTCCATCCAAATTTACAACCTAGGCAAACGACTTCCAGAACGGCTCTGCTGCCCTAGTACCCAGATTTGGGAATGGAGAAATGCTGCATCCTTGTGGCCGTTTCCCACAACAGCAGCTTTAAACCCACTGCCAAAAGTCACTAAATATTCACCAATGGCAGTTCTGTAAATGGCACCTGCCCTCCAAAAAATATTGAGGTCGAAAATCGACCAAAAAATTCTAGAGTGCAACCTTCCAAAAAGAAAATTTGAAGAGTTATATTATACTCACACTTTTTTTCTTTTTTCTTTTAACAGAAAATAAAAAGGCGTGGACAAATGATGAATTGTAGGAATTTTGACAGGCATGTAAACCCAAATTACAAAAACCTAACAGCTCACACCAGTCAGAATGGCCATCAACAAAAATCCTGCAAACAATATATGCTGACGTGATTGTGGAGAAATGTGTCCCCTCGATTCTAAGGGGGACGTGGTAAGAGTCACTAATGAAAGGACAATTGAGGTGCCTTGAAAAGGTAAACGTTGAGCTACCATAGCAGTCAATCAATCATACCCACTGCTGGGTCTATCACCTGAGAAAATGAAAATCAATAATCACAGGCTGGCAATCCTGCACTCCAGCAATATTTACCATAGGCAACACTTGGAAGCAACGGACATGTCCATCAACAGAGGAATGCACCAAGAAGAAGTGGTCCATGTACACAATGGAATATTAGCCATGGAAAACCTTGAAGCACTGCTCTTTGAGGCACCATAGATGAGCCTGGAGATAATCACAAAACATGAAGTAGGTCGGAAAGCCAAAGACCTATAGCCTATATTATCACTTATGGCATTATCTAATAACTGACACAGATGAACATATTTCCAAAGGGAAAGACACTCACAGGCTTAGAAAACAAACTATGCTCATCTAAAAGGAAAGGAGGGGGGAAATTGAGAAATGAAGATTAGTGTTACTATACATATACAAATACATATTATATCCATGTATCAAAAAGACCGAACATATAGCAAGGGAGGTCGACGGAACACTGTAATATTTTACATGGGAAGAGGATCCGTACATTCATAGACATACATAATGTACAAATGAACCAGATTGTGTACACCTAGGACAGACAATGTTCTAAACTTTACCCAGATTAAAAAAAAAATTTAGAAACCAAGAAGAAGTAATGAGACATAAACTTATGGGGATTTCTCCTGGCAAATTCCATTCTAATTTACAACCTAGGACAATGACTTCCAGAAAGGCTCTGCTGCCCTAGTACCCAGATTGGGGAATGGAGAAATGCTACCTCCTTGTGGCCGTTTCCCACAACAGCAGCTTTGAACCCACTGCAAAAGGTCACTAAATTTTCACCAACTCGCAGTTCTGTAAATGGCACCCGCCCTCCAGAAAATTTCTGCGGTCAAAAATCGACCAAAAAATTCAAAAGAGGGCAACCTTCGAAGAAGACAATTTCAAGAGCTATATTGTACTCACGTTTTTTTTCTTTTAAGAGAAAAGACAAAGGCGTAGGAATATGATGAATTTTAAAAATTTTAATGACATGCATACCCATATTACAAAACCTATCAGCTCAGAGCAGTCAGAATGGCCATTAGGAAAAATGCTGCAAAAAATAAATAGTGAAGGGAGTGTGGAGAAATGCGTACCATCGGTTGTAAGGGGGGGCATGTAAAGAGCCACTAATGAAAACACAATGTAGGCGCTTTGAACAGGGAAACATTGAGCTACCAGTCAATCAAACACAACCACTGCTTGGCCTATCACCTGAGAAAATGTGAATCAAAAAGTCACAGGCTGGCAAACCTGTACGCCAGCAAGATTTACCATAGTCAGTACTTGGAAGCAATGAAAATGTCCATCAACCGAGGAATGCACCAAGAAGAAGTGGTCCACGTACACAATGGAATATTACTCTAATAATAAATATAAATTAAATTTAAAAACAAACAAAAGCAAGGAGACATCAACATTTGTGGGTTTATCCGGGCACATTGCACTCTAGTTTATAACCGAAGAACACCACTGGCCGGTAGGTCTGTTTCCCTGGTACCAGCATGGGGAACGTAGAAAGGCTGCAGCTCTCTGGCCGTTACCTGCAAAAGCAGGTTTAAAGCCTGAGCTAATGGTCACTTCATATGAACAAGTACTGCAGGGCTGTAAATGAAACCTGCCCTCAAAATATCTTGAGGGAGATAATGGCCAAAATATTTCAAATGGTGACACATACTTTAAGAAAACACTTTGAAGAAATAAGCTCTAATCACAGCTGGAAAAATAAAAAGGACATGTGTAAAAGCTCAATTTCAACGCATTATGAGACACATGCAAATTCAACCACAAAGAGGTATCAGCTCACACCACTCAGAATAACCATCAGCAAAAACTACAAAGAATAAATGCTGAAGGTGCTGGGAAGAAATGCATACCCTCAACTTTATGTGGGACGTAACCTGCAAAGAGCCACTAAAGAGAACAGAATAGAGGTGCCTTTAAAATGTAAACATTGAGCTACCATAGGATCCAGCAGACCTATTCCTGCACCTATAAACTAAGAAGACAGAATTGGAAGGACACAGGTACGCAAATCTGCATTGCATAGTATTCCCATAGCCAAGATATGGAAGTAACCAAAAAGTCCACCGACAGATGGGCGGACAAAGAAGAACTGCTACATGTACAGATGGAATATGAGCTTGTGAAAATATGAAACAATGCCATTTGCAGCACCATAGATGAGTCTAGAAGTAATCACACCACTTGGAGTAAGTGAGAAAGCGAAAGACCCATATCCTATCATATCACATATAGGTGTTACCTAAAAAATGATACAAACAAAGATATTTCCACAGAGAAACACTATCATAGCTTCATTAAAAAAACTTATGGTTCACCAAATGGAAAGGTGTGAGGATTGGATTCCATACCATATTGAGGTTAACAGAGAGTTACAAACACATGTGAAATATATAATCACCAAAGACCTACGCAATACCAAGAGGAGACTACTCAACATTGTGTCATAACCGACATGGGAAAAGGATCCGAAGAAGAATAGATATATGCATATGTGTGAAAGAACCACATCTTGCACACCTAGAACAAAGAAAACATTGTAATCAAGTTTGCTGTGATAAAAAATAAAAATTAAGTTAAAAATACCAAGAAGAAGTAATGAGACATAAACTTAAAGGGCTTTTTCCTCGCACATTCCATTCTAATTTACAACCTAGAACACCACTTCCAGTAAGGCTCTGTTGCCCTAGTAACCAGATTTGGTAAAGGAGAAATGCTGCCGCCTTGTGGCCGATTCCCGCAAGAGCAGCTTTTAACCCACAGCTAATGGTCACTTACCATTCACAAGGACTCAGGGCTGTAAAGGACACCTGCCCTAAAAAAGTGTGCTGAGGTAGGGAATGGATAAAAAAAAATTCAAAACACGCAGGATTTTCAAGATAGTATAAAGAGGTAAGTTTTACTCACTCTCTTTTTAAAGAAAGGAAAATGGATAAAAGTTCCACCTCAGGAAGTATTAGACTCATGCAATCTAATCTACAAAAAGTTTTCAACTCACACCAGTCGACTGACCATTGGCAAAAAGTCTACAAACAATAAATGCTGAAGAGGTTTTAGAGAACTGTGTATCCTCTAGCTGCTGGTGAGATGTAAAAGGGTTAAACGCTAATAATGAGAACAGAAAGGAGCTGCGTTGAAAAGGAAAAACTGAGGTACCATTCAATCCAGCAGGCGCACCAATGGGCCTCTCACCTGAGAAGACCAGAATGAAGAAGACCCGGGTTGCAAAAGCTGCACTGCAGCCTTATTCACAATAGACAAGACAGTGAAGCAACCAAAATGTCCATCAACAGATGAAAGGATAAAGAAGAAGTGGAGGTCCAAGTATACAATGAATACTAGGCATGGAAAACAGTGAAACACTGCTCTTTGAGGCACCATAGATGATCTTGGAGATAATCACAGAACATGAGGTAAGTCGGAAAGCAAAAGTCCTATATCCTATGATATCACTTATAGGCGTTATCTAATAACGGACACAAATGAACATATTTCCACAAAGAAAGTCAATCACAGACTTATTTAAAAAAAAAAAAAAACTATGCTTATCTAAAAGGAAAGGTGGGGGGGATGGATAAATGAAGATTAGCGTTACCATATGTATACAAATACATATTATATACATATATCAAAAAGACCGACCCTATAGCAAGGAAGGTTTACGGAACACTCTGTAATAATTTACAGGGGAAGAGGATCTCTACATAAATAGGTTTATAGAATATGTAGATGAACCAGAGTGTGTACACCTTGGACAAGCAACATTCTAACCATTACCCCAAATGAAAAAATTAAAACAACGAACTAGGAGTAATGAGACATAAACTTATGGGGGGTTTTCCTGGCACATTCCATCCAAATTTACAACCTAGGCAAACGACTTCCAGAACGGCTCTGCTGCCCTAGTACCCAGATTTGGGAATGGAGAAATGCTGCATCCTTGTGGCCGTTTCCCACAACAGCAGCTTTAAACCCACTGCCAAAGGTCACTAAATATTCACCAATGGCAGTTCTGTAAATGGCACCTGCCCTCCAAAAAATACTGAGGTCGAAAATCGACCAAAAAATTCTAGAGTGCAACCTTCCAAAAAGAAAATTTGAAGAGTTATATTATACTCACACTTTTTTTCTTTTTTCTTTTAACAGAAAAGAAAAAGGCGTGGACAAAAGATGAATTGTAGGAATTTTGACAGGCATGTAAACCCAAATTACAAAAACCTAACAGCTCACACCAGTCAGAATGGCCATCAACAAAAATCCTGCAAACAATATATGCTGACGTGATTGTGGAGAAATGTGTCCCCTCGATTCTAAGGGGGACGTGGTAAGAGTCACTAATGAAAGGACAATTGAGGTGCCTTGAAAAGGTAAACGTTGAGCTACCATAGCAGTCAATCAATCATACCCACTGCTGGGTCTATCACCTGAGAAAATGAAAATCAATAATCACAGGCTGGCAATCCTGCACTCCAGCAATATTTACCATAGGCAACACTTGGAAGCAACGGACATGTCCATCAACAGAGGAATGCACCAAGAAGAAGTGGTCCATGTACACAATGGAATATTAGCCATGGAAAACCTTGAAGCACTGCTCTTTGAGGCACCATAGATGAGCCTGGAGATAATCACAAAACATGAAGTAGGTCGGAAAGCCAAAGACCTATAGCCTATATTATCACTTATGGCATTATCTAATAACTGACACAGATGAACATATTTCCAAAGGGAAAGACACTCACAGGCTTAGAAAACAAACTATGCTCATCTAAAAGGAAAGGAGGGGGGAGATTGAGAAATGAAGATTAGTGTTACTATACATATACAAATACATATTATATCCATGTATCAAAAAGACCGAACATATAGCAAGGGAGGTCGACGGAACACTGTAATATTTTACATGGGAAGAGGATCCGTACATTCATAGACATACATAATGTACAAATGAACCAGATTGTGTACACCTAGGACAGACAATGTTCTAAACTTTACCCAGATTAAAAAAAAAATTTAAAAACCAAGAAGAAGTAATGAGACATAAACTTATGGGGATTTCTCCTGGCAAATTCCATTCTAATTTACAACCTAGGACAATGACTTCCAGAAAGGCTCTGCTGCCCTAGTACCCAGATTGGGGAATGGAGAAATGCTACCTCCTTGTGGCCGTTTCCCACAACAGCAGCTTTGAACCCACTGCAAAAGGTCACTAAATTTTCACCAACTCGCAGTTCTGTAAATAGCACCCGCCCTCCAGAAAATTTCTGCGGTCAAAAATCGACCAAAAAATTCAAAAGAGGGCAACCTTCGAAGAAGACAATTTCAAGAGCTATATTGTACTCACGTTTTTTTTCTTTTAAGAGAAAAGACAAAGGCGTAGGAATATGATGAATTTTAAAAATTTTAATGACATGCATACCCATATTACAAAACCTATCAGCTCAGAGCAGTCAGAATGGCCATTAGGAAAAATGCTGCAAAAAATAAATAGTGAAGGGAGTGTGGAGAAATGCGTACCATCGGTTGTAAGGGGGGGGCATGTAAAGAGCCACTAATGAAAACACAATGTAGGCGCTTTGAACAGGGAAACATTGAGCTACCAGTCAATCAAACACAACCACTGCTTGGCCTATCACCTGAGAAAATGTGAATCAAAAAGTCACAGGCTGGCAAACCTGTACGCCAGCAAGATTTACCATAGTCAGTACTTGGAAGCAATGAAAATGTCCATCAACCGAGGAATGCACCAAGAAGAAGTGGTCCACGTACACAATGGAATATTACTCTAATAATAAATATAAATTAAATTTAAAAACAAACAAAAGCAAGGAGACATCAACATTTGTGGGTTTATCCGGGCACATTGCACTCTAGTTTATAACCGAAGAACACCACTGGCCGGTAGGTCTGTTTCCCTGGTACCAGCATGGGGAACGTAGAAAGGCTGCCGCTCTCTGGCCGTTACCTGCAAAAGCAGGTTTAAAGCCTGAGCTAATGGTCACTTCATATGAACAAGTACTGCAGGGCTGTAAATGAAACCTGCCCTCAAAATATCTTGAGGGAGATAATGGCCAAAATATTTCAAATGGTGACACATACTTTAAGAAAACACTTTGAAGAAATAAGCTCTAATCACAGCTGGAAAAATAAAAAGGACATGTCTAAAAGCTCAATTTCAACGCATTATGAGACACATGCAAATTCAACCATAAAGACGTATCAGCTCACACCACTCAGAATAACCATCAGCAAAAACTACAAAGAATAAATGCTGAAGGTGCTGGGAAGAAATGCATACCCTCAACTTTATGTGGGACGTAACCTGGAAAGAGCCACTAAAGAGAACAGAATAGAGGTGCCATTAAAATGTAAACATTGAGCTACCATATGATCCAGCAGACCTATTCCTGGTCCTATAAACTAAGAAGACAGAATTGGAAGGACACAGGTACGCAAATCTGCATTGCATAGTATTCCCATAGCCAAGATATGGAAGTAACCAGAAAGTCCACCGACAGATGGGCGGACAAAGAAGGACTGCTACATGTACAGATGGAATATGAGCTTGTGAAAAAATGAAACAATGCCATTTGCAGCACCATAGATGAGTCTAGAAGTAATCACGCAACTTGGAGTAAGTGAGAAAGCGAAAGACCCATATCCTATCATATCACATATAGGTGTTACCTAAAAAATGATACAAACAAAGATATTTCCACAGAGAAACACTATCATAGCTTCATTAAAAAAACTTATGGTTCACCAAATGGAAAGGTGTGAGATTGGATACATTACCATATTGAGGTTAACAGAGAGATACAAACACATGTGAAATATATAATCACCAAAGACCTACGCAATACCAAGAGGAGACTACTCAACATTGTGTCATAACCGACATGGGAAAAGGATCCGAAGAAGAATAGATATATGCATATGTGTGAAAGAACCACATCTTGCACACCTAGAACAAAGAAAACATTGTAATCAAGTTTGCTGTGGTAAAAAATAAAAATTAAGTTAAAAATACCAACAAGAAGTAATGAGACATAAACTTAAAGGGCTTTTTCCTCGCACATTCCATTCTAATTTACAACCTAGAACACCACTTCCAGTAAGGCTCTGTTGCCCTAGTAACCAGATTTGGTAAAGGAGAAATGCTGCCGCCTTGTGGCCGATTCCCACAAGAGCAGCTTTTAACCCACAGCTAATGGTCACTTACCATTCACAAGGACTCAGGGCTGTAAAGGACACCTGCCCTAAAAAAGTGTGCTGAGGTAGGGAATGGATAAAAAAAAAATTCAAAACACGCAGGATTTTCAAGATAGTATAAAGAGGTAAGTTTTACTCACTCTCTTTTTAAAGAAAGGAAAATGGATAAAAGTTCCACCTCAGGAAGTATTAGACTCATGCAATCTAATCTACAAAAAGTTTTCAACTCACACCAGTCGACTGACCATTGGCAAAAAGTCTACAAACAATAAATGCTGAAGAGGTTTTAGAGAACTGTGTATCCTCTAGCTGCTGGTGAGATGTAAAAGGGTTAAACGCTAATAATGAGAACAGAAAGGAGCTGCGTTGAAAAGGAAAAACTGAGGTACCATTCAATCCAGCAGGCGCACCAATGGGCCTCTCACCTGAGAAGACCAGAATGAAGAAGACCCGGGTTGCAAAAGCTGCACTGCAGCCTTATTCACAATAGACAAGACAGTGAAGCAACCAAAATGTCCATCAACAGATGAAAGGATAAAGAAGAAGTGGTGGTCCATGTAGACAATGAATACTAGGCATGGAAAACAGTGAAACACTGCTCTTTGAGGCACCATAGATGATCTTGGAGATAATCACAGAACATGAGGTAAGTCGGAAAGCAAAAGTCCTATATCCTATGATATCACTTATAGGCGTTATCTAATAACGGACACAAATGAACATATTTCCACAAAGAAAGTCAATCACAGACTTATTTAAAAAAAAAAAACTATGCTTATCTAAAAGGAAAGGTGGGGGGGATGGATAAATGAAGATTAGCGTTACCATATGTATACAAATACATATTATATACATATATCAAAAAGACCGACCCTATAGCAAGGAAGGTTTACGGAACACTCTGTAATAATTTACAGGGGAAGAGGATCTCTACATAAATAGGTTTATAGAATATGTAGATGAACCAGAGTGTGTACACCTTGGACAAGCAACATTCTAACCATTACCCCAAATGAAAAAATTAAAACAACGAACTAGGAGTAATGAGACATAAACTTATGGGGGGTTTTCCTGGCACATTCCATCCAAATTTACAACCTAGGCAAACGACTTCCAGAACGGCTCTGCTGCCCTAGTACCCAGATTTGGCAATGGAGAAATGCTGCATCCTTGTGGTCGTTTCCCACAACAGCAGCTTTAAACCCACTGCCAAAGGTCACTAAATATTCACCAATGGCAGTTCTGTAAATGGCACCTGCCCTCCAAAAAATACTGAGGTCGAAAATCGACCAAAAAATTCTAGAGTGCAACCTTCCAAAAAGAAAATTTGAAGAGGTATATTATACTCACAGTTTTTTTCTTTTTTCTTTTAACAGAAAAGAAAAAGGCGTGGACAAATGATGAATTGTAGGAATTTTGACAGGCATGTAAACCCAAATTACAAAAACCTATCAGCTCACACCAGTCAGAATGGCCATCAACAAAAATCCTGCAAACAATATATGCTGACGTGATTGTGGAGAAATGCGTCCCCTCGATTCTAAGGGGGACGTGGTAAGAGTCACTAATGAAAGGACAATTGAGGTGCCTTGAAAAGGTAAACGTTGAGCTACCATAGCAGTCAATCAATCATACCCACTGCTGGGTCTATCACCTGAGAAAATGAAAATCAATAATCACAGGCTGGCAATCCTGCACTCCAGCAATATTTACCATAGGCAACACTTGGAAGCAACGGACATGTCCATCAACAGAGGAATGCACCAAGAAGAAGTGGTCCATGTACACAATGGAATATTAGCCATGGAAAACCTTGAAGCACTGCTCTTTGAGGCACCATAGATGAGCCTGGAGATAATCAAAAAACATGAAGTAGGTCGGAAAGCCAAAGACCTATAGCCTATATTATCACTTATGGCATTATCTAATAACTGACACAGATGAACATATTTCCAAAGAGAAAGACACTCACAGGCTTAGAAAACAAACTATGCTCATCTAAAAGGAAAGGAGGGGGGAAATTGAGAAATGAAGATTAGTGTTACTATACATATACAAATACATATTATATCCATGTATCAAAAAGACCGAACATATAGCAAGGGAGGTCGACGGAACACTGTAATATTTTACATGGGAAGAGGATCTGTACATTCATAGACATGCATAATGTACAAATGAACCAGATTGTGTACACCTAGGACAGACAATGTTCTAAATTTACCCAGATTAAAAAAAAAATTTAAAAACCAAGAAGAAGTAATGAGATATAAACTTATGGGGATTTCTCCTGGCAAATTCCATTCTAATTTACAACCTAGGACAATGACTTCCAGAAAGGCTCTGCTGCCCTAGTACCCAGATTGGGGAATGGAGAAATGCTACCTCCTTGAGGCCGTTTCCCACAACAGCAGCTTTGAACCCACTGCAAAAGGTCACTAAATTTTCACCAACTTGCAGTTCTGTAAATGGCACCCGCCCTCCAGAAAATTTCTGCGGTCAAAAATCGACCAAAAAATTCAAAAGAGGGCAACCTTCGAAGAAGACAATTTCAAGAGCTATATTGTACTCACGGTTTTTTCTTTTAAGAGAAAAGACAAAGGCGTAGGAATATGATGAATTTTAAAAATTTTAATGACATGCATACCCATATTACAAAACCTATCAGCTCAGAGCAGTCAGAATGGCCATTAGGAAAAATGCTGCAAAAAATAAATGGTGAAGGGAGTGTGGAGAAATGCGTACCCTCGGTTGTAAGGGGGGGGGCATGTAAAGAGCCACTAATGAAAACACAATGTAGGCGCTTTGAACAGGGAAACATTGAGCTACCAGTCAATCAATCACAACCACTGCTTGGCCTATCACCTGAGAAAATGAGAATCAAAAAGTCACAGGCTGGCAAACCTGTACGCCAGCAAGATTTACCATAGTCAGTACTTGGAAGCAATGAAAATGTCCATCAACCGAGGAATGCACCAAGAAGAAGTGGTCCACGTACACAATGGAATATTACTCTAATAATAAATATAAATTAAATTTAAAAACAAACAAAAGCAAGGAGACATCAACATTTGTGGGTTTATCCGGGCACATTGCACTCTAGTTGATAACCGAAGAACACCACTGGCCGGTAGGTCTGTTTCCCTGGTACCAGCATGGGGAACGTAGAAAGGCTGCCGCTCTCTGGCCGTTACCTGCAAAAGCAGGTTTAAAGCCTGAGCTAATGGTCACTTCATATGAACAAGTACTGCAGGGCTGTAAATGAAACCTGCCCTCAAAATATCTTGAGGGAGATAATGGCCAAAATATTTCAAATGGTGACACATACTTTAAGAAAACACTTTGAAGAAATAAGCTCTAATCACAGCTGGAAAAATAAAAAGGACATGTCTAAAAGCTCAATTTCAACGCATTATGAGACACATGCAAATTCAACCACAAAGAGGTATCAGCTCACACCACTCAGAATAACCATCAGCAAAAACTACAAAGAATAAATGCTGAAGGTGCTGGGAAGAAATGCATACCCTCAACTTTATGTGGGACGTAACCTGGAAAGAGCCACTAAAGAGAACAGAATAGAGGTGCCTTTAAAATGTAAACATTGAGCTACCATAGGATCCAGCAGACCTATTCCTGGACCTATAAACTAAGAAGACAGAATTGGAAGGACACAGGTACGCAAATCTGCATTGCATAGTATTCCCATAGCCAAGATATGGAAGTAACCAGAAAGTCCACCGACAGATGGGCGGACAAAGAAGGACTGCTACATGTACAGATGGAATATGAGCTTGTGAAAAAATGAAACAATGCCATTTGCAGCACCATAGATGAGTCTAGAAGTAATCACGCAACTTGGAGTAAGTGAGAAAGCGAAAGACCCATATCCTATCATATCACATATAGGTGTTACCTAAAAAATGATACAAACAAAGATATTTCCACAGAGAAACACTATCATAGCTTCATTAAAAAAACTTATGGTTCACCAAATGGAAAGGTGTGAGATTGGATACATTACCATATTGAGGTTAACAGAGAGATACAAACACATGTGAAATATATAATCACCAAAGACCTACGCAATACCAAGAGGAGACTACTCAACATTGTGTCATAACCGACATGGGAAAAGGATCCGAAGAAGAATAGATATATGCATATGTGTGAAAGAACCACATCTTGCACACCTAGAACAAAGAAAACATTGTAATCAAGTTTGCTGTGGTAAAAAATAAAAATTAAGTTAAAAATACCAACAAGAAGTAATGAGACATAAACTTAAAGGGCTTTTTCCTCGCACATTCCATTCTAATTTACAACCTAGAACACCACTTCCAGTAAGGCTCTGTTGCCCTAGTAACCAGATTTGGTAAAGGAGAAATGCTGCCGCCTTGTGGCCGATTCCCACAAGAGCAGCTTTTAACCCACAGCTAATGGTCACTTACCATTCACAAGGACTCAGGGCTGTAAAGGACACCTGCCCTAAAAAAGTGTGCTGAGGTAGGGAATGGATAAAAAAAAAATTCAAAACACGCAGGATTTTCAAGATAGTATAAAGAGGTAAGTTTTACTCACTCTCTTTTTAAAGAAAGGAAAATGGATAAAAGTTCCACCTCAGGAAGTATTAGACTCATGCAATCTAATCTACAAAAAGTTTTCAACTCACACCAGTCGACTGACCATTGGCAAAAAGTCTACAAACAATAAATGCTGAAGAGGTTTTAGAGAACTGTGTATCCTCTAGCTGCTGGTGAGATGTAAAAGGGTTAAACGCTAATAATGAGAACAGAAAGGAGCTGCGTTGAAAAGGAAAAACTGAGGTACCATTCAATCCAGCAGGCGCACCAATGGGCCTCTCACCTGAGAAGACCAGAATGAAGAAGACCCGGGTTGCAAAAGCTGCACTGCAGCCTTATTCACAATAGACAAGACAGTGAAGCAACCAAAATGTCCATCAACAGATGAAAGGATAAAGAAGAAGTGATGGTCCATGTAGACAATGAATACTAGCCATGGAAAACAGTGAAACACTGCTCTTTGAGGCACCATAGATGATCTTGGAGATAATCACAGAACATGAGGTAAGTCGGAAAGCAAAAGTCCTATATCCTATGATATCACTTATAGGCGTTATCTAATAACGGACACAAATGAACATATTTCCACAAAGAAAGTCAATCACAGACTTATTTAAAAAAAGAAACTATGCTTATCTAAAAGGAAAGTTGGGGGGGATGGATAAATGAAGATTAGCGTTACCATATGTATACAGATACATATTATATACATATATCAAAAAGACCGACCCTATAGCAAGGAAGGTTTACAGAACACTCTGTAATAATTTACAGGGGAAGAGGATCTCTACATAAATAGGTATATAGAATATGTAGATGAACCAGAGTGTGTACACCTTGGACAAGCAACATTCTAACCATTACCCCAATTGAAGAAATTAAAACAACGAACTAGGAGTAATGAAACATAAACTTATGGGGGGTTTTCCTGGCACATTCCATCCAAATTTACAACCTAGGCAAACGACTTCCAGAACGGCTCTGCTGCCCTAGTACCCAGATTTGGGAATGGAGAAATGCTGCATCCTTGTGGCCGTTTCCCACAACAGCAGCTTTAAACCCACTGCCAAAAGTCACTAAATATTCACCAATGGCAGTTCTGTAAATGGCACCTGCCCTCCAAAAAATATTGAGGTCGAAAATCGACCAAAAAATTCTAGAGTGCAACCTTCCAAAAAGAAAATTTGAAGAGTTATATTATACTCACACTTTTTTTCTTTTTTCTTTTAACAGAAAATAAAAAGGCGTGGACAAATGATGAATTGTAGGAATTTTGACAGGCATGTAAACCCAAATTACAAAAACCTAACAGCTCACACCAGTCAGAATGGCCATCAACAAAAATCCTGCAAACAATATATGCTGACGTGATTGTGGAGAAATGTGTCCCCTCGATTCTAAGGGGGACGTGGTAAGAGTCACTAATGAAAGGACAATTGAGGTGCCTTGAAAAGGTAAACGTTGAGCTACCATAGCAGTCAATCAATCATACCCACTGCTGGGTCTATCACCTGAGAAAATGAAAATCAATAATCACAGGCTGGCAATCCTGCACTCCAGCAATATTTACCATAGGCAACACTTGGAAGCAACGGACATGTCCATCAACAGAGGAATGCACCAAGAAGAAGTGGTCCATGTACACAATGGAATATTAGCCATGGAAAACCTTGAAGCACTGCTCTTTGAGGCACCATAGATGAGCCTGGAGATAATCACAAAACATGAAGTAGGTCGGAAAGCCAAAGACCTATAGCCTATATTATCACTTATGGCATTATCTAATAACTGACACAGATGAACATATTTCCAAAGGGAAAGACACTCACAGGCTTAGAAAACAAACTATGCTCATCTAAAAGGAAAGGAGGGGGGAAATTGAGAAATGAAGATTAGTGTTACTATACATATACAAATACATATTATATCCATGTATCAAAAAGACCGAACATATAGCAAGGGAGGTCGACGGAACACTGTAATATTTTACATGGGAAGAGGATCCGTACATTCATAGACATACATAATGTACAAATGAACCAGATTGTGTACACCTAGGACAGACAATGTTCTAAACTTTACCCAGATTAAAAAAAAAATTTAGAAACCAAGAAGAAGTAATGAGACATAAACTTATGGGGATTTCTCCTGGCAAATTCCATTCTAATTTACAACCTAGGACAATGACTTCCAGAAAGGCTCTGCTGCCCTAGTACCCAGATTGGGGAATGGAGAAATGCTACCTCCTTGTGGCCGTTTCCCACAACAGCAGCTTTGAACCCACTGCAAAAGGTCACTAAATTTTCACCAACTCGCAGTTCTGTAAATGGCACCCGCCCTCCAGAAAATTTCTGCGGTCAAAAATCGACCAAAAAATTCAAAAGAGGGCAACCTTCGAAGAAGACAATTTCAAGAGCTATATTGTACTCACGTTTTTTTTCTTTTAAGAGAAAAGACAAAGGCGTAGGAATATGATGAATTTTAAAAATTTTAATGACATGCATACCCATATTACAAAACCTATCAGCTCAGAGCAGTCAGAATGGCCATTAGGAAAAATGCTGCAAAAAATAAATAGTGAAGGGAGTGTGGAGAAATGCGTACCATCGGTTGTAAGGGGGGGCATGTAAAGAGCCACTAATGAAAACACAATGTAGGCGCTTTGAACAGGGAAACATTGAGCTACCAGTCAATCAAACACAACCACTGCTTGGCCTATCACCTGAGAAAATGTGAATCAAAAAGTCACAGGCTGGCAAACCTGTACGCCAGCAAGATTTACCATAGTCAGTACTTGGAAGCAATGAAAATGTCCATCAACCGAGGAATGCACCAAGAAGAAGTGGTCCACGTACACAATGGAATATTACTCTAATAATAAATATAAATTAAATTTAAAAACAAACAAAAGCAAGGAGACATCAACATTTGTGGGTTTATCCGGGCACATTGCACTCTAGTTTATAACCGAAGAACACCACTGGCCGGTAGGTCTGTTTCCCTGGTACCAGCATGGGGAACGTAGAAAGGCTGCAGCTCTCTGGCCGTTACCTGCAAAAGCAGGTTTAAAGCCTGAGCTAATGGTCACTTCATATGAACAAGTACTGCAGGGCTGTAAATGAAACCTGCCCTCAAAATATCTTGAGGGAGATAATGGCCAAAATATTTCAAATGGTGACACATACTTTAAGAAAACACTTTGAAGAAATAAGCTCTAATCACAGCTGGAAAAATAAAAAGGACATGTGTAAAAGCTCAATTTCAACGCATTATGAGACACATGCAAATTCAACCACAAAGAGGTATCAGCTCACACCACTCAGAATAACCATCAGCAAAAACTACAAAGAATAAATGCTGAAGGTGCTGGGAAGAAATGCATACCCTCAACTTTATGTGGGACGTAACCTGCAAAGAGCCACTAAAGAGAACAGAATAGAGGTGCCTTTAAAATGTAAACATTGAGCTACCATAGGATCCAGCAGACCTATTCCTGCACCTATAAACTAAGAAGACAGAATTGGAAGGACACAGGTACGCAAATCTGCATTGCATAGTATTCCCATAGCCAAGATATGGAAGTAACCAAAAAGTCCACCGACAGATGGGCGGACAAAGAAGAACTGCTACATGTACAGATGGAATATGAGCTTGTGAAAATATGAAACAATGCCATTTGCAGCACCATAGATGAGTCTAGAAGTAATCACACCACTTGGAGTAAGTGAGAAAGCGAAAGACCCATATCCTATCATATCACATATAGGTGTTACCTAAAAAATGATACAAACAAAGATATTTCCACAGAGAAACACTATCATAGCTTCATTAAAAAAACTTATGGTTCACCAAATGGAAAGGTGTGAGGATTGGATTCCATACCATATTGAGGTTAACAGAGAGTTACAAACACATGTGAAATATATAATCACCAAAGACCTACGCAATACCAAGAGGAGACTACTCAACATTGTGTCATAACCGACATGGGAAAAGGATCCGAAGAAGAATAGATATATGCATATGTGTGAAAGAACCACATCTTGCACACCTAGAACAAAGAAAACATTGTAATCAAGTTTGCTGTGATAAAAAATAAAAATTAAGTTAAAAATACCAAGAAGAAGTAATGAGACATAAACTTAAAGGGCTTTTTCCTCGCACATTCCATTCTAATTTACAACCTAGAACACCACTTCCAGTAAGGCTCTGTTGCCCTAGTAACCAGATTTGGTAAAGGAGAAATGCTGCCGCCTTGTGGCCGATTCCCGCAAGAGCAGCTTTTAACCCACAGCTAATGGTCACTTACCATTCACAAGGACTCAGGGCTGTAAAGGACACCTGCCCTAAAAAAGTGTGCTGAGGTAGGGAATGGATAAAAAAAAATTCAAAACACGCAGGATTTTCAAGATAGTATAAAGAGGTAAGTTTTACTCACTCTCTTTTTAAAGAAAGGAAAATGGATAAAAGTTCCACCTCAGGAAGTATTAGACTCATGCAATCTAATCTACAAAAAGTTTTCAACTCACACCAGTCGACTGACCATTGGCAAAAAGTCTACAAACAATAAATGCTGAAGAGGTTTTAGAGAACTGTGTATCCTCTAGCTGCTGGTGAGATGTAAAAGGGTTAAACGCTAATAATGAGAACAGAAAGGAGCTGCGTTGAAAAGGAAAAACTGAGGTACCATTCAATCCAGCAGGCGCACCAATGGGCCTCTCACCTGAGAAGACCAGAATGAAGAAGACCCGGGTTGCAAAAGCTGCACTGCAGCCTTATTCACAATAGACAAGACAGTGAAGCAACCAAAATGTCCATCAACAGATGAAAGGATAAAGAAGAAGTGGAGGTCCAAGTATACAATGAATACTAGGCATGGAAAACAGTGAAACACTGCTCTTTGAGGCACCATAGATGATCTTGGAGATAATCACAGAACATGAGGTAAGTCGGAAAGCAAAAGTCCTATATCCTATGATATCACTTATAGGCGTTATCTAATAACGGACACAAATGAACATATTTCCACAAAGAAAGTCAATCACAGACTTATTTAAAAAAAAAAAAAAACTATGCTTATCTAAAAGGAAAGGTGGGGGGGATGGATAAATGAAGATTAGCGTTACCATATGTATACAAATACATATTATATACATATATCAAAAAGACCGACCCTATAGCAAGGAAGGTTTACAGAACACTCTGTAATAATTTACAGGGGAAGAGGATCTCTACATAAATAGGTTTATAGAATATGTAGATGAACCAGAGTGTGTACACCTTGGACAAGCAACATTCTAACCATTACCCCAAATGAAAAAATTAAAACAACGAACTAGGAGTAATGAGACATAAACTTATGGGGGGTTTTCCTGGCACATTCCATCCAAATTTACAACCTAGGCAAACGACTTCCAGAACGGCTCTGCTGCCCTAGTACCCAGATTTGGGAATGGAGAAATGCTGCATCCTTGTGGCCGTTTCCCACAACAGCAGCTTTAAACCCACTGCCAAAGGTCACTAAATATTCACCAATGGCAGTTCTGTAAATGGCACCTGCCCTCCAAAAAATACTGAGGTCGAAAATCGACCAAAAAATTCTAGAGTGCAACCTTCCAAAAAGAAAATTTGAAGAGTTATATTATACTCACACTTTTTTTCTTTTTTCTTTTAACAGAAAAGAAAAAGGCGTGGACAAAAGATGAATTGTAGGAATTTTGACAGGCATGTAAACCCAAATTACAAAAACCTAACAGCTCACACCAGTCAGAATGGCCATCAACAAAAATCCTGCAAACAATATATGCTGACGTGATTGTGGAGAAATGTGTCCCCTCGATTCTAAGGGGGACGTGGTAAGAGTCACTAATGAAAGGACAATTGAGGTGCCTTGAAAAGGTAAACGTTGAGCTACCATAGCAGTCAATCAATCATACCCACTGCTGGGTCTATCACCTGAGAAAATGAAAATCAATAATCACAGGCTGGCAATCCTGCACTCCAGCAATATTTACCATAGGCAACACTTGGAAGCAACGGACATGTCCATCAACAGAGGAATGCACCAAGAAGAAGTGGTCCATGTACACAATGGAATATTAGCCATGGAAAACCTTGAAGCACTGCTCTTTGAGGCACCATAGATGAGCCTGGAGATAATCACAAAACATGAAGTAGGTCGGAAAGCCAAAGACCTATAGCCTATATTATCACTTATGGCATTATCTAATAACTGACACAGATGAACATATTTCCAAAGGGAAAGACACTCACAGGCTTAGAAAACAAACTATGCTCATCTAAAAGGAAAGGAGGGGGGAGATTGAGAAATGAAGATTAGTGTTACTATACATATACAAATACATATTATATCCATGTATCAAAAAGACCGAACATATAGCAAGGGAGGTCGACGGAACACTGTAATATTTTACATGGGAAGAGGATCCGTACATTCATAGACATACATAATGTACAAATGAACCAGATTGTGTACACCTAGGACAGACAATGTTCTAAACTTTACCCAGATTAAAAAAAAAATTTAAAAACCAAGAAGAAGTAATGAGACATAAACTTATGGGGATTTCTCCTGGCAAATTCCATTCTAATTTACAACCTAGGACAATGACTTCCAGAAAGGCTCTGCTGCCCTAGTACCCAGATTGGGGAATGGAGAAATGCTACCTCCTTGTGGCCGTTTCCCACAACAGCAGCTTTGAACCCACTGCAAAAGGTCACTAAATTTTCACCAACTCGCAGTTCTGTAAATAGCACCCGCCCTCCAGAAAATTTCTGCGGTCAAAAATCGACCAAAAAATTCAAAAGAGGGCAACCTTCGAAGAAGACAATTTCAAGAGCTATATTGTACTCACGTTTTTTTTCTTTTAAGAGAAAAGACAAAGGCGTAGGAATATGATGAATTTTAAAAATTTTAATGACATGCATACCCATATTACAAAACCTATCAGCTCAGAGCAGTCAGAATGGCCATTAGGAAAAATGCTGCAAAAAATAAATAGTGAAGGGAGTGTGGAGAAATGCGTACCATCGGTTGTAAGGGGGGGGCATGTAAAGAGCCACTAATGAAAACACAATGTAGGCGCTTTGAACAGGGAAACATTGAGCTACCAGTCAATCAAACACAACCACTGCTTGGCCTATCACCTGAGAAAATGTGAATCAAAAAGTCACAGGCTGGCAAACCTGTACGCCAGCAAGATTTACCATAGTCAGTACTTGGAAGCAATGAAAATGTCCATCAACCGAGGAATGCACCAAGAAGAAGTGGTCCACGTACACAATGGAATATTACTCTAATAATAAATATAAATTAAATTTAAAAACAAACAAAAGCAAGGAGACATCAACATTTGTGGGTTTATCCGGGCACATTGCACTCTAGTTTATAACCGAAGAACACCACTGGCCGGTAGGTCTGTTTCCCTGGTACCAGCATGGGGAACGTAGAAAGGCTGCCGCTCTCTGGCCGTTACCTGCAAAAGCAGGTTTAAAGCCTGAGCTAATGGTCACTTCATATGAACAAGTACTGCAGGGCTGTAAATGAAACCTGCCCTCAAAATATCTTGAGGGAGATAATGGCCAAAATATTTCAAATGGTGACACATACTTTAAGAAAACACTTTGAAGAAATAAGCTCTAATCACAGCTGGAAAAATAAAAAGGACATGTCTAAAAGCTCAATTTCAACGCATTATGAGACACATGCAAATTCAACCATAAAGACGTATCAGCTCACACCACTCAGAATAACCATCAGCAAAAACTACAAAGAATAAATGCTGAAGGTGCTGGGAAGAAATGCATACCCTCAACTTTATGTGGGACGTAACCTGGAAAGAGCCACTAAAGAGAACAGAATAGAGGTGCCATTAAAATGTAAACATTGAGCTACCATATGATCCAGCAGACCTATTCCTGCACCTATAAACTAAGAAGACAGAATTGGAAGGACACAGGTACGCAAATCTGCATTGCATAGTATTCCCATAGCCAAGATATGGAAGTAACCAAAAAGTCCACCGACAGATGGGCGGACAAAGAAGAACTGCTACATGTACAGATGGAATATGAGCTTGTGAAAAAATGAAACAATGCCATTTGCAGCACCATAGATGAGTCTAGAAGTAATCACACCACTTGGAGTAAGTGAGAAAGCGAAAGACCCATATCCTATCATATCACATATAGGTGTTACCTAAAAAATGATACAAACAAAGATATTTCCACAGAGAAACACTATCATAGCTTCATTAAAAAAACTTATGGTTCACCAAATGGAAAGGTGTGAGGATTGGATACATTACCATATTGAGGTTAACAGAGAGATACAAACACATGTGAAATATATAATCACCAAAGACCTACGCAATACCAAGAGGAGACTACTCAACATTGTGTCATAACCGACATGGGAAAAGGATCCGAAGAAGAATAGATATATGCATATGTGTGAAAGAACCACATCTTGCACACCTAGAACAAAGAAAACATTGTAATCAAGTTTGCTGTGATAAAAAATAAAAATTAAGTTAAAAATACCAACAAGAAGTAATGAGACATAAACTTAAAGGGCTTTTTCCTCGCACATTCCATTCTAATTTACAACCTAGAACACCACTTCCAGTAAGGCTCTGTTGCCCTAGTAACCAGATTTGGTAAAGGAGAAATGCTGCCGCCTTGTGGCCGATTCCCGCAAGAGCAGCTTTTAACCCACAGCTAATGGTCACTTACCATTCACAAGGACTCAGGGCTGTAAAGGACACCTGCCCTAAAAAAGTGTGCTGGGGTAGGGAATGGATAAAAAAAAATTCAAAACACGCAGGATTTTCAAGATAGTATAAAGAGGTAAGTTTTACTCACTCTCTTTTTAAAGAAAGGAAAATGGATAAAAGTTCCACCTCAGGAAGTATTAGACTCATGCAATCTAATCTACAAAATGTTTTCAACTCACACCAGTCGACTGACCATTGGCAAAAAGTCTACAAACAATAAATGCTGAAGAGGTTTTAGAGAACTGTGTATCCTCTAGCTGCTGGTGAGATGTAAAAGGGTTAAACGCTAATAATGAGAACAGAAAGGAGCTGCGTTGAAAAGGAAAAACTGAGGTACCATTCAATCCAGCAGGCGCACCAATGGGCCTCTCACCTGAGAAGACCAGAATGAAGAAGACCCGGGTTGCAAAAGCTGCACTGCAGCCTTATTCACAATAGACAAGACAGTGAAGCAACCAAAATGTCCATCAACAGATGAAAGGATAAAGAAGAAGTGGAGGTCCAAGTAGACAATGAA
Organism: Eschrichtius robustus; assembly: GCF_028021215.1. Classification (NCBI taxonomy): domain Eukaryota; kingdom Metazoa; phylum Chordata; class Mammalia; order Artiodactyla; family Eschrichtiidae; genus Eschrichtius; species Eschrichtius robustus. The sequence continues at coordinate 23,439,491 of NC_090830.1, read as the reverse complement.
TACTAGGCATGGAAAACAGTGAAACACTGCTCTTTGAGGCACCATAGATGATCTTGGAGATAATCACAGAACATGAGGTAAGTCGGAAAGCAAAAGTCCTATATCCTATGATATCACTTATAGGCGTTATCTAATAACGGACACAAATGAACATATTTCCACAAAGAAAGTCAATCACAGACTTATTTAAAAAAAACTATGCTTATCTAAAAGGAAAGGTGGGGGGGATGGATAAATGAAGATTAGCGTTACCATATGTATACAAATACATATTATATACATATATCAAAAAGACCGACCCTATAGCAAGGAAGGTTTACGGAACACTCTGTAATAATTTACAGGGGAAGAGGATCTCTACATAAATAGGTATATAGAATATGTAGATGGACCAGAGTGTGTACACCTTGGACAAGCAACATTCTAACCATTACCCCAATTGAAAAAATTAAAACAACGAACTAGGAGTAATGAGACATAAACTTATGGGGGGTTTTCCTGGCACATTCCATCCAAATTTACAACCTAGGCAAACGACTTCCAGAACGGCTCTGCTGCCCTAGTACCCAGATTTGGGAATGGAGAAATGCTGCATCCTTGTGGCCGTTTCCCACAACAGCAGCTTTAAACCCACTGCCAAAGGTCACTAAATATTCACCAATGGCAGTTCTGTAAATGGCACCTGCCCTCCAAAAAATACTGAGGTCGAAAATCGACCAAAAAATTCTAGAGTGCAACCTTCTAAAAAGAAAATTTGAAGAGGTATATTATACTCACAGTTTTTTTCTTTTTTCTTTTAACAGAAAAGAAAAAGGCGTGGACAAATGATGAATTGTAGGAATTTTGACAGGCATGTAAACCCAAATTACAAAAACCTATCAGCTCACACCAGTCAGAATGGCCATCAACAAAAATCCTGCAAACAATATATGCTGACGTGATTGTGGAGAAATGCGTCCCCTCGATTCTAAGTGGGACGTGGTAAGAGTCACTAATGAAAGGACAATTGAGGTGCCTTGAAAAGTTAAACGTTGAGCTACCATAGCAGTCAATCAATCATACCCACTGCTGGGTCTATCACCTGAGAAAATGAAAATCAATAATCACAGGCTGGCAATCCTGCACTCCAGCAATATTTACCATAGGCAACACTTGGAAGCAACGGACATGTCCATCAACAGAGGAATGCACCAAGAAGAAGTGGTCCATGTACACAATGGAATATTAGCCATGGAAAACCTTGAAGCACTGCTCTTTGAGGCACCATAGATGAGCCTGGAGATAATCAAAAAACATGAAGTAGGTTGGAAAGCCAAAGACCTATAGCCTATATTATCACTTATGGCATTATCTAATAACTGACACAGATGAACATATTTCCAAAGAGAAAGACACTCACAGGCTTAGAAAACAAACTATGCTCATCTAAAAGGAAAGGAGGGGGGAAATTGAGAAATGAAGATTAGTGTTACTATACATATACAAATACATATTATATCCATGTATCAAAAAGACCGAACATATAGCAAGGGAGGTCGACGGAACACTGTAATATTTTACATGGGAAGAGGATCTGTACATTCATAGACATGCATAATGTACAAATGAACCAGAATGTGTACACCTAGGACAGACAATGTTCTAAATTTACCCAGATTAAAAAAAAAAATTTAAAAACCAAGAAGAAGTAATGAGATATAAACTTATGGGGATTTCTCCTGGCAAATTCCATTCTAATTTACAACCTAGGACAATGACTTCCAGAAAGGCTCTGCTGCCCTAGTACCCAGATTGGGGAATGGAGAAATGCTACCTCCTTGAGGCCGTTTGCCACAACAGCAGCTTTGAACCCACTGCAAAAGGTCACTAAATTTTCACCAACTTGCAGTTCTGTAAATGGCACCCGCCCTCCAGAAAATTTCTGCGGTCAAAAATCGACCAAAAAATTCAAAAGAGGGCAACCTTCGAAGAAGACAATTTCAAGAGGTATATTGTACTCACGGTTTTTTCTTTTAAGAGAAAAGACAAAGGCGTAGGAATATGATGAATTTTAAAAATTTTAATGACATGCATACCCATATTACAAAACCTATCAGCACAGAGCAGTCAGAATGGCCATTAGGAAAAATGCTGCAAAAAATAAATGGTGAAGGGAGTGTGGAGAAATGCGTACCCTCGGTTATAAGGGGGGGGCATGTAAAGAGCCACTAATGAAAACACAATGTAGGCGCTTTGAACAGGGAAACATTGAGCTACCAGTCAATCAATCACAACCACTGCTTGGCCTATCACCTGAGAAAATGAGAATCAAAAAGTCACAGGCTGGCAAACCTGTACGCCAGCAAGATTTACCATAGTCAGTACTTGGAAGCAATGAAAATGTCCATCAACCGAGGAATGCACCAAGAAGAAGTGGTCCACGTACACAATGGAATATTACTCTAATAATAAATATAAATTAAATTTAAAAACAAACAAAAGCAAGGAGACATCAACATTTGTGGGTTTATCCGGGCACATTGCACTCTAGTTTATAACCGAAGAACACCACTGGCCGGTAGGTCTGTTTCCCTGGTACCAGCATGGGGAACGTAGAAAGGCTGCCGCTCTCTGGCCGTTACCTGCAAAAGCAGGTTTAAAGCCTGAGCTAATGGTCACTTCATATGAACAAGTACTGCGGGGCTGTAAATGAAACCTGCCCTCAAAATATCTTGAGGGAGATAATGGCCAAAATATTTCAAATGGTGACACATACTTTAAGAAAACACTTTGAAGAAATAAGCTCTAATCACAGCTGGAAAAATAAAAAGGACATGTCTAAAAGCTCAATTTCAACGCATTATGAGACACATGCAAATTCAACCACAAAGAGGTATCAGCTCACACCACTCAGAATAACCATCAGCAAAAACTACAAAGAATAAATGCTGAAGGTGCTGGGAAGAAATGCATACCCTCAACTTTATGTGGGACGTAACCTGGAAAGAGCCACTAAAGAGAACAGAATAGAGGTGCCTTTAAAATGTAAACATTGAGCTACCATAGGATCCAGCAGACCTATTCCTGGTCCTATAAACTAAGAAGACAGAATTGGAAGGACACAGGTACGCAAATCTGCATTGCATAGTATTCCCATAGCCAAGATATGGAAGTAACCAGAAAGTCCACCGACAGATGGGCGGACAAAGAAGGACTGCTACATGTACAGATGGAATATGAGCTTGTGAAAAAATGAAACAATGCCATTTGCAGCACCATAGATGAGTCTAGAAGTAATCACGCAACTTGGAGTAAGTGAGAAAGCGAAAGACCCATATCCTATCATATCACATATAGGTGTTACCTAAAAAATGATACAAACAAAGATATTTCCACAGAGAAACACTATCATAGCTTCATTAAAAAAACTTATGGTTCACCAAATGGAAAGGTGTGAGATTGGATACATTACCATATTGAGGTTAACAGAGAGATACAAACACATGTGAAATATATAATCACCAAAGACCTACGCAATACCAAGAGGAGACTACTCAACATTGTGTCATAACCGACATGGGAAAAGGATCCGAAGAAGAATAGATATATGCATATGTGTGAAAGAACCACATCTTGCACACCTAGAACAAAGAAAACATTGTAATCAAGTTTGCTGTGGTAAAAAATAAAAATTAAGTTAAAAATACCAACAAGAAGTAATGAGACATAAACTTAAAGGGCTTTTTCCTCGCACATTCCATTCTAATTTACAACCTAGAACACCACTTCCAGTAAGGCTCTGTTGCCCTAGTAACCAGATTTGGTAAAGGAGAAATGCTGCCGCCTTGTGGCCGATTCCCACAAGAGCAGCTTTTAACCCACAGCTAATGGTCACTTACCATTCACAAGGACTCAGGGCTGTAAAGGACACCTGCCCTAAAAAAGTGTGCTGAGGTAGGGAATGGATAAAAAAAAAATTCAAAACACGCAGGATTTTCAAGATAGTATAAAGAGGTAAGTTTTACTCACTCTCTTTTTAAAGAAAGGAAAATGGATAAAAGTTCCACCTCAGGAAGTATTAGACTCATGCAATCTAATCTACAAAAAGTTTTCAACTCACACCAGTCGACTGACCATTGGCAAAAAGTCTACAAACAATAAATGCTGAAGAGGTTTTAGAGAACTGTGTATCCTCTAGCTGCTGGTGAGATGTAAAAGGGTTAAACGCTAATAATGAGAACAGAAAGGAGCTGCGTTGAAAAGGAAAAACTGAGGTACCATTCAATCCAGCAGGCGCACCAATGGGCCTCTCACCTGAGAAGACCAGAATGAAGAAGACCCGGGTTGCAAAAGCTGCACTGCAGCCTTATTCACAATAGACAAGACAGTGAAGCAACCAAAATGTCCATCAACAGATGAAAGGATAAAGAAGAAGTGGTGGTCCATGTAGACAATGAATACTAGGCATGGAAAACAGTGAAACACTGCTCTTTGAGGCACCATAGATGATCTTGGAGATAATCACAGAACATGAGGTAAGTCGGAAAGCAAAAGTCCTATATCCTATGATATCACTTATAGGCGTTATCTAATAACGGACACAAATGAACATATTTCCACAAAGAAAGTCAATCACAGACTTATTTAAAAAAAAAAAACTATGCTTATCTAAAAGGAAAGGTGGGGGGGATGGATAAATGAAGATTAGCGTTACCATATGTATACAAATACATATTATATACATATATCAAAAAGACCGACCCTATAGCAAGGAAGGTTTACGGAACACTCTGTAATAATTTACAGGGGAAGAGGATCTCTACATAAATAGGTTTATAGAATATGTAGATGAACCAGAGTGTGTACACCTTGGACAAGCAACATTCTAACCATTACCCCAAATGAAAAAATTAAAACAACGAACTAGGAGTAATGAGACATAAACTTATGGGGGGTTTTCCTGGCACATTCCATCCAAATTTACAACCTAGGCAAACGACTTCCAGAACGGCTCTGCTGCCCTAGTACCCAGATTTGGCAATGGAGAAATGCTGCATCCTTGTGGTCGTTTCCCACAACAGCAGCTTTAAACCCACTGCCAAAGGTCACTAAATATTCACCAATGGCAGTTCTGTAAATGGCACCTGCCCTCCAAAAAATACTGAGGTCGAAAATCGACCAAAAAATTCTAGAGTGCAACCTTCCAAAAAGAAAATTTGAAGAGGTATATTATACTCACAGTTTTTTTCTTTTTTCTTTTAACAGAAAAGAAAAAGGCGTGGACAAATGATGAATTGTAGGAATTTTGACAGGCATGTAAACCCAAATTACAAAAACCTATCAGCTCACACCAGTCAGAATGGCCATCAACAAAAATCCTGCAAACAATATATGCTGACGTGATTGTGGAGAAATGCGTCCCCTCGATTCTAAGGGGGACGTGGTAAGAGTCACTAATGAAAGGACAATTGAGGTGCCTTGAAAAGGTAAACGTTGAGCTACCATAGCAGTCAATCAATCATACCCACTGCTGGGTCTATCACCTGAGAAAATGAAAATCAATAATCACAGGCTGGCAATCCTGCACTCCAGCAATATTTACCATAGGCAACACTTGGAAGCAACGGACATGTCCATCAACAGAGGAATGCACCAAGAAGAAGTGGTCCATGTACACAATGGAATATTAGCCATGGAAAACCTTGAAGCACTGCTCTTTGAGGCACCATAGATGAGCCTGGAGATAATCAAAAAACATGAAGTAGGTCGGAAAGCCAAAGACCTATAGCCTATATTATCACTTATGGCATTATCTAATAACTGACACAGATGAACATATTTCCAAAGAGAAAGACACTCACAGGCTTAGAAAACAAACTATGCTCATCTAAAAGGAAAGGAGGGGGGAAATTGAGAAATGAAGATTAGTGTTACTATACATATACAAATACATATTATATCCATGTATCAAAAAGACCGAACATATAGCAAGGGAGGTCGACGGAACACTGTAATATTTTACATGGGAAGAGGATCTGTACATTCATAGACATGCATAATGTACAAATGAACCAGATTGTGTACACCTAGGACAGACAATGTTCTAAATTTACCCAGATTAAAAAAAAAATTTAAAAACCAAGAAGAAGTAATGAGATATAAACTTATGGGGATTTCTCCTGGCAAATTCCATTCTAATTTACAACCTAGGACAATGACTTCCAGAAAGGCTCTGCTGCCCTAGTACCCAGATTGGGGAATGGAGAAATGCTACCTCCTTGAGGCCGTTTCCCACAACAGCAGCTTTGAACCCACTGCAAAAGGTCACTAAATTTTCACCAACTTGCAGTTCTGTAAATGGCACCCGCCCTCCAGAAAATTTCTGCGGTCAAAAATCGACCAAAAAATTCAAAAGAGGGCAACCTTCGAAGAAGACAATTTCAAGAGCTATATTGTACTCACGGTTTTTTCTTTTAAGAGAAAAGACAAAGGCGTAGGAATATGATGAATTTTAAAAATTTTAATGACATGCATACCCATATTACAAAACCTATCAGCTCAGAGCAGTCAGAATGGCCATTAGGAAAAATGCTGCAAAAAATAAATGGTGAAGGGAGTGTGGAGAAATGCGTACCCTCGGTTGTAAGGGGGGGGGCATGTAAAGAGCCACTAATGAAAACACAATGTAGGCGCTTTGAACAGGGAAACATTGAGCTACCAGTCAATCAATCACAACCACTGCTTGGCCTATCACCTGAGAAAATGAGAATCAAAAAGTCACAGGCTGGCAAACCTGTACGCCAGCAAGATTTACCATAGTCAGTACTTGGAAGCAATGAAAATGTCCATCAACCGAGGAATGCACCAAGAAGAAGTGGTCCACGTACACAATGGAATATTACTCTAATAATAAATATAAATTAAATTTAAAAACAAACAAAAGCAAGGAGACATCAACATTTGTGGGTTTATCCGGGCACATTGCACTCTAGTTGATAACCGAAGAACACCACTGGCCGGTAGGTCTGTTTCCCTGGTACCAGCATGGGGAACGTAGAAAGGCTGCCGCTCTCTGGCCGTTACCTGCAAAAGCAGGTTTAAAGCCTGAGCTAATGGTCACTTCATATGAACAAGTACTGCAGGGCTGTAAATGAAACCTGCCCTCAAAATATCTTGAGGGAGATAATGGCCAAAATATTTCAAATGGTGACACATACTTTAAGAAAACACTTTGAAGAAATAAGCTCTAATCACAGCTGGAAAAATAAAAAGGACATGTCTAAAAGCTCAATTTCAACGCATTATGAGACACATGCAAATTCAACCACAAAGAGGTATCAGCTCACACCACTCAGAATAACCATCAGCAAAAACTACAAAGAATAAATGCTGAAGGTGCTGGGAAGAAATGCATACCCTCAACTTTATGTGGGACGTAACCTGGAAAGAGCCACTAAAGAGAACAGAATAGAGGTGCCTTTAAAATGTAAACATTGAGCTACCATAGGATCCAGCAGACCTATTCCTGGACCTATAAACTAAGAAGACAGAATTGGAAGGACACAGGTACGCAAATCTGCATTGCATAGTATTCCCATAGCCAAGATATGGAAGTAACCAGAAAGTCCACCGACAGATGGGCGGACAAAGAAGGACTGCTACATGTACAGATGGAATATGAGCTTGTGAAAAAATGAAACAATGCCATTTGCAGCACCATAGATGAGTCTAGAAGTAATCACGCAACTTGGAGTAAGTGAGAAAGCGAAAGACCCATATCCTATCATATCACATATAGGTGTTACCTAAAAAATGATACAAACAAAGATATTTCCACAGAGAAACACTATCATAGCTTCATTAAAAAAACTTATGGTTCACCAAATGGAAAGGTGTGAGATTGGATACATTACCATATTGAGGTTAACAGAGAGATACAAACACATGTGAAATATATAATCACCAAAGACCTACGCAATACCAAGAGGAGACTACTCAACATTGTGTCATAACCGACATGGGAAAAGGATCCGAAGAAGAATAGATATATGCATATGTGTGAAAGAACCACATCTTGCACACCTAGAACAAAGAAAACATTGTAATCAAGTTTGCTGTGGTAAAAAATAAAAATTAAGTTAAAAATACCAACAAGAAGTAATGAGACATAAACTTAAAGGGCTTTTTCCTCGCACATTCCATTCTAATTTACAACCTAGAACACCACTTCCAGTAAGGCTCTGTTGCCCTAGTAACCAGATTTGGTAAAGGAGAAATGCTGCCGCCTTGTGGCCGATTCCCACAAGAGCAGCTTTTAACCCACAGCTAATGGTCACTTACCATTCACAAGGACTCAGGGCTGTAAAGGACACCTGCCCTAAAAAAGTGTGCTGAGGTAGGGAATGGATAAAAAAAAATTCAAAACACGCAGGATTTTCAAGATAGTATAAAGAGGTAAGTTTTACTCACTCTCTTTTTAAAGAAAGGAAAATGGATAAAAGTTCCACCTCAGGAAGTATTAGACTCATGCAATCTAATCTACAAAAAGTTTTCAACTCACACCAGTCGACTGACCATTGGCAAAAAGTCTACAAACAATAAATGCTGAAGAGGTTTTAGAGAACTGTGTATCCTCTAGCTGCTGGTGAGATGTAAAAGGGTTAAACGCTAATAATGAGAACAGAAAGGAGCTGCGTTGAAAAGGAAAAACTGAGGTACCATTCAATCCAGCAGGCGCACCAATGGGCCTCTCACCTGAGAAGACCAGAATGAAGAAGACCCGGGTTGCAAAAGCTGCACTGCAGCCTTATTCACAATAGACAAGACAGTGAAGCAACCAAAATGTCCATCAACAGATGAAAGGATAAAGAAGAAGTGATGGTCCATGTAGACAATGAATACTAGGCATGGAAAACAGTGAAACACTGCTCTTTGAGGCACCATAGATGATCTTGGAGATAATCACAGAACATGAGGTAAGTCGGAAAGCAAAAGTCCTATATCCTATGATATCACTTATAGGCGTTATCTAATAACGGACACAAATGAACATATTTCCACAAAGAAAGTCAATCACAGACTTATTTAAAAAAAGAAACTATGCTTATCTAAAAGGAAAGTTGGGGGGGATGGATAAATGAAGATTAGCGTTACCATATGTATACAGATACATATTATATACATATATCAAAAAGACCGACCCTATAGCAAGGAAGGTTTACAGAACACTCTGTAATAATTTACAGGGGAAGAGGATCTCTACATAAATAGGTATATAGAATATGTAGATGAACCAGAGTGTGTACACCTTGGACAAGCAACATTCTAACCATTACCCCAAATGAAGAAATTAAAACAACGAACTAGGAGTAATGAAACATAAACTTATGGGGGGTTTTCCTGGCACATTCCATCCAAATTTACAACCTAGGCAAACGACTTCCAGAACGGCTCTGCTGCCCTAGTACCCAGATTTGGGAATGGAGAAATGCTGCATCCTTGTGGCCGTTTCCCACAACAGCAGCTTTAAACCCACTGCCAAAAGTCACTAAATATTCACCAATGGCAGTTCTGTAAATGGCACCTGCCCTCCAAAAAATACTGAGGTCGAAAATCGACCAAAAAATTCTAGAGTGCAACCTTCCAAAAAGAAAATTTGAAGAGTTATATTATACTCACACTTTTTTTCTTTTTTCTTTTAACAGAAAATAAAAAGGCGTGGACAAATGATGAATTGTAGGAATTTTGACAGGCATGTAAACCCAAATTACAAAAACCTAACAGCTCACACCAGTCAGAATGGCCATCAACAAAAATCCTGCAAACAATATATGCTGACGTGATTGTGGAGAAATGTGTCCCCTCGATTCTAAGGGGGACGTGGTAAGAGTCACTAATGAAAGGACAATTGAGGTGCCTTGAAAAGGTAAACGTTGAGCTACCATAGCAGTCAATCAATCATACCCACTGCTGGGTCTATCACCTGAGAAAATGAAAATCAATAATCACAGGCTGGCAATCCTGCACTCCAGCAATATTTACCATAGGCAACACTTGGAAGCAACGGACATGTCCATCAACAGAGGAATGCACCAAGAAGAAGTGGTCCATGTACACAATGGAATATTAGCCATGGAAAACCTTGAAGCACTGCTCTTTGAGGCACCATAGATGAGCCTGGAGATAATCACAAAACATGAAGTAGGTCGGAAAGCCAAAGACCTATAGCCTATATTATCACTTATGGCATTATCTAATAACTGACACAGATGAACATATTTCCAAAGGGAAAGACACTCACAGGCTTAGAAAACAAACTATGCTCATCTAAAAGGAAAGGAGGGGGGAAATTGAGAAATGAAGATTAGTGTTACTATACATATACAAATACATATTATATCCATGTATCAAAAAGACCGAACATATAGCAAGGGAGGTCGACGGAACACTGTAATATTTTACATGGGAAGAGGATCCGTACATTCATAGACATACATAATGTACAAATGAACCAGATTGTGTACACCTAGGACAGACAATGTTCTAAACTTTACCCAGATTAAAAAAAAAATTTAGAAACCAAGAAGAAGTAATGAGACATAAACTTATGGGGATTTCTCCTGGCAAATTCCATTCTAATTTACAACCTAGGACAATGACTTCCAGAAAGGCTCTGCTGCCCTAGTACCCAGATTGGGGAATGGAGAAATGCTACCTCCTTGTGGCCGTTTCCCACAACAGCAGCTTTGAACCCACTGCAAAAGGTCACTAAATTTTCACCAACTCGCAGTTCTGTAAATGGCACCCGCCCTCCAGAAAATTTCTGCGGTCAAAAATCGACCAAAAAATTCAAAAGAGGGCAACCTTCGAAGAAGACAATTTCAAGAGCTATATTGTACTCACGTTTTTTTTCTTTTAAGAGAAAAGACAAAGGCGTAGGAATATGATGAATTTTAAAAATTTTAATGACATGCATACCCATATTACAAAACCTATCAGCTCAGAGCAGTCAGAATGGCCATTAGGAAAAATGCTGCAAAAAATAAATAGTGAAGGGAGTGTGGAGAAATGCGTACCATCGGTTGTAAGGGGGGGCATGTAAAGAGCCACTAATGAAAACACAATGTAGGCGCTTTGAACAGGGAAACATTGAGCTACCAGTCAATCAAACACAACCACTGCTTGGCCTATCACCTGAGAAAATGTGAATCAAAAAGTCACAGGCTGGCAAACCTGTACGCCAGCAAGATTTACCATAGTCAGTACTTGGAAGCAATGAAAATGTCCATCAACCGAGGAATGCACCAAGAAGAAGTGGTCCACGTACACAATGGAATATTACTCTAATAATAAATATAAATTAAATTTAAAAACAAACAAAAGCAAGGAGACATCAACATTTGTGGGTTTATCCGGGCACATTGCACTCTAGTTTATAACCGAAGAACACCACTGGCCGGTAGGTCTGTTTCCCTGGTACCAGCATGGGGAACGTAGAAAGGCTGCAGCTCTCTGGCCGTTACCTGCAAAAGCAGGTTTAAAGCCTGAGCTAATGGTCACTTCATATGAACAAGTACTGCAGGGCTGTAAATGAAACCTGCCCTCAAAATATCTTGAGGGAGATAATGGCCAAAATATTTCAAATGGTGACACATACTTTAAGAAAACACTTTGAAGAAATAAGCTCTAATCACAGCTGGAAAAATAAAAAGGACATGTGTAAAAGCTCAATTTCAACGCATTATGAGACACATGCAAATTCAACCACAAAGAGGTATCAGCTCACACCACTCAGAATAACCATCAGCAAAAACTACAAAGAATAAATGCTGAAGGTGCTGGGAAGAAATGCATACCCTCAACTTTATGTGGGACGTAACCTGCAAAGAGCCACTAAAGAGAACAGAATAGAGGTGCCTTTAAAATGTAAACATTGAGCTACCATAGGATCCAGCAGACCTATTCCTGCACCTATAAACTAAGAAGACAGAATTGGAAGGACACAGGTACGCAAATCTGCATTGCATAGTATTCCCATAGCCAAGATATGGAAGTAACCAAAAAGTCCACCGACAGATGGGCGGACAAAGAAGAACTGCTACATGTACAGATGGAATATGAGCTTGTGAAAATATGAAACAATGCCATTTGCAGCACCATAGATGAGTCTAGAAGTAATCACACCACTTGGAGTAAGTGAGAAAGCGAAAGACCCATATCCTATCATATCACATATAGGTGTTACCTAAAAAATGATACAAACAAAGATATTTCCACAGAGAAACACTATCATAGCTTCATTAAAAAAACTTATGGTTCACCAAATGGAAAGGTGTGAGGATTGGATTCCATACCATATTGAGGTTAACAGAGAGTTACAAACACATGTGAAATATATAATCACCAAAGACCTACGCAATACCAAGAGGAGACTACTCAACATTGTGTCATAACCGACATGGGAAAAGGATCCGAAGAAGAATAGATATATGCATATGTGTGAAAGAACCACATCTTGCACACCTAGAACAAAGAAAACATTGTAATCAAGTTTGCTGTGATAAAAAATAAAAATTAAGTTAAAAATACCAAGAAGAAGTAATGAGACATAAACTTAAAGGGCTTTTTCCTCGCACATTCCATTCTAATTTACAACCTAGAACACCACTTCCAGTAAGGCTCTGTTGCCCTAGTAACCAGATTTGGTAAAGGAGAAATGCTGCCGCCTTGTGGCCGATTCCCGCAAGAGCAGCTTTTAACCCACAGCTAATGGTCACTTACCATTCACAAGGACTCAGGGCTGTAAAGGACACCTGCCCTAAAAAAGTGTGCTGAGGTAGGGAATGGATAAAAAAAAATTCAAAACACGCAGGATTTTCAAGATAGTATAAAGAGGTAAGTTTTACTCACTCTCTTTTTAAAGAAAGGAAAATGGATAAAAGTTCCACCTCAGGAAGTATTAGACTCATGCAATCTAATCTACAAAAAGTTTTCAACTCACACCAGTCGACTGACCATTGGCAAAAAGTCTACAAACAATAAATGCTGAAGAGGTTTTAGAGAACTGTGTATCCTCTAGCTGCTGGTGAGATGTAAAAGGGTTAAACGCTAATAATGAGAACAGAAAGGAGCTGCGTTGAAAAGGAAAAACTGAGGTACCATTCAATCCAGCAGGCGCACCAATGGGCCTCTCACCTGAGAAGACCAGAATGAAGAAGACCCGGGTTGCAAAAGCTGCACTGCAGCCTTATTCACAATAGACAAGACAGTGAAGCAACCAAAATGTCCATCAACAGATGAAAGGATAAAGAAGAAGTGGAGGTCCAAGTATACAATGAATACTAGGCATGGAAAACAGTGAAACACTGCTCTTTGAGGCACCATAGATGATCTTGGAGATAATCACAGAACATGAGGTAAGTCGGAAAGCAAAAGTCCTATATCCTATGATATCACTTATAGGCGTTATCTAATAACGGACACAAATGAACATATTTCCACAAAGAAAGTCAATCACAGACTTATTTAAAAAAAAAAAAAAACTATGCTTATCTAAAAGGAAAGGTGGGGGGGATGGATAAATGAAGATTAGCGTTACCATATGTATACAAATACATATTATATACATATATCAAAAAGACCGACCCTATAGCAAGGAAGGTTTACGGAACACTCTGTAATAATTTACAGGGGAAGAGGATCTCTACATAAATAGGTATATAGAATATGTAGATGGACCACAGTGTGTACACCTTGGACAAGCAACATTCTAACCATTACCCCAATTGAAAAAATTAAAACAACGAACTAGGAGTAATGAGACATAAACTTATGGGGGGTTTTCCTGGCACATTCCATCCAAATTTACAACCTAGGCAAACGACTTCCAGAACGGCTCTGCTGCCCTAGTACCCAGATTTGGGAATGGAGAAATGCTGCATCCTTGTGGCCGTTTCCCACAACAGCAGCTTTAAACCCACTGCCAAAGGTCACTAAATATTCACCAATGGCAGTTCTGTAAATGGCACCTGCCCTCCAAAAAATACTGAGGTCGAAAATCGACCAAAAAATTCTAGAGTGCAACCTTCTAAAAAGAAAATTTGAAGAGGTATATTATACTCACAGTTTTTTTCTTTTTTCTTTTAACAGAAAAGAAAAAGGCGTGGACAAATGATGAATTGTAGGAATTTTGACAGGCATGTAAACCCAAATTACAAAAACCTATCAGCTCACACCAGTCAGAATGGCCATCAACAAAAATCCTGCAAACAATATATGCTGACGTGATTGTGGAGGAATGCGTCCCCTCGATTCTAAGTGGGACGTGGTAAGAGTCACTAATGAAAGGACAATTGAGGTGCCTTGAAAAGGTAAACGTTGAGCTACCATAGCAGTCAATCAATCATACCCACTGCTGGGTCTATCACCTGAGAAAATGAAAATCAATAATCACAGGCTGGCAATCCTGCACTCCAGCAATATTTACCATAGGCAACACTTGGAAGCAACGGACATGTCCATCAACAGAGGAATGCACCAAGAAGAAGTGGTCCATGTACACAATGGAATATTAGCCATGGAAAACCTTGAAGCACTGCTCTTTGAGGCACCATAGATGAGCCTGGAGATAATCAAAAAACATGAAGTAGGTCGGAAAGCCAAAGACCTATAGCCTATATTATCACTTATGGCATTATCTAATAACTGACACAGATGAACATATTTCCAAAGAGAAAGACACTCACAGGCTTAGAAAACAAACTATGCTCATCTAAAAGGAAAGGAGGGGGGAAATAGAGAAATGAAGATTAGTGTTACTATACATATACAAATACATATTATATCCATGTATCAAAAAGACCGAACATATAGCAAGGGAGGTCGACGGAACACTGTAATATTTTACATGGGAAGAGGATCTGTACATTCATAGACATGCATAATGTACAAATGAACCAGAATGTGTACACCTAGGACAGACAATGTTCTAAATTTACCCAGATTAAAAAAAAAATTTAAAAACCAAGAAGAAGTAATGAGATATAAACTTATGGGGATTTCTCCTGGCAAATTCCATTCTAATTTACAACCTAGGACAATGACTTCCAGAAAGGCTCTGCTGCCCTAGTACCCAGATTGGGGAATGGAGAAATGCTACCTCCTTGAGGCCGTTTCCCACAACAGCAGCTTTGAACCCACTGCAAAAGGTCACTAAATTTTCACCAACTTGCAGTTCTGTAAATGGCACCCGCCCTCCAGAAAATTTCTGCGGTCAAAAATCGACCAAAAAATTCAAAAGAGGGCAACCTTCGAAGAAGACAATTTCAAGAGGTATATTGTACTCACGGTTTTTTCTTTTAAGAGAAAAGACAAAGGCGTAGGAATATGATGAATTTTAAAAATTTTAATGACATGCATACCCATATTACAAAACCTATCAGCACAGAGCAGTCAGAATGGCCATTAGGAAAAATGCTGCAAAAAATAAATGGTGAAGGGAGTGTGGAGAAATGCGTACCCTCGGTTGTAAGGGGGGGGCATGTAAAGAGCCACTAATGAAAACACAATGTAGGCGCTTTGAACAGGGAAACATTGAGCTACCAGTCAATCAATCACAACCACTGCTTGGCCTATCACCTGAGAAAATGAGAATCAAAAAGTCACAGGCTGGCAAACCTGTACGCCAGCAAGATTTACCATAGTCAGTACTTGGAAGCAATGAAAATGTCCATCAACCGAGGAATGCACCAAGAAGAAGTGGTCCACGTACACAATGGAATATTACTCTAATAATAAATATAAATTAAATTTAAAAACAAACAAAAGCAAGGAGACATCAACATTTGTGGGTTTATCCGGGCACATTGCACTCTAGTTTATAACCGAAGAACACCACTGGCCGGTAGGTCTGTTTCCCTGGTACCAGCATGGGGAACGTAGAAAGGCTGCCGCTCTCTGGCCGTTACCTGCAAAAGCAGGTTTAAAGCCTGAGCTAATGGTCACTTCATATGAACAAGTACTGCGGGGCTGTAAATGAAACCTGCCCTCAAAATATCTTGAGGGAGATAATGGCCAAAATATTTCAAATGGTGACACATACTTTAAGAAAACACTTTGAAGAAATAAGCTCTAATCACAGCTGGAAAAATAAAAAGGACATGTCTAAAAGCTCAATTTCAACGCATTATGAGACACATGCAAATTCAACCACAAAGAGGTATCAGCTCACACCACTCAGAATAACCATCAGCAAAAACTACAAAGAATAAATGCTGAAGGTGCTGGGAAGAAATGCATACCCTCAACTTTATGTGGGACGTAACCTGGAAAGAGCCACTAAAGAGAACAGAATAGAGGTGCCTTTAAAATGTAAACATTGAGCTACCATAGGATCCAGCAGACCTATTCCTGGACCTATAAACTAAGAAGACAGAATTGGAAGGACACAGGTACGCAAATCTGCATTGCATAGTATTCCCATAGCCAAGATATGGAAGTAACCAGAAAGTCCACCGACAGATGGGCGGACAAAGAAGGACTGCTACATGTACAGATGGAATATGAGCTTGTGAAAAAATGAAACAATGCCATTTGCAGCACCATAGATGAGTCTAGAAGTAATCACGCAACTTGGAGTAAGTGAGAAAGCGAAAGACCCATATCCTATCATATCACATATAGGTGTTACCTAAAAAATGATACAAACAAAGATATTTCCACAGAGAAACACTATCATAGCTTCATTAAAAAAACTTATGGTTCACCAAATGGAAAGGTGTGAGATTGGATACATTACCATATTGAGGTTAACAGAGAGATACAAACACATGTGAAATATATAATCACCAAAGACCTACGCAATACCAAGAGGAGACTACTCAACATTGTGTCATAACCGACATGGGAAAAGGATCCGAAGAAGAATAGATATATGCATATGTGTGAAAGAACCACATCTTGCACACCTAGAACAAAGAAAACATTGTAATCAAGTTTGCTGTGGTAAAAAATAAAAATTAAGTTAAAAATACCAACAAGAAGTAATGAGACATAAACTTAAAGGGCTTTTTCCTCGCACATTCCATTCTAATTTACAACCTAGAACACCACTTCCAGTAAGGCTCTGTTGCCCTAGTAACCAGATTTGGTAAAGGAGAAATGCTGCCGCCTTGTGGCCGATTCCCACAAGAGCAGCTTTTAACCCACAGCTAATGGTCACTTACCATTCACAAGGACTCAGGGCTGTAAAGGACACCTGCCCTAAAAAAGTGTGCTGAGGTAGGGAATGGATAAAAAAAAAATTCAAAACACGCAGGATTTTCAAGATAGTATAAAGAGGTAAGTTTTACTCACTCTCTTTTTAAAGAAAGGAAAATGGATAAAAGTTCCACCTCAGGAAGTATTAGACTCATGCAATCTAATCTACAAAAAGTTTTCAACTCACACCAGTCGACTGACCATTGGCAAAAAGTCTACAAACAATAAATGCTGAAGAGGTTTTAGAGAACTGTGTATCCTCTAGCTGCTGGTGAGATGTAAAAGGGTTAAACGCTAATAATGAGAACAGAAAGGAGCTGCGTTGAAAAGGAAAAACTGAGGTACCATTCAATCCAGCAGGCGCACCAATGGGCCTCTCACCTGAGAAGACCAGAATGAAGAAGACCCGGGTTGCAAAAGCTGCACTGCAGCCTTATTCACAATAGACAAGACAGTGAAGCAACCAAAATGTCCATCAACAGATGAAAGGATAAAGAAGAAGTGGTGGTCCATGTAGACAATGAATACTAGGCATGGAAAACAGTGAAACACTGCTCTTTGAGGCACCATAGATGATCTTGGAGATAATCACAGAACATGAGGTAAGTCGGAAAGCAAAAGTCCTATATCCTATGATATCACTTATAGGCGTTATCTAATAACGGACACAAATGAACATATTTCCACAAAGAAAGTCAATCACAGACTTATTTAAAAAAAAAAAAACTATGCTTATCTAAAAGGAAAGGTGGGGGGGATGGATAAATGAAGATTAGCGTTACCATATGTATACAAATACATATTATATACATATATCAAAAAGACCGACCCTATAGCAAGGAAGGTTTACGGAACACTCTGTAATAATTTACAGGGGAAGAGGATCTCTACATAAATAGGTTTATAGAATATGTAGATGAACCAGAGTGTGTACACCTTGGACAAGCAACATTCTAACCATTACCCCAAATGAAAAAATTAAAACAACGAACTAGGAGTAATGAGACATAAACTTATGGGGGGTTTTCCTGGCACATTCCATCCAAATTTACAACCTAGGCAAACGACTTCCAGAACGGCTCTGCTGCCCTAGTACCCAGAATTGGGAATGGAGAAATGCTGCATCCTTGTGGCCGTTTCCCACAACAGCAGCTTTAAACCCACTGCCAAAAGTCACTAAATATTCACCAATGGCAGTTCTGTAAATGGCACCTGCCCTCCAAAAAATACTGAGGTCGAAAATCGACCAAAAAATTCTAGAGTGCAACCTTCCAAAAAGAAAATTTGAAGAGTTATATTATACTCACACTTTTTTTCTTTTTTCTTTTAACAGAAAAGAAAAAGGCGTGGACAAATGATGAATTGTAGGAATTTTGACAGGCATGTAAACCCAAATTACAAAAACCTAACAGCTCACACCAGTCAGAATGGCCATCAACAAAAATCCTGCAAACAATATATGCTGACGTGATTGTGGAGAAATGTGTCCCCTCGATTCTAAGGGGGACGTGGTAAGAGTCACTAATGAAAGGACAATTGAGGTGCCTTGAAAAGGTAAACGTTGAGCTACCATAGCAGTCAATCAATCATACCCACTGCTGGGTCTATCACCTGAGAAAATGAAAATCAATAATCACAGGCTGGCAATCCTGCACTCCAGCAATATTTACCATAGGCAACACTTGGAAGCAACGGACATGTCCATCAACAGAGGAATGCACCAAGAAGAAGTGGTCCATGTACACAATGGAATATTAGCCATGGAAAACCTTGAAGCACTGCTCTTTGAGGCACCATAGATGAGCCTGGAGATAATCACAAAACATGAAGTAGGTCGGAAAGCCAAAGACCTATAGCCTATATTATCACTTATGGCATTATCTAATAACTGACACAGATGAACATATTTCCAAAGGGAAAGACACTCACAGGCTTAGAAAACAAACTATGCTCATCTAAAAGGAAAGGAGGGGGGAGATTGAGAAATGAAGATTAGTGTTACTATACATATACAAATACATATTATATCCATGTATCAAAAAGACCGAACATATAGCAAGGGAGGTCGACGGAACACTGTAATATTTTACATGGGAAGAGGATCCGTACATTCATAGACATACATAATGTACAAATGAACCAGATTGTGTACACCTAGGCCAGACAATGTTCTAAACTTTACCCAGATTAAAAAAAAAATTTAAAAACCAAGAAGAAGTAATGAGACATAAACTTATGGGGATTTCTCCTGGCAAATTCCATTCTAATTTACAACCTAGGACAATGACTTCCAGAAAGGCTCTGCTGCCCTAGTACCCAGATTGGGGAATGGAGAAATGCTACCTCCTTGAGGCCGTTTCCCACAACAGCAGCTTTGAACCCACTGCAAAAGGTCACTAAATTTTCACCAACTCGCAGTTCTGTAAATGGCACCCGCCCTCCAGAAAATTTCTGCGGTCAAAAATCGACCAAAAAATTCAAAAGAGGGCAACCTTCGAAGAAGACAATTTCAAGAGCTATATTGTACTCACGTTTTTTTTCTTTTAAGAGAAAAGACAAAGGCGTAGGAATATGATGAATTTTAAAAATTTTAATGACATGCATACCCATATTACAAAACCTATCAGCTCAGAGCAGTCAGAATGGCCATTAGGAAAAATGCTGCAAAAAATAAATAGTGAAGGGAGTGTGGAGAAATGCGTACCATCGGTTGTAAGGGGGGGCGTGTAAAGAGCCACTAATGAAAACACAATGTAGGCGCTTTGAACAGGGAAACATTGAGCTACCAGTCAATCAAACACAACCACTGCTTGGCCTATCACCTGAGAAAATGTGAATCAAAAAGTCACAGGCTGGCAAACCTGTACGCCAGCAAGATTTACCATAGTCAGTACTTGGAAGCAATGAAAATGTCCATCAACCGAGGAATGCACCAAGAAGAAGTGGTCCACGTACACAATGGAATATTACTCTAATAATAAATATAAATTAAATTTAAAAACAAACAAAAGCAAGGAGACATCAACATTTGTGGGTTTATCCGGGCACATTGCACTCTAGTTTATAACCGAAGAACACCACTGGCCGGTAGGTCTGTTTCCCTGGTACCAGCATGGGGAACGTAGAAAGGCTGCAGCTCTCTGGCCGTTACCTGCAAAAGCAGGTTTAAAGCCTGAGCTAATGGTCACTTCATATGAACAAGTACTGCAGGGCTGTAAATGAAACCTGCCCTCAAAATATCTTGAGGGAGATAATGGCCAAAATATTTCAAATGGTGACACATACTTTAAGAAAACACTTTGAAGAAATAAGCTCTAATCACAGCTGGAAAAATAAAAAGGACATGTGTAAAAGCTCAATTTCAACGCATTATGAGACACATGCAAATTCAACCACAAAGAGGTATCAGCTCACACCACTCAGAATAACCATCAGCAAAAACTACAAAGAATAAATGCTGAAGGTGCTGGGAAGAAATGCATACCCTCAACTTTATGTGGGACGTAACCTGCAAAGAGCCACTAAAGAGAACAGAATAGAGGTGCCTTTAAAATGTAAACATTGAGCTACCATAGGATCCAGCAGACCTATTCCTGCACCTATAAACTAAGAAGACAGAATTGGAAGGACACAGGTACGCAAATCTGCATTGCATAGTATTCCCATAGCCAAGATATGGAAGTAACCAGAAAGTCCACCGACAGATGGGCGGACAAAGAAGAACTGCTACATGTACAGATGGAATATGAGCTTGTGAAAATATGAAACAATGCCATTTGCAGCACCATAGATGAGTCTAGAAGTAATCACACCACTTGGAGTAAGTGAGAAAGCGAAAGACCCATATCCTATCATATCACATATAGGTGTTACCTAAAAAATGATACAAACAAAGATATTTCCACAGAGAAACACTATCATAGCTTCATTAAAAAAACTTATGGTTCACCAAATGGAAAGGTGTGAGGATTGGATTCCATACCATATTGAGGTTAACAGAGAGTTACAAACACATGTGAAATATATAATCACCAAAGACCTACGCAATACCAAGAGGAGACTACTCAACATTGTGTCATAACCGACATGGGAAAAGGATCCGAAGAAGAATAGATATATGCATATGTGTGAAAGAACCACATCTTGCACACCTAGAACAAAGAAAACATTGTAATCAAGTTTGCTGTGGTAAAAAATAAAAATTAAGTTAAAAATACCAACAAGAAGTAATGAGACATAAACTTAAAGGGCTTTTTCCTCGCACATTCCATTCTAATTTACAACCTAGAACACCACTTCCAGTAAGGCTCTGTTGCCCTAGTAACCAGATTTGGTAAAGGAGAAATGCTGCCGCCTTGTGGCCGATTCCCGCAAGAGCAGCTTTTAACCCACAGCTAATGGTCACTTACCATTCACAAGGACTCAGGGCTGTAAAGGACACCTGCCCTAAAAAAGTGTGCTGAGGTAGGGAATGGATAAAAAAAAATTCAAAACACGCAGGATTTTCAAGATAGTATAAAGAGGTAAGTTTTACTCACTCTCTTTTTAAAGAAAGGAAAATGGATAAAAGTTCCACCTCAGGAAGTATTAGACTCATGCAATCTAATCTACAAAAAGTTTTCAACTCACACCAGTCGACTGACCATTGGCAAAAAGTCTACAAACAATAAATGCTGAAGAGGTTTTAGAGAACTGTGTATCCTCTAGCTGCTGGTGAGATGTAAAAGGGTTAAACGCTAATAATGAGAACAGAAAGGAGCTGCGTTGAAAAGGAAAAACTGAGGTACCATTCAATCCAGCAGGCGCACCAATGGGCCTCTCACCTGAGAAGACCAGAATGAAGAAGACCCGGGTTGCAAAAGCTGCACTGCAGCCTTATTCACAATAGACAAGACAGTGAAGCAACCAAAATGTCCATCAACAGATGAAAGGATAAAGAAGAAGTGGAGGTCCAAGTAGACAATGAATACTAGGCATGGAAAACAGTGAAACACTGCTCTTTGAGGCACCATAGATGATCTTGGAGATAATCACAGAACATGAGGTAAGTCGGAAAGCAAAAGTCCTATATCCTATGATATCACTTATAGGCGTTATCTAATAACGGACACAAATGAACATATTTCCACAAAGAAAGTCAATCACAGACTTATTTAAAAAAAAAAAAAACTATGCTTATCTAAAAGGAAAGGTGGGGGGGATGGATAAATGAAGATTAGCGTTACCATATGTATACATATACATATTATATACATATATCAAAAAGACCGACCCTATAGCAAGGAAGGTTTACGGAACACTCTGTAATAATTTACAGGGGAAGAGGATCTCTACATAAATAGGTATATAGAATATGTAGATGGACCAGAGTGTGTACACCTTGGACAAGCAACATTCTAACCATTACCCCAATTGAAAAAATTAAAACAACGAACTAGGAGTAATGAGACATAAACTTATGGGGGGTTTTCCTGGCACATTCCATCCAAATTTACAACCTAGGCAAACGACTTCCAGAACGGCTCTGCTGCCCTAGTACCCAGATTTGGGAATGGAGAAATGCTGCATCCTTGTGGCCGTTTCCCACAACAGCAGCTTTAAACCCACTGCCAAAGGTCACTAAATATTCACCAATGGCAGTTCTGTAAATGGCACCTGCCCTCCAAAAAATACTGAGGTCGAAAATCGACCAAAAAATTCTAGAGTGCAACCTTCTAAAAAGAAAATTTGAAGAGGTATATTATACTCACAGTTTTTTTCTTTTTTCTTTTAACAGAAAAGAAAAAGGCGTGGACAAATGATGAATTGTAGGAATTTTGACAGGCATGTAAACCCAAATTACAAAAACCTATCAGCTCACACCAGTCAGAATGGCCATCAACAAAAATCCTGCAAACAATATATGCTGACGTGATTGTGGAGGAATGCGTCCCCTCGATTCTAAGTGGGACGTGGTAAGAGTCACTAATGAAAGGACAATTGAGGTGCCTTGAAAAGGTAAACGTTGAGCTACCATAGCAGTCAATCAATCATACCCACTGCTGGGTCTATCACCTGAGAAAATGAAAATCAATAATCACAGGCTGGCAATCCTGCACTCCAGCAATATTTACCATAGGCAACACTTGGAAGCAACGGACATGTCCATCAACAGAGGAATGCACCAAGAAGAAGTGGTCCATGTACACAATGGAATATTAGCCATGGAAAACCTTGAAGCACTGCTCTTTGAGGCACCATAGATGAGCCTGGAGATAATCAAAAAACATGAAGTAGGTCGGAAAGCCAAAGACCTATAGCCTATATTATCACTTATGGCATTATCTAATAACTGACACAGATGAACATATTTCCAAAGAGAAAGACACTCACAGGCTTAGAAAACAAACTATGCTCATCTAAAAGGAAAGGAGGGGGGAAATAGAGAAATGAAGATTAGTGTTACTATACATATACAAATACATATTATATCCATGTATCAAAAAGACCGAACATATAGCAAGGGAGGTCGACGGAACACTGTAATATTTTACATGGGAAGAGGATCTGTACATTCATAGACATGCATAATGTACAAATGAACCAGAATGTGTACACCTAGGACAGACAATGTTCTAAATTTACCCAGATTAAAAAAAAAATTTAAAAACCAAGAAGAAGTAATGAGATATAAACTTATGGGGATTTCTCCTGGCAAATTCCATTCTAATTTACAACCTAGGACAATGACTTACAGAAAGGCTCTGCTGCCCTAGTACCCAGATTGGGGAATGGAGAAATGCTACCTCCTTGAGGCCGTTTCCCACAACAGCAGCTTTGAACCCACTGCAAAAGGTCACTAAATTTTCACCAACTTGCAGTTCTGTAAATGGCACCCGCCCTCCAGAAAATTTCTGCGGTCAAAAATCGACCAAAAAATTCAAAAGAGGGCAACCTTCGAAGAAGACAATTTCAAGAGGTATATTGTACTCACGGTTTTTTCTTTTAAGAGAAAAGACAAAGGCGTAGGAATATGATGAATTTTAAAAATTTTAATGACATGCATACCCATATTACAAAACCTATCAGCACAGAGCAGTCAGAATGGCCATTAGGAAAAATGCTGCAGAAAATAAATGGTGAAGGGAGTGTGGAGAAATGCGTACCCTCGGTTGTAAGGGGGGGGCATGTAAAGAGCCACTAATGAAAACACAATGTAGGCGCTTTGAACAGGGAAACATTGAGCTACCAGTCAATCAATCACAACCACTGCTTGGCCTATCACCTGAGAAAATGAGAATCAAAAAGTCACAGGCTGGCAAACCTGTACGCCAGCAAGATTTACCATAGTCAGTACTTGGAAGCAATGAAAATGTCCATCAACCGAGGAATGCACCAAGAAGAAGTGGTCCACGTACACAATGGAATATTACTCTAATAATAAATATAAATTAAATTTAAAAACAAACAAAAGCAAGGAGACATCAACATTTGTGGGTTTATCCGGGCACATTGCACTCTAGTTTATAACCGAAGAACACCACTGGCCGGTAGGTCTGTTTCCCTGGTACCAGCATGGGGAACGTAGAAAGGCTGCCGCTCTCTGGCCGTTACCTGCAAAAGCAGGTTTAAAGCCTGAGCTAATGGTCACTTCATATGAACAAGTACTGCGGGGCTGTAAATGAAACCTGCCCTCAAAATATCTTGAGGGAGATAATGGCCAAAATATTTCAAATGGTGACACATACTTTAAGAAAACACTTTGAAGAAATAAGCTCTAATCACAGCTGGAAAAATAAAAAGGACATGTGTAAAAGCTCAATTTCAACGCATTATGAGACACATGCAAATTCAACCACAAAGAGGTATCAGCTCACACCACTCAGAATAACCATCAGCAAAAACTACAAAGAATAAATGCTGAAGGTGCTGGGAAGAAATGCATACCCTCAACTTTATGTGGGACGTAACCTGGAAAGAGCCACTAAAGAGAACAGAATAGAGGTGCCTTTAAAATGTAAACATTGAGCTACCATAGGATCCAGCAGACCTATTCCTGGACCTATAAACTAAGAAGACAGAATTGGAAGGACACAGGTACGCAAATCTGCATTGCATAGTATTCCCATAGCCAAGATATGGAAGTAACCAGAAAGTCCACCGACAGATGGGCGGACAAAGAAGGACTGCTACATGTACAGATGGAATATGAGCTTGTGAAAAAATGAAACAATGCCATTTGCAGCACCATAGATGAGTCTAGAAGTAATCACGCAACTTGGAGTAAGTGAGAAAGCGAAAGACCCATATCCTATCATATCACATATAGGTGTTACCTAAAAAATGATACAAACAAAGATATTTCCACAGAGAAACACTATCATAGCTTCATTAAAAAAACTTATGGTTCACCAAATGGAAAGGTGTGAGATTGGATACATTACCATATTGAGGTTAACAGAGAGATACAAACACATGTGAAATATATAATCACCAAAGACCTACGCAATACCAAGAGGAGACTACTCAACATTGTGTCATAACCGACATGGGAAAAGGATCCGAAGAAGAATAGATATATGCATATGTGTGAAAGAACCACATCTTGCACACCTAGAACAAAGAAAACATTGTAATCAAGTTTGCTGTGGTAAAAAATAAAAATTAAGTTAAAAATACCAACAAGAAGTAATGAGACATAAACTTAAAGGGCTTTTTCCTCGCACATTCCATTCTAATTTACAACCTAGAACACCACTTCCAGTAAGGCTCTGTTGCCCTAGTAACCAGATTTGGTAAAGGAGAAATGCTGCCGCCTTGTGGCCGATTCCCACAAGAGCAGCTTTTAACCCACAGCTAATGGTCACTTACCATTCACAAGGACTCAGGGCTGTAAAGGACACCTGCCCTAAAAAAGTGTGCTGAGGTAGGGAATGGATAAAAAAAAAATTCAAAACACGCAGGATTTTCAAGATAGTATAAAGAGGTAAGTTTTACTCACTCTCTTTTTAAAGAAAGGAAAATGGATAAAAGTTCCACCTCAGGAAGTATTAGACTCATGCAATCTAATCTACAAAAAGTTTTCAACTCACACCAGTCGACTGACCATTGGCAAAAAGTCTACAAACAATAAATGCTGAAGAGGTTTTAGAGAACTGTGTATCCTCTAGCTGCTGGTGAGATGTAAAAGGGTTAAACGCTAATAATGAGAACAGAAAGGAGCTGCGTTGAAAAGGAAAAACTGAGGTACCATTCAATCCAGCAGGCGCACCAATGGGCCTCTCACCTGAGAAGACCAGAATGAAGAAGACCCGGGTTGCAAAAGCTGCACTGCAGCCTTATTCACAATAGACAAGACAGTGAAGCAACCAAAATGTCCATCAACAGATGAAAGGATAAAGAAGAAGTGGTGGTCCATGTAGACAATGAATACTAGGCATGGAAAACAGTGAAACACTGCTCTTTGAGGCACCATAGATGATCTTGGAGATAATCACAGAACATGAGGTAAGTCGGAAAGCAAAAGTCCTATATCCTATGATATCACTTATAGGCGTTATCTAATAACGGACACAAATGAACATATTTCCACAAAGAAAGTCAATCACAGACTTATTTAAAAAAAAAAAAAACTATGCTTATCTAAAAGGAAAGGTGGGGGGGATGGATAAATGAAGATTAGCGTTACCATATGTATACATATACATATTATATACATATATCAAAAAGACCGACCCTATAGCAAGGAAGGTTTACGGAACACTCTGTAATAATTTACAGGGGAAGAGGATCTCTACATAAATAGGTATATAGAATATGTAGATGGACCAGAGTGTGTACACCTTGGACAAGCAACATTCTAACCATTACCCCAATTGAAAAAATTAAAACAACGAACTAGGAGTAATGAGACATAAACTTATGGGGGGTTTTCCTGGCACATTCCATCCAAATTTACAACCTAGGCAAACGACTTCCAGAACGGCTCTGCTGCCCTAGTACCCAGATTTGGGAATGGAGAAATGCTGCATCCTTGTGGCCGTTTCCCACAACAGCAGCTTTAAACCCACTGCCAAAGGTCACTAAATATTCACCAATGGCAGTTCTGTAAATGGCACCTGCCCTCCAAAAAATACTGAGGTCGAAAATCGACCAAAAAATTCTAGAGTGCAACCTTCTAAAAAGAAAATTTGAAGAGGTATATTATACTCACAGTTTTTTTCTTTTTTCTTTTAACAGAAAAGAAAAAGGCGTGGACAAATGATGAATTGTAGGAATTTTGACAGGCATGTAAACCCAAATTACAAAAACCTATCAGCTCACACCAGTCAGAATGGCCATCAACAAAAATCCTGCAAACAATATATGCTGACGTGATTGTGGAGGAATGCGTCCCCTCGATTCTAAGTGGGACGTGGTAAGAGTCACTAATGAAAGGACAATTGAGGTGCCTTGAAAAGGTAAACGTTGAGCTACCATAGCAGTCAATCAATCATACCCACTGCTGGGTCTATCACCTGAGAAAATGAAAATCAATAATCACAGGCTGGCAATCCTGCACTCCAGCAATATTTACCATAGGCAACACTTGGAAGCAACGGACATGTCCATCAACAGAGGAATGCACCAAGAAGAAGTGGTCCATGTACACAATGGAATATTAGCCATGGAAAACCTTGAAGCACTGCTCTTTGAGGCACCATAGATGAGCCTGGAGATAATCAAAAAACATGAAGTAGGTCGGAAAGCCAAAGACCTATAGCCTATATTATCACTTATGGCATTATCTAATAACTGACACAGATGAACATATTTCCAAAGGGAAAGACACTCACAGGCTTAGAAAACAAACTATGCTCATCTAAAAGGAAAGGAGGGGGGAAATTGAGAAATGAAGATTAGTGTTACTATACATATACAAATACATATTATATCCATGTATCAAAAAGACCGAACATATAGCAAGGGAGGTCGACGGAACACTGTAATATTTTACATGGGAAGAGGATCTGTACATTCATAGACATGCATAATGTACAAATGAACCAGAATGTGTACACCTAGGACAGACAATGTTCTAAATTTACCCAGATTAAAAAAAAAATTTAAAAACCAAGAAGAAGTAATGAGATATAAACTTATGGGGATTTCTCCTGGCAAATTCCATTCTAATTTACAACCTAGGACAATGACTTACAGAAAGGCTCTGCTGCCCTAGTACCCAGATTGGGGAATGGAGAAATGCTACCTCCTTGAGGCCGTTTCCCACAACAGCAGCTTTGAACCCACTGCAAAAGGTCACTAAATTTTCACCAACTTGCAGTTCTGTAAATGGCACCCGCCCTCCAGAAAATTTCTGCGGTCAAAAATCGACCAAAAAATTCAAAAGAGGGCAACCTTCGAAGAAGACAATTTCAAGAGGTATATTGTACTCACGGTTTTTTCTTTTAAGAGAAAAGACAAAGGCGTAGGAATATGATGAATTTTAAAAATTTTAATGACATGCATACCCATATTACAAAACCTATCAGCACAGAGCAGTCAGAATGGCCATTAGGAAAAATGCTGCAGAAAATAAATGGTGAAGGGAGTGTGGAGAAATGCGTACCCTCGGTTGTAAGGGGGGGGCATGTAAAGAGCCACTAATGAAAACACAATGTAGGCGCTTTGAACAGGGAAACATTGAGCTACCAGTCAATCAATCACAACCACTGCTTGGCCTATCACCTGAGAAAATGAGAATCAAAAAGTCACAGGCTGGCAAACCTGTACGCCAGCAAGATTTACCATAGTCAGTACTTGGAAGCAATGAAAATGTCCATCAACCGAGGAATGCACCAAGAAGAAGTGGTCCACGTACACAATGGAATATTACTCTAATAATAAATATAAATTAAATTTAAAAACAAACAAAAGCAAGGAGACATCAACATTTGTGGGTTTATCCGGGCACATTGCACTCTAGTTTATAACCGAAGAACACCACTGGCCGGTAGGTCTGTTTCCCTGGTACCAGCATGGGGAACGTAGAAAGGCTGCCGCTCTCTGGCCGTTACCTGCAAAAGCAGGTTTAAAGCCTGAGCTAATGGTCACTTCATATGAACAAGTACTGCGGGGCTGTAAATGAAACCTGCCCTCAAAATATCTTGAGGGAGATAATGGCCAAAATATTTCAAATGGTGACACATACTTTAAGAAAACACTTTGAAGAAATAAGCTCTAATCACAGCTGGAAAAATAAAAAGGACATGTGTAAAAGCTCAATTTCAACGCATTATGAGACACATGCAAATTCAACCACAAAGAGGTATCAGCTCACACCACTCAGAATAACCATCAGCAAAAACTACAAAGAATAAATGCTGAAGGTGCTGGGAAGAAATGCATACCCTCAACTTTATGTGGGACGTAACCTGGAAAGAGCCACTAAAGAGAACAGAATAGAGGTGCCTTTAAAATGTAAACATTGAGCTACCATAGGATCCAGCAGACCTATTCCTGGACCTATAAACTAAGAAGACAGAATTGGAAGGACACAGGTACGCAAATCTGCATTGCATAGTATTCCCATAGCCAAGATATGGAAGTAACCAGAAAGTCCACCGACAGATGGGCGGACAAAGAAGGACTGCTACATGTACAGATGGAATATGAGCTTGTGAAAAAATGAAACAATGCCATTTGCAGCACCATAGATGAGTCTAGAAGTAATCACGCAACTTGGAGTAAGTGAGAAAGCGAAAGACCCATATCCTATCATATCACATATAGGTGTTACCTAAAAAATGATACAAACAAAGATATTTCCACAGAGAAACACTATCATAGCTTCATTAAAAAAACTTATGGTTCACCAAATGGAAAGGTGTGAGATTGGATACATTACCATATTGAGGTTAACAGAGAGATACAAACACATGTGAAATATATAATCACCAAAGACCTACGCAATACCAAGAGGAGACTACTCAACATTGTGTCATAACCGACATGGGAAAAGGATCCGAAGAAGAATAGATATATGCATATGTGTGAAAGAACCACATCTTGCACACCTAGAACAAAGAAAACATTGTAATCAAGTTTGCTGTGGTAAAAAATAAAAATTAAGTTAAAAATACCAACAAGAAGTAATGAGACATAAACTTAAAGGGCTTTTTCCTCGCACATTCCATTCTAATTTACAACCTAGAACACCACTTCCAGTAAGGCTCTGTTGCCCTAGTAACCAGATTTGGTAAAGGAGAAATGCTGCCGCCTTGTGGCCGATTCCCACAAGAGCAGCTTTTAACCCACAGCTAATGGTCACTTACCATTCACAAGGACTCAGGGCTGTAAAGGACACCTGCCCTAAAAAAGTGTGCTGAGGTAGGGAATGGATAAAAAAAAAATTCAAAACACGCAGGATTTTCAAGATAGTATAAAGAGGTAAGTTTTACTCACTCTCTTTTTAAAGAAAGGAAAATGGATAAAAGTTCCACCTCAGGAAGTATTAGACTCATGCAATCTAATCTACAAAAAGTTTTCAACTCACACCAGTCGACTGACCATTGGCAAAAAGTCTACAAACAATAAATGCTGAAGAGGTTTTAGAGAACTGTGTATCCTCTAGCTGCTGGTGAGATGTAAAAGGGTTAAACGCTAATAATGAGAACAGAAAGGAGCTGCGTTGAAAAGGAAAAACTGAGGTACCATTCAATCCAGCAGGCGCACCAATGGGCCTCTCACCTGAGAAGACCAGAATGAAGAAGACCCGGGTTGCAAAAGCTGCACTGCAGCCTTATTCACAATAGACAAGACAGTGAAGCAACCAAAATGTCCATCAACAGATGAAAGGATAAAGAAGAAGTGGTGGTCCATGTAGACAATGAATACTAGGCATGGAAAACAGTGAAACACTGCTCTTTGAGGCACCATAGATGATCTTGGAGATAATCACAGAACATGAGGTAAGTCGGAAAGCAAAAGTCCTATATCCTATGATATCACTTATAGGCGTTATCTAATAACGGACACAAATGAACATATTTCCACAAAGAAAGTCAATCACAGACTTATTTAAAAAAAAAAAAACTATGCTTATCTAAAAGGAAAGGTGGGGGGGATGGATAAATGAAGATTAGCGTTACCATATGTATACAAATACATATTATATACATATATCAAAAAGACCGACCCTATAGCAAGGAAGGTTTACGGAACACTCTGTAATAATTTACAGGGGAAGAGGATCTCTACATAAATAGGTTTATAGAATATGTAGATGAACCAGAGTGTGTACACCTAGGACAAGCAACATTCTAACCATTACCCCAAATGAAAAAATTAAAACAACGAACTAGGAGTAATGAGACATAAACTTATGGGGGGTTTTCCTGGCACATTCCATCCAAATTTACAACCTAGGCAAACGACTTCCAGAACGGCTCTGCTGCCCTAGTACCCAGAATTGGGAATGGAGAAATGCTGCATCCTTGTGGCCGTTTCCCACAACAGCAGCTTTAAACCCACTGCCAAAAGTCACTAAATATTCACCAATGGCAGTTCTGTAAATGGCACCTGCCCTCCAAAAAATACTGAGGTCGAAAATCGACCAAAAAATTCTAGAGTGCAACCTTCCAAAAAGAAAATTTGAAGAGGTATATTATACTCACAGTTTTTTTCTTTTTTCTTTTAACAGAAAAGAAAAAGGCGTGGACAAATGATGAATTGTAGGAATTTTGACAGGCATGTAAACCCAAATTACAAAAACCTAACAGCTCACACCAGTCAGAATGGCCATCAACAAAAATCCTGCAAACAATATATGCTGACGTGATTGTGGAGAAATGTGTCCCCTCGATTCTAAGGGGGACGTGGTAAGAGTCACTAATGAAAGGACAATTGAGGTGCCTTGAAAAGGTAAACGTTGAGCTACCATAGCAGTCAATCAATCATACCCACTGCTGGGTCTATCACCTGAGAAAATGAAAATCAATAATCACAGGCTGGCAATCCTGCACTCCAGCAATATTTACCATAGGCAACACTTGGAAGCAACGGACATGTCCATCAACAGAGGAATGCACCAAGAAGAAGTGGTCCATGTACACAATGGAATATTAGCCATGGAAAACCTTGAAGCACTGCTCTTTGAGGCACCATAGATGAGCCTGGAGATAATCACAAAACATGAAGTAGGTCGGAAAGCCAAAGACCTATAGCCTATATTATCACTTATGGCATTATCTAATAACTGACACAGATGAACATATTTCCAAAGGGAAAGACACTCACAGGCTTAGAAAACAAACTATGCTCATCTAAAAGGAAAGGAGGGGGGAGATTGAGAAATGAAGATTAGTGTTACTATACATATACAAATACATATTATATCCATGTATCAAAAAGACCGAACATATAGCAAGGGAGGTCGACGGAACACTGTAATATTTTACATGGGAAGAGGATCCGTACATTCATAGACATACATAATGTACAAATGAACCAGATTGTGTACACCTAGGACAGACAATGTTCTAAACTTTACCCAGATTAAAAAAAAAATTTAAAAACCAAGAAGAAGTAATGAGACATAAACTTATGGGGATTTCTCCTGGCAAATTCCATTCTAATTTACAACCTAGGACAATGACTTCCAGAAAGGCTCTGCTGCCCTAGTACCCAGATTGGGGAATGGAGAAATGCTACCTCCTTGAGGCCGTTTCCCACAATAGCAGCTTTGAACCCACTGCAAAAGGTCACTAAATTTTCACCAACTCGCAGTTCTGTAAATGGCACCCGCCCACCAGAAAATTTCTGCGGTCAAAAATCGACCAAAAAATTCAAAAGAGGGCAACCTTCGAAGAAGACAATTTCAAGAGCTATATTGTACTCACGTTTTTTTTCTTTTAAGAGAAAAGACAAAGGCGTAGGAATATGATGAATTTTAAAAATTTTAATGACATGCATACCCATATTACAAAACCTATCAGCTCAGAGCAGTCAGAATGGCCATTAGGAAAAATGCTGCAAAAAATAAATAGTGAAGGGAGTGTGGAGAAATGCGTACCATCGGTTGTAAGGGGGGGCGTGTAAAGAGCCACTAATGAAAACACAATGTAGGCGCTTTGAACAGGGAAACATTGAGCTACCAGTCAATCAAACACAACCACTGCTTGGCCTATCA
Source organism: Eschrichtius robustus (assembly GCF_028021215.1). Lineage (NCBI taxonomy): Eukaryota > Metazoa > Chordata > Mammalia > Artiodactyla > Eschrichtiidae > Eschrichtius > Eschrichtius robustus. Next base: position 23,406,109 of record NC_090830.1, on the reverse strand, counting down.
CCTGAGAAAATGTGAATCAAAAAGTCACAGGCTGGCAAACCTGTACGCCAGCAAGATTTACCATAGTCAGTACTTGGAAGCAATGAAAATGTCCATCAACCGAGGAATGCACCAAGAAGAAGTGGTCCACGTACACAATGGAATATTACTCTAATAATAAATATAAATTAAATTTAAAAACAAACAAAAGCAAGGAGACATCAACATTTGTGGGTTTATCCGGGCACATTGCACTCTAGTTTATAACCGAAGAACACCACTGGCCGGTAGGTCTGTTTCCCTGGTACCAGCATGGGGAACGTAGAAAGGCTGCAGCTCTCTGGCCGTTACCTGCAAAAGCAGGTTTAAAGCCTGAGCTAATGGTCACTTCATATGAACAAGTACTGCAGGGCTGTAAATGAAACCTGCCCTCAAAATATCTTGAGGGAGATAATGGCCAAAATATTTCAAATGGTGACACATACTTTAAGAAAACACTTTGAAGAAATAAGCTCTAATCACAGCTGGAAAAATAAAAAGGACATGTGTAAAAGCTCAATTTCAACGCATTATGAGACACATGCAAATTCAACCACAAAGAGGTATCAGCTCACACCACTCAGAATAACCATCAGCAAAAACTACAAAGAATAAATGCTGAAGGTGCTGGGAAGAAATGCATACCCTCAACTTTATGTGGGACGTAACCTGCAAAGAGCCACTAAAGAGAACAGAATAGAGGTGCCTTTAAAATGTAAACATTGAGCTACCATAGGATCCAGCAGACCTATTCCTGCACCTATAAACTAAGAAGACAGAATTGGAAGGACACAGGTACGCAAATCTGCATTGCATAGTATTCCCATAGCCAAGATATGGAAGTAACCAAAAAGTCCACCGACAGATGGGCGGACAAAGAAGAACTGCTACATGTACAGATGGAATATGAGCTTGTGAAAATATGAAACAATGCCATTTGCAGCACCATAGATGAGTCTAGAAGTAATCACACCACTTGGAGTAAGTGAGAAAGCGAAAGACCCATATCCTATCATATCACATATAGGTGTTACCTAAAAAATGATACAAACAAAGATATTTCCACAGAGAAACACTATCATAGCTTCATTAAAAAAACTTATGGTTCACCAAATGGAAAGGTGTGAGGATTGGATACATTACCATATTGAGGTTAACAGAGAGATACAAACACATGTGAAATATATAATCACCAAAGACCTACGCAATACCAAGAGGAGACTACTCAACATTGTGTCATAACCGACATGGGAAAAGGATCCGAAGAAGAATAGATATATGCATATGTGTGAAAGAACCACATCTTGCACACCTAGAACAAAGAAAACATTGTAATCAAGTTTGCTGTGGTAAAAAATAAAAATTAAGTTAAAAATACCAAGAAGAAGTAATGAGACATAAACTTAAAGGGCTTTTTCCTCGCACATTCCATTCTAATTTACAACCTAGAACACCACTTCCAGTAAGGCTCTGTTGCCCTAGTAACCAGATTTGGTAAAGGAGAAATGCTGCCGCCTTGTGGCCGATTCCCACAAGAGCAGCTTTTAACCCACAGCTAATGGTCACTTACCATTCACAAGGACTCAGGGCTGTAAAGGACACCTGCCCTAAAAAAGTGTGCTGAGGTAGGGAATGGATAAAAAAAAAATTCAAAACACGCAGGATTTTCAAGATAGTATAAAGAGGTAAGTTTTACTCACTCTCTTTTTAAAGAAAGGAAAATGGATAAAAGTTCCACCTCAGGAAGTATTAGACTCATGCAATCTAATCTACAAAAAGTTTTCAACTCACACCAGTCGACTGACCATTGGCAAAAAGTCTACAAACAATAAATGCTGAAGAGGTTTTAGAGAACTGTGTATCCTCTAGCTGCTGGTGAGATGTAAAAGGGTTAAACGCTAATAATGAGAACAGAAAGGAGCTGCGTTGAAAAGGAAAAACTGAGGTACCATTCAATCCAGCAGGCGCACCAATGGGCCTCTCACCTGAGAAGACCAGAATGAAGAAGACCCGGGTTGCAAAAGCTGCACTGCAGCCTTATTCACAATAGACAAGACAGTGAAGCAACCAAAATGTCCATCAACAGATGAAAGGATAAAGAAGAAGTGGAGGTCCAAGTATACAATGAATACTAGGCATGGAAAACAGTGAAACACTGCTCTTTGAGGCACCATAGATGATCTTGGAGATAATCACAGAACATGAGGTAAGTCGGAAAGCAAAAGTCCTATATCCTATGATATCACTTATAGGCGTTATCTAATAACGGACACAAATGAACATATTTCCACAAAGAAAGTCAATCACAGACTTATTTAAAAAAAAAAAAAAACTATGCTTATCTAAAAGGAAAGGTGGGGGGGATGGATAAATGAAGATTAGCGTTACCATATGTATACATATACATATTATATACATATATCAAAAAGACCGACCCTATAGCAAGGAAGGTTTACGGAACACTCTGTAATAATTTACAGGGGAAGAGGATCTCTACATAAATAGGTATATAGAATATGTAGATGGACCAGAGTGTGTACACCTTGGACAAGCAACATTCTAACCATTACCCCAATTGAAAAAATTAAAACAACGAACTAGGAGTAATGAGACATAAACTTATGGGGGGTTTTCCTGGCACATTCCATCCAAATTTACAACCTAGGCAAACGACTTCCAGAACGGCTCTGCTGCCCTAGTACCCAGATTTGGGAATGGAGAAATGCTGCATCCTTGTGGCCGTTTCCCACAACAGCAGCTTTAAACCCACTGCCAAAGGTCACTAAATATTCACCAATGGCAGTTCTGTAAATGGCACCTGCCCTCCAAAAAATACTGAGGTCGAAAATCGACCAAAAAATTCTAGAGTGCAACCTTCCAAAAAGAAAATTTGAAGAGGTATATTATACTCACAGTTTTTTTCTTTTTTCTTTTAACAGAAAAGAAAAAGGCGTGGACAAATGATGAATTGTAGGAATTTTGACAGGCATGTAAACCCAAATTACAAAAACCTATCAGCTCACACCAGTCAGAATGGCCATCAACAAAAATCCTGCAAACAATATATGCTGACGTGATTGTGGAGAAATGCGTCCCCTCGATTCTAAGGGGGACGTGGTAAGAGTCACTAATGAAAGGACAATTGAGGTTCCTTGAAAAGGTAAACGTTGAGCTACCATAGCAGTCAATCAATCATACCCACTGCTGGGTCTATCACCTGAGAAAATGAAAATCAATAATCACAGGCTGGCAATCCTGCACTCCAGCAATATTTACCATAGGCAACACTTGGAAGCAACGGACATGTCCATCAACAGAGGAATGCACCAAGAAGAAGTGGTCCATGTACACAATGGAATATTAGCCATGGAAAACCTTGAAGCACTGCTCTTTGAGGCACCATAGATGAGCCTGGAGATAATCAAAAAACATGAAGTAGGTCGGAAAGCCAAAGACCTATAGCCTATATTATCACTTATGGCATTATCTAATAACTGACACAGATGAACATATTTCCAAAGAGAAAGACACTCACAGGCTTAGAAAACAAACTATGCTCATCTAAAAGGAAAGGAGGGGGGAAATAGAGAAATGAAGATTAGTGTTACTATACATATACAAATACATATTATATCCATGTATCAAAAACACCGAACATATAGCAAGGGAGGTCGACGGAACACTGTAATATTTTACATGGGAAGAGGATCTGTACATTCATAGACATGCATAATGTACAAATGAACCAGAATGTGTACACCTAGGACAGACAATGTTCTAAATTTACCCAGATTAAAAAAAAAATTTAAAAACCAAGAAGAAGTAATGAGATATAAACTTATGGGGATTTCTCCTGGCAAATTCCATTCTAATTTACAACCTAGGACAATGACTTCCAGAAAGGCTCTGCTGCCCTAGTACCCAGATTGGGGAATGGAGAAATGCTACCTCCTTGAGGCCGTTTCCCACAACAGCAGCTTTGAACCCACTGCAAAAGGTCACTAAATTTTCACCAACTTGCAGTTCTGTAAATGGCACCCGCCCTCCAGAAAATTTCTGCGGTCAAAAATCGACCAAAAAATTCAAAAGAGGGCAACCTTCGAAGAAGACAATTTCAAGAGGTATATTGTACTCACGGTTTTTTCTTTTAAGAGAAAAGACAAAGGCGTAGGAATATGATGAATTTTAAAAATTTTAATGACATGCATACCCATATTACAAAACCTATCAGCACAGAGCAGTCAGAATGGCCATTAGGAAAAATGCTGCAAAAAATAAATGGTGAAGGGAGTGTGGAGAAATGCGTACCCTCGGTTGTAAGGGGGGGGCATGTAAAGAGCCACTAATGAAAACACAATGTAGGCGCTTTGAACAGGGAAACATTGAGCTACCAGTCAATCAATCACAACCACTGCTTGGCCTATCACCTGAGAAAATGAGAATCAAAAAGTCACAGGCTGGCAAACCTGTACGCCAGCAAGATTTACCATAGTCAGTACTTGGAAGCAATGAAAATGTCCATCAACCGAGGAATGCACCAAGAAGAAGTGGTCCACGTACACAATGGAATATTACTCTAATAATAAATATAAATTAAATTTAAAAACAAACAAAAGCAAGGAGACATCAACATTTGTGGGTTTATCCGGGCACATTGCACTCTAGTTTATAACCGAAGAACACCACTGGCCGGTAGGTCTGTTTCCCTGGTACCAGCATGGGGAACGTAGAAAGGCTGCCGCTCTCTGGCCGTTACCTGCTAAAGCAGGTTTAAAGCCTGAGCTAATGGTCACTTCATATGAACAAGTACTGCGGGGCTGTAAATGAAACCTGCCCTCAAAATATCTTGAGGGAGATAATGGCCAAAATATTTCAAATGGTGACACATACTTTAAGAAAACACTTTGAAGAAATAAGCTCTAATCACAGCTGAAAAAATAAAAAGGACATGTCTAAAAGCTCAATTTCAACGCATTATGAGACACATGCAAATTCAACCACAAAGAGGTATCAGCTCACACCACTCAGAATAACCAGCAGCAAAAACTACAAAGAATAAATGCTGAAGGTGCTGGGAAGAAATGCATACCCTCAACTTTATGTGGGACGTAACCTGGAAAGAGCCACTAAAGAGAACAGAATAGAGGTGCCTTTAAAATGTAAACATTGAGCTACCATAGGATCCAGCAGACCTATTCCTGGACCTATAAACTAAGAAGACAGAATTGGAAGGACACAGGTACGCAAATCTGCATTGCATAGTATTCCCATAGCCAAGATATGGAAGTAACCAGAAAGTCCACCGACAGATGGGCGGACAAAGAAGGACTGCTACATGTATAGATGGAATATGAGCTTGTGAAAAAATGAAACAATGCCATTTGCAGCACCATAGATGAGTCTAGAAGTAATCACGCAACTTGGAGTAAGTGAGAAAGCGAAAGACCCATATCCTATCATATCACATATAGGTGTTACCTAAAAAATGATACAAACAAAGATATTTCCACAGAGAAACACTATCATAGCTTCATTAAAAAAACTTATGGTTCACCAAATGGAAAGGTGTGAGATTGGATACATTACCATATTGAGGTTAACAGAGAGATACAAACACATGTGAAATATATAATCACCAAAGACCTACGCAATACCAAGAGGAGACTACTCAACATTGTGTCATAACCGACATGGGAAAAGGATCCGAAGAAGAATAGATATATGCATATGTGTGAAAGAACCACATCTTGCACACCTAGAACAAAGAAAACATTGTAATCAAGTTTGCTGTGGTAAAAAATAAAAATTAAGTTAAAAATACCAACAAGAAGTAATGAGACATAAACTTAAAGGGCTTTTTCCTCGCACATTCCATTCTAATTTACAACCTAGAACACCACTTCCAGTAAGGCTCTGTTGCCCTAGTAACCAGATTTGGTAAAGGAGAAATGCTGCCGCCTTGTGGCCGATTCCCACAAGAGCAGCTTTTAACCCACAGCTAATGGTCACTTACCATTCACAAGGACTCAGGGCTGTAAAGGACACCTGCCCTAAAAAAGTGTGCTGAGGTAGGGAATGGATAAAAAAAAAATTCAAAACACGCAGGATTTTCAAGATAGTATAAAGAGGTAAGTTTTACTCACTCTCTTTTTAAAGAAAGGAAAATGGATAAAAGTTCCACCTCAGGAAGTATTAGACTCATGCAATCTAATCTACAAAAAGTTTTCAACTCACACCAGTCGACTGACCATTGGCAAAAAGTCTACAAACAATAAATGCTGAAGAGGTTTTAGAGAACTGTGTATCCTCTAGCTGCTGGTGAGATGTAAAAGGGTTAAACGCTAATAATGAGAACAGAAAGGAGCTGCGTTGAAAAGGAAAAACTGAGGTACCATTCAATCCAGCAGGCGCACCAATGGGCCTCTCACCTGAGAAGACCAGAATGAAGAAGACCCGGGTTGCAAAAGCTGCACTGCAGCCTTATTCACAATAGACAAGACAGTGAAGCAACCAAAATGTCCATCAACAGATGAAAGGATAAAGAAGAAGTGGTGGTCCATGTAGACAATGAATACTAGGCATGGAAAACAGTGAAACACTGCTCTTTGAGGCACCATAGATGATCTTGGAGATAATCACAGAACATGAGGTAAGTCGGAAAGCAAAAGTCCTATATCCTATGATATCACTTATAGGCGTTATCTAATAACGGACACAAATGAACATATTTCCACAAAGAAAGTCAATCACAGACGTATTTAAAAAAAAAAAAACTATGCTTATCTAAAAGGAAAGGTGGGGGGGATGGATAAATGAAGATTAGCGTTACCATATGTATACAAATACATATTATATACATATATCAAAAAGACCGACCCTATAGCAAGGAAGGTTTACGGAACACTCTGTAATAATTTACAGGGGAAGAGGATCTCTACATAAATAGGTTTATAGAATATGTAGATGAACCAGAGTGTGTACACCTTGGACAAGCAACATTCTAACCATTACCCCAAATGAAAAAATTAAAACAACGAACTAGGAGTAATGAGACATAAACTTATGGGGGGTTTTCCTGGCACATTCCATCCAAATTTACAACCTAGGCAAACGACTTCCAGAACGGCTCTGCTGCCCTAGTACCCAGAATTGGGAATGGAGAAATGCTGCATCCTTGTGGCCGTTTCCCACAACAGCAGCTTTAAACCCACTGCCAAAAGGCACTAAATATTCATCAATGGCAGTTCTGTAAATGGCACCTGCCCTCCAAAAAATACTGAGGTCGAAAATCGACCAAAAAATTCTAGAGTGCAACCTTCCAAAAAGAAAATTTGAAGAGTTATATTATACTCACACTTTTTTTCTTTTTTCTTTTAACAGAAAATAAAAAGGCGTGGACAAATGATGAATTGTAGGAATTTTGACAGGCATGTAAACCCAAATTACAAAAACCTAACAGCTCACACCAGTCAGAATGGCCATCAACAAAAATCCTGCAAACAATATATGCTGACGTGATTGTGGAGAAATGTGTCCCCTCGATTCTAAGGGGGACGTGGTAAGAGTCACTAATGAAAGGACAATTGAGGTGCCTTGAAAAGGTAAACGTTGAGCTACCATAGCAGTCAATCAATCATACCCACTGCTGGGTCTATCACCTGAGAAAATGAAAATCAATAATCACAGGCTGGCAATCCTGCACTCCAGCAATATTTACCATAGGCAACACTTGGAAGCAACGGACATGTCCATCAACAGAGGAATGCACCAAGAAGAAGTGGTCCATGTACACAATGGAATATTAGCCATGGAAAACCTTGAAGCACTGCTCTTTGAGGCACCATAGATGAGCCTGGAGATAATCACAAAACATGAAGTAGGTCGGAAAGCCAAAGACCTATAGCCTATATTATCACTTATGGCATTATCTAATAACTGACACAGATGAACATATTTCCAAAGGGAAAGACACTCACAGGCTTAGAAAACAAACTATGCTCATCTAAAAGGAAAGGAGGGGGGAGATTGAGAAATGAAGATTAGTGTTACTATACATATACAAATACATATTATATCCATGTATCAAAAAGACCGAACATATAGCAAGGGAGGTCGACGGAACACTGTAATATTTTACATGGGAAGAGGATCCGTACATTCATAGACATACATAATGTACAAATGAACCAGATTGTGTACACCTAGGACAGACAATGTTCTAAACTTTACCCAGATTAAAAAAAAAATTTAAAAACCAAGAAGAAGTAATGAGACATAAACTTATGGGGATTTCTCCTGGCAAATTCCATTCTAATTTACAACCTAGGACAATGACTTCCAGAAAGGCTCTGCTGCCCTAGTACCCAGATTGGGGAATGGAGAAATGCTACCTCCTTGAGGCCGTTTCCCACAACAGCAGCTTTGAACCCACTGCAAAAGGTCACTAAATTTTCACCAACTCGCAGTTCTGTAAATGGCACCCGCCCTCCAGAAAATTTCTGCGGTCAAAAATCGACCAAAAAATTCAAAAGAGGGCAACCTTCGAAGAAGACAATTTCAAGAGCTATATTGTACTCACGTTTTTTTTCTTTTAAGAGAAAAGACAAAGGCGTAGGAATATGATGAATTTTAAAAATTTTAATGACATGCATACCCATATTACAAAACCTATCAGCTCAGAGCAGTCAGAATGGCCATTAGGAAAAATGCTGCAAAAAATAAATAGTGAAGGGAGTGTGGAGAAATGCGTACCATCGGTTGTAAGGGGGGGCGTGTAAAGAGCCACTAATGAAAACACAATGTAGGCGCTTTGAACAGGGAAACATTGAGCTACCAGTCAATCAAACACAACCACTGCTTGGCCTATCACCTGAGAAAATGTGAATCAAAAAGTCACAGGCTGGCAAACCTGTACGCCAGCAAGATTTACCATAGTCAGTACTTGGAAGCAATGAAAATGTCCATCAACCGAGGAATGCACCAAGAAGAAGTGGTCCACGTACACAATGGAATATTACTCTAATAATAAATATAAATTAAATTTAAAAACAAACAAAAGCAAGGAGACATCAACATTTGTGGGTTTATCCGGGCACATTGCACTCTAGTTTATAACCGAAGAACACCACTGGCCGGTAGGTCTGTTTCCCTGGTACCAGCATGGGGAACGTAGAAAGGCTGCAGCTCTCTGGCCGTTACCTGCAAAAGCAGGTTTAAAGCCTGAGCTAATGGTCACTTCATATGAACAAGTACTGCAGGGCTGTAAATGAAACCTGCCCTCAAAATATCTTGAGGGAGATAATGGCCAAAATATTTCAAATGGTGACACATACTTTAAGAAAACACTTTGAAGAAATAAGCTCTAATCACAGCTGGAAAAATAAAAAGGACATGTGTAAAAGCTCAATTTCAACGCATTATGAGACACATGCAAATTCAACCACAAAGAGGTATCAGCTCACACCACTCAGAATAACCATCAGCAAAAACTACAAAGAATAAATGCTGAAGGTGCTGGGAAGAAATGCATACCCTCAACTTTATGTGGGACGTAACCTGCAAAGAGCCACTAAAGAGAACAGAATAGAGGTGCCTTTAAAATGTAAACATTGAGCTACCATAGGATCCAGCAGACCTATTCCTGCACCTATAAACTAAGAAGACAGAATTGGAAGGACACAGGTACGCAAATCTGCATTGCATAGTATTCCCATAGCCAAGATATGGAAGTAACCAAAAAGTCCACCGACAGATGGGCGGACAAAGAAGAACTGCTACATGTACAGATGGAATATGAGCTTGTGAAAATATGAAACAATGCCATTTGCAGCACCATAGATGAGTCTAGAAGTAATCACACCACTTGGAGTAAGTGAGAAAGCGAAAGACCCATATCCTATCATATCACATATAGGTGTTACCTAAAAAATGATACAAACAAAGATATTTCCACAGAGAAACACTATCATAGCTTCATTAAAAAAACTTATGGTTCACCAAATGGAAAGGTGTGAGGATTGGATTCCATACCATATTGAGGTTAACAGAGAGTTACAAACACATGTGAAATATATAATCACCAAAGACCTACGCAATACCAAGAGGAGACTACTCAACATTGTGTCATAACCGACATGGGAAAAGGATCCGAAGAAGAATAGATATATGCATATGTGTGAAAGAACCACATCTTGCACACCTAGAACAAAGAAAACATTGTAATCAAGTTTGCTGTGATAAAAAATAAAAATTAAGTTAAAAATACCAACAAGAAGTAATGAGACATAAACTTAAAGGGCTTTTTCCTCGCACATTCCATTCTAATTTACAACCTAGAACACCACTTCCAGTAAGGCTCTGTTGCCCTAGTAACCAGATTTGGTAAAGGAGAAATGCTGCCGCCTTGTGGCCGATTCCCGCAAGAGCAGCTTTTAACCCACAGCTAATGGTCACTTACCATTCACAAGGACTCAGGGCTGTAAAGGACACCTGCCCTAAAAAAGTGTGCTGAGGTAGGGAATGGATAAAAAAAAATTCAAAACACGCAGGATTTTCAAGATAGTATAAAGAGGTAAGTTTTACTCACTCTCTTTTTAAAGAAAGGAAAATGGATAAAAGTTCCACCTCAGGAAGTATTAGACTCATGCAATCTAATCTACAAAAAGTTTTCAACTCACACCAGTCGACTGACCATTGGAAAAAGTCTACAAACAATAAATGCTGAAGAGGTTTTAGAGAACTGTGTATCCTCTAGCTGCTGGTGAGATGTAAAAGGGTTAAACGCTAATAATGAGAACAGAAAGGAGCTGCGTTGAAAAGGAAAAACTGAGGTACCATTCAATCCAGCAGGCGCACCAATGGGCCTCTCACCTGAGAAGACCAGAATGAAGAAGACCCGGGTTGCAAAAGCTGCACTGCAGCCTTATTCACAATAGACAAGACAGTGAAGCAACCAAAATGTCCATCAACAGATGAAAGGATAAAGAAGAAGTGGAGGTCCAAGTAGACAATGAATACTAGGCATGGAAAACAGTGAAACACTGCTCTTTGAGGCACCATAGATGATCTTGGAGATAATCACAGAACATGAGGTAAGTCGGAAAGCAAAAGTCCTATATCCTATGATATCACTTATAGGCGTTATCTAATAACGGACACAAATGAACATATTTCCACAAAGAAAGTCAATCACAGACTTATTTAAAAAAAAAAAAAAACTATGCTTATCTAAAAGGAAAGGTGGGGGGGATGGATAAATGAAGATTAGCGTTACCATATGTATACATATACATATTATATACATATATCAAAAAGACCGACCCTATAGCAAGGAAGGTTTACGGAACACTCTGTAATAATTTACAGGGGAAGAGGATCTCTACATAAATAGGTATATAGAATATGTAGATGGACCAGAGTGTGTACACCTTGGACAAGCAACATTCTAACCATTACCCCAATTGAAAAAATTAAAACAACGAACTAGGAGTAATGAGACATAAACTTATGGGGGGTTTTCCTGGCACATTCCATCCAAATTTACAACCTAGGCAAACGACTTCCAGAACGGCTCTGCTGCCCTAGTACCCAGATTTGGGAATGGAGAAATGCTGCATCCTTGTGGCCGTTTCCCACAACAGCAGCTTTAAACCCACTGCCAAAGGTCACTAAATATTCACCAATGGCAGTTCTGTAAATGGCACCTGCCCTCCAAAAAATACTGAGGTCGAAAATCGACCAAAAAATTCTAGAGTGCAACCTTCTAAAAAGAAAATTTGAAGAGGTATATTATACTCACAGTTTTTTTCTTTTTTCTTTTAACAGAAAAGAAAAAGGCGTGGACAAATGATGAATTGTAGGAATTTTGACAGGCATGTAAACCCAAATTACAAAAACCTATCAGCTCACACCAGTCAGAATGGCCATCAACAAAAATCCTGCAAACAATATATGCTGACGTGATTGTGGAGGAATGCGTCCCCTCGATTCTAAGTGGGACGTGGTAAGAGTCACTAATGAAAGGACAATTGAGGTGCCTTGAAAAGGTAAACGTTGAGCTACCATAGCAGTCAATCAATCATACCCACTGCTGGGTCTATCACCTGAGAAAATGAAAATCAATAATCACAGGCTGGCAATCCTGCACTCCAGCAATATTTACCATAGGCAACACTTGGAAGCAACGGACATGTCCATCAACAGAGGAATGCACCAAGAAGAAGTGGTCCATGTACACAATGGAATATTAGCCATGGAAAACCTTGAAGCACTGCTCTTTGAGGCACCATAGATGAGCCTGGAGATAATCAAAAAACATGAAGTAGGTCGGAAAGCCAAAGACCTATAGCCTATATTATCACTTATGGCATTATCTAATAACTGACACAGATGAACATATTTCCAAAGAGAAAGACACTCACAGGCTTAGAAAACAAACTATGCTCATCTAAAAGGAAAGGAGGGGGGAAATAGAGAAATGAAGATTAGTGTTACTATACATATACAAATACATATTATATCCATGTATCAAAAAGACCGAACATATAGCAAGGGAGGTCGACGGAACACTGTAATATTTTACATGGGAAGAGGATCTGTACATTCATAGACATGCATAATGTACAAATGAACCAGAATGTGTACACCTAGGACAGACAATGTTCTAAATTTACCCAGATTAAAAAAAAAATTTAAAAACCAAGAAGAAGTAATGAGATATAAACTTATGGGGATTTCTCCTGGCAAATTCCATTCTAATTTACAACCTAGGACAATGACTTCCAGAAAGGCTCTGCTGCCCTAGTACCCAGATTGGGGAATGGAGAAATGCTACCTCCTTGAGGCCGTTTCCCACAACAGCAGCTTTGAACCCACTGCAAAAGGTCACTAAATTTTCACCAACTTGCAGTTCTGTAAATGGCACCCGCCCTCCAGAAAATTTCTGCGGTCAAAAATCGACCAAAAAATTCAAAAGAGGGCAACCTTCGAAGAAGACAATTTCAAGAGGTATATTGTACTCACGGTTTTTTCTTTTAAGAGAAAAGACAAAGGCGTAGGAATATGATGAATTTTAAAAATTTTAATGACATGCATACCCATATTACAAAACCTATCAGCACAGAGCAGTCAGAATGGCCATTAGGAAAAATGCTGCAAAAAATAAATGGTGAAGGGAGTGTGGAGAAATGCGTACCCTCGGTTGTAAGGGGGGGGCATGTAAAGAGCCACTAATGAAAACACAATGTAGGCGCTTTGAACAGGGAAACATTGAGCTACCAGTCAATCAATCACAACCACTGCTTGGCCTATCACCTGAGAAAATGAGAATCAAAAAGTCACAGGCTGGCAAACCTGTACGCCAGCAAGATTTACCATAGTCAGTACTTGGAAGCAATGAAAATGTCCATCAACCGAGGAATGCACCAAGAAGAAGTGGTCCACGTACACAATGGAATATTACTCTAATAATAAATATAAATTAAATTTAAAAACAAACAAAAGCAAGGAGACATCAACATTTGTGGGTTTATCCGGGCACATTGCACTCTAGTTTATAACCGAAGAACACCACTGGCCGGTAGGTCTGTTTCCCTGGTACCAGCATGGGGAACGTAGAAAGGCTGCCGCTCTCTGGCCGTTACCTGCAAAAGCAGGTTTAAAGCCTGAGCTAATGGTCACTTCATATGAACAAGTACTGCGGGGCTGTAAATGAAACCTGCCCTCAAAATATCTTGAGGGAGATAATGGCCAAAATATTTCAAATGGTGACACATACTTTAAGAAAACACTTTGAAGAAATAAGCTCTAATCACAGCTGGAAAAATAAAAAGGACATGTGTAAAAGCTCAATTTCAACGCATTATGAGACACATGCAAATTCAACCACAAAGAGGTATCAGCTCACACCACTCAGAATAACCATCAGCAAAAACTACAAAGAATAAATGCTGAAGGTGCTGGGAAGAAATGCATACCCTCAACTTTATGTGGGACGTAACCTGGAAAGAGCCACTAAAGAGAACAGAATAGAGGTGCCTTTAAAATGTAAACATTGAGCTACCATAGGATCCAGCAGACCTATTCCTGGACCTATAAACTAAGAAGACAGAATTGGAAGGACACAGGTACGCAAATCTGCATTGCATAGTATTCCCATAGCCAAGATATGGAAGTAACCAGAAAGTCCACCGACAGATGGGCGGACAAAGAAGGACTGCTACATGTACAGATGGAATATGAGCTTGTGAAAAAATGAAACAATGCCATTTGCAGCACCATAGATGAGTCTAGAAGTAATCACGCAACTTGGAGTAAGTGAGAAAGCGAAAGACCCATATCCTATCATATCACATATAGGTGTTACCTAAAAAATGATACAAACAAAGATATTTCCACAGAGAAACACTATCATAGCTTCATTAAAAAAACTTATGGTTCACCAAATGGAAAGGTGTGAGATTGGATACATTACCATATTGAGGTTAACAGAGAGATACAAACACATGTGAAATATATAATCACCAAAGACCTACGCAATACCAAGAGGAGACTACTCAACATTGTGTCATAACCGACATGGGAAAAGGATCCGAAGAAGAATAGATATATGCATATGTGTGAAAGAACCACATCTTGCACACCTAGAACAAAGAAAACATTGTAATCAAGTTTGCTGTGGTAAAAAATAAAAATTAAGTTAAAAATACCAACAAGAAGTAATGAGACATAAACTTAAAGGGCTTTTTCCTCGCACATTCCATTCTAATTTACAACCTAGAACACCACTTCCAGTAAGGCTCTGTTGCCCTAGTAACCAGATTTGGTAAAGGAGAAATGCTGCCGCCTTGTGGCCGATTCCCACAAGAGCAGCTTTTAACCCACAGCTAATGGTCACTTACCATTCACAAGGACTCAGGGCTGTAAAGGACACCTGCCCTAAAAAAGTGTGCTGAGGTAGGGAATGGATAAAAAAAAAATTCAAAACACGCAGGATTTTCAAGATAGTATAAAGAGGTAAGTTTTACTCACTCTCTTTTTAAAGAAAGGAAAATGGATAAAAGTTCCACCTCAGGAAGTATTAGACTCATGCAATCTAATCTACAAAAAGTTTTCAACTCACACCAGTCGACTGACCATTGGCAAAAAGTCTACAAACAATAAATGCTGAAGAGGTTTTAGAGAACTGTGTATCCTCTAGCTGCTGGTGAGATGTAAAAGGGTTAAACGCTAATAATGAGAACAGAAAGGAGCTGCGTTGAAAAGGAAAAACTGAGGTACCATTCAATCCAGCAGGCGCACCAATGGGCCTCTCACCTGAGAAGACCAGAATGAAGAAGACCCGGGTTGCAAAAGCTGCACTGCAGCCTTATTCACAATAGACAAGACAGTGAAGCAACCAAAATGTCCATCAACAGATGAAAGGATAAAGAAGAAGTGGTGGTCCATGTAGACAATGAATACTAGGCATGGAAAACAGTGAAACACTGCTCTTTGAGGCACCATAGATGATCTTGGAGATAATCACAGAACATGAGGTAAGTCGGAAAGCAAAAGTCCTATATCCTATGATATCACTTATAGGCGTTATCTAATAACGGACACAAATGAACATATTTCCACAAAGAAAGTCAATCACAGACTTATTTAAAAAAAAAAAACTATGCTTATCTAAAAGGAAAGGTGGGGGGGATGGATAAATGAAGATTAGCGTTACCATATGTATACAAATACATATTATATACATATATCAAAAAGACCGACCCTATAGCAAGGAAGGTTTACGGAACACTCTGTAATAATTTACAGGGGAAGAGGATCTCTACATAAATAGGTTTATAGAATATGTAGATGAACCAGAGTGTGTACACCTTGGACAAGCAACATTCTAACCATTACCCCAAATGAAAAAATTAAAACAACGAACTAGGAGTAATGAGACATAAACTTATGGGGGGTTTTCCTGGCACATTCCATCCAAATTTACAACCTAGGCAAACGACTTCCAGAACGGCTCTGCTGCCCTAGTACCCAGATTTGGCAATGGAGAAATGCTGCATCCTTGTGGTCGTTTCCCACAACAGCAGCTTTAAACCCACTGCCAAAGGTCACTAAATATTCACCAATGGCAGTTCTGTAAATGGCACCTGCCCTCCAAAAAATACTGAGGTCGAAAATCGACCAAAAAATTCTAGAGTGCAACCTTCCAAAAAGAAAATTTGAAGAGGTATATTATACTCACAGTTTTTTTCTTTTTTCTTTTAACAGAAAAGAAAAAGGCGTGGACAAATGATGAATTGTAGGAATTTTGACAGGCATGTAAACCCAAATTACAAAAACCTATCAGCTCACACCAGTCAGAATGGCCATCAACAAAAATCCTGCAAACAATATATGCTGACGTGATTGTGGAGAAATGCGTCCCCTCGATTCTAAGGGGGACGTGGTAAGAGTCACTAATGAAAGGACAATTGAGGTGCCTTGAAAAGGTAAACGTTGAGCTACCATAGCAGTCAATCAATCATACCCACTGCTGGGTCTATCACCTGAGAAAATGAAAATCAATAATCACAGGCTGGCAATCCTGCACTCCAGCAATATTTACCATAGGCAACACTTGGAAGCAACGGACATGTCCATCAACAGAGGAATGCACCAAGAAGAAGTGGTCCATGTACACAATGGAATATTAGCCATGGAAAACCTTGAAGCACTGCTCTTTGAGGCACCATAGATGAGCCTGGAGATAATCAAAAAACATGAAGTAGGTCGGAAAGCCAAAGACCTATAGCCTATATTATCACTTATGGCATTATCTAATAACTGACACAGATGAACATATTTCCAAAGAGAAAGACACTCACAGGCTTAGAAAACAAACTATGCTCATCTAAAAGGAAAGGAGGGGGGAAATAGAGAAATGAAGATTAGTGTTACTATACATATACAAATACATATTATATCCATGTATCAAAAAGACCGAACATATAGCAAGGGAGGTCGACGGAACACTGTAATATTTTACATGGGAAGAGGATCTGTACATTCATAGACATGCATAATGTACAAATGAACCAGATTGTGTACACCTAGGACAGACAATGTTCTAAATTTACCCAGATTAAAAAAAAAATTTAAAAACCAAGAAGAAGTAATGAGATATAAACTTATGGGGATTTCTCCTGGCAAATTCCATTCTAATTTACAACCTAGGACAATGACTTCCAGAAAGGCTCTGCTGCCCTAGTACCCAGATTGGGGAATGGAGAAATGCTACCTCCTTGAGGCCGTTTCCCACAACAGCAGCTTTGAACCCACTGCAAAAGGTCACTAAATTTTCACCAACTTGCAGTTCTGTAAATGGCACCCGCCCTCCAGAAAATTTCTGCGGTCAAAAATCGACCAAAAAATTCAAAAGAGGGCAACCTTCGAAGAAGACAATTTCAAGAGCTATATTGTACTCACGGTTTTTTCTTTTAAGAGAAAAGACAAAGGCGTAGGAATATGATGAATTTTAAAAATTTTAATGACATGCATACCCATATTACAAAACCTATCAGCTCAGAGCAGTCAGAATGGCCATTAGGAAAAATGCTGCAAAAAATAAATGGTGAAGGGAGTGTGGAGAAATGCGTACCCTCGGTTGTAAGGGGGGGGGCATGTAAAGAGCCACTAATGAAAACACAATGTAGGCGCTTTGAACAGGGAAACATTGAGCTACCAGTCAATCAATCACAACCACTGCTTGGCCTATCACCTGAGAAAATGAGAATCAAAAAGTCACAGGCTGGCAAACCTGTATGCCAGCAAGATTTACCATAGTCAGTACTTGGAAGCAATGAAAATGTCCATCAACCGAGGAATGCACCAAGAAGAAGTGGTCCACGTACACAATGGAATATTACTCTAATAATAAATATAAATTAAATTTAAAAACAAACAAAAGCAAGGAGACATCAACATTTGTGGGTTTATCCGGGCACATTGCACTCTAGTTTATAACCGAAAAACACCACTGGCCGGTAGGTCTGTTTCCCTGGTACCAGCATGGGGAACGTAGAAAGGCTGCCGCTCTCTGGCCGTTACCTGCAAAAGCAAGTTTAAAGCCTGAGCTAATGGTCACTTCATATGAACAAGTACTGCAGGGCTGTAAATGAAACCTGCCCTCAAAATATCTTGAGGGAGATAATGGCCAAAATATTTCAAATGGTGACACATATTTTAAGAAAACACTTTGAAGAAATAAGCTCTAATCACAGCTGGAAAAATAAAAAGGACATGTCTAAAAGCTCAATTTCAACGCATTATGAGACACATGCAAATTCAACCACAAAGAGGTATCAGCTCACACCACTCAGAATAACCATCAGCAAAAACTACAAAGAATAAATGCTGAAGGTGCTGGGAAGAAATGCATACCCTCAACTTTATGTGGGACGTAACCGGGAAAGAGCCACTAAAGAGAACAGAATAGAGGTGCCTTTAAAAGGTAAACATTGAGCTACCATAGCATCCAGCAGACCTATTCCTGCACCTATAAACTAAGAAGACAGAATTGGAAGGACACAGGTACGCAAATCTGCATTGCATAGTATTCCCATAGCCAAGATATGGAAGTAACCAAAAAGTCCACCGACAGATGGGCAGACAAAGAAGAACTGCTACATGTACAGATGGAATATGAGCTTGTGAAAAAATGAAACAATGCCATTTGCAGCACCATAGATGAGTCTAGAAGTAATCACGCCACTTGGAGTAAGTGAGAAAGCGAAATACCCATATCCTATCATATCACATATAGGTGTTACCTAAAAAATGATACAAACAAAGATATTTCCACAGAGAAACACTATCATAGCTTCATTAAAAAAACTTATGGTTCACCAAATGGAAAGGTGTGAGGATTGGATACATTACCATATTGAGGTTAACAGAGAGATACAAACACATGTGAAATATATAATCACCAAAGACCTACGCAATACCAAGAGGAGACTACTCAACATTGTGTCATAACCGACATGGGAAAAGGATCCGAAGAAGAATAGATATATGCATATGTGTGAAAGAACCACATCTTGCACACCTAGAACAAAGAAAACATTGTAATCAAGTTTGCTGTGATAAAAAATAAAAATTAAGTTAAAAATACCAACAAGAAGTAATGAGACATAAACTTAAAGGGCTTTTTCCTCGCACATTCCATTCTAATTTACAACCTAGAACACCACTTCCAGTAAGGCTCTGTTGCCCTAGTAACCAGATTTGGTAAAGGAGAAATGCTGCCGCCTTGTGGCCGATTCCCGCAAGAGCAGCTTTTAACCCACAGCTAATGGTCACTTACCATTCACAAGGACTCAGGGCTATAAAGGACACCTGCCCTAAAAAAGTGTGCTGAGGTAGGGAATGGATAAAAAAAAAATTCAAAACACGCAGGATTTTCAAGATAGTATAAAGAGGTAAGTTTTACTCACTCTCTTTTTAAAGAAAGGAAAATGGATAAAAGTTCCACCTCAGGAAGTATTAGACTCATGCAATCTAATCTACAAAAAGTTTTCAACTCACACCAGTCGACTGACCATTGGCAAAAAGTCTACAAACAATAAATGCTGAAGAGGTTTTAGAGAACTGTGTATCCTCTAGCTGCTGGTGAGATGTAAAAGGGTTAAACGCTAATAATGAGAACAGAAAGGAGCTGCGTTGAAAAGGAAAAACTGAGGTACCATTCAATCCAGCAGGCGCACCAATGGGCCTCTCACCTGAGAAGACCAGAATGAAGAAGACCCGGGTTGCAAAAGCTGCACTGCAGCCTTATTCACAATAGACAAGACAGTGAAGCAACCAAAATGTCCATCAACAGATGAAAGGATAAAGAAGAAGTGGTGGTCCATGTAGACAATGAATACTAGGCATGGAAAACAGTGAAACACTGCTCTTTGAGGCACCATAGATGATCTTGGAGATAATCACAGAACATGAGGTAAGTCGGAAAGCAAAAGTCCTATATCCTATGATATCACTTATAGGCGTTATCTAATAACGGACACAAATGAACATATTTCCACAAAGAAAGTCAATCACAGACTTATTAAAAAAAAAAAACTATGCTTATCTAAAAGGAAAGGTGGGGGGGATGGATAAATGAAGATTAGCGTTACCATATGTATACAGATACATATTATATACATATATCAAAAAGACCGACCCTATAGCAAGGAAGGTTTACAGAACACTCTGTAATAATTTACAGGGGAAGAGGATCTCTACATAAATAGGTATATAGAATATGTAGATGAACCAGAGTGTGTACACCTTGGACAAGCAACA
Organism: Eschrichtius robustus; assembly: GCF_028021215.1. NCBI lineage: Eukaryota > Metazoa > Chordata > Mammalia > Artiodactyla > Eschrichtiidae > Eschrichtius > Eschrichtius robustus. The sequence goes on along the minus strand of NC_090830.1, from coordinate 23,385,769 downwards.
TTCTAACCATTACCCCAATTGAAAAAATTAAAACAACGAACTAGGAGTAATGAGACATAAACTTATGGGGGGTTTTCCTGGCACATTCCATCCAAATTTACAACCTAGGCAAACGACTTCCAGAACGGCTCTGCTGCCCTAGTACCCAGATTTGGGAATGGAGAAATGCTGCATCCTTGTGGCCGTTTCCCACAACAGCAGCTTTAAACCCACTGCCAAAGGTCACTAAATATTCACCAATGGCAGTTCTGTAAATGGCACCTGCCCTCCAAAAAATACTGAGGTCGAAAATCGACCAAAAAATTCTAGAGTGCAACCTTCCAAAAAGAAAATTTGAAGAGGTATATTATACTCACACTTTTTTTCTTTTTTCTTTTAACAGAAAAGAAAAAGGCGTGGACAAATGATGAATTGTAGGAATTTTGACAGGCATGTAAACCCAAATTACAAAAACCTATCAGCTCACACCAGTCAGAATGGCCATCAACAAAAATCCTGCAAACAATATATGCTGACGTGATTGTGGAGAAATGCGTCCCCTCGATTCTAAGGGGGACGTGGTAAGAGTCACTAATGAAAGGACAATTGAGGTGCCTTGAAAAGGTAAACGTTGAGCTACCATAGCAGTCAATCAATCATACCCACTGCTGGGTCTATCACCTGAGAAAATGAAAATCAATAATCACAGGCTGGCAATCCTGCACTCCAGCAATATTTACCATAGGCAACACTTGGAAGCAACGGACATGTCCATCAACAGAGGAATGCACCAAGAAGAAGTGGTCCATGTACACAATGGAATATTAGCCATGGAAAACCTTGAAGCACTGCTCTTTGAGGCACCATAGATGAGCCTGGAGATAATCAAAAAACATGAAGTAGGTCGGAAAGCCAAAGACCTATAGCCTATATTATCACTTATGGCATTATCTAATAACTGACACAGATGAACATATTTCCAAAGAGAAAGACACTCACAGGCTTAGAAAACAAACTATGCTCATCTAAAAGGAAAGGAGGGGGGAAATTGAGAAATGAAGATTAGTGTTACTATACATATACAAATACATATTATATCCATGTATCAAAAAGACCGAACATATAGCAAGGGAGGTCGACGGAACACTGTAATATTTTACATGGGAAGAGGATCTGTACATTCATAGACATGCATAATGTACAAATGAACCAGATTGTGTACACCTAGGACAGACAATGTTCTAAATTTACCCAGATTAAAAAAAAAATTTAAAAACCAAGAAGAAGTAATGAGATATAAACTTATGGGGATTTCTCCTGGCAAATTCCATTCTAATTTACAACCTAGGACAATGACTTCCAGAAAGGCTCTGCTGCCCTAGTACCCAGATTGGGGAATGGAGAAATGCTACCTCCTTGAGGCCGTTTCCCACAACAGCAGCTTTGAACCCACTGCAAAAGGTCACTAAATTTTCACCAACTTGCAGTTCTGTAAATGGCACCCGCCCTCCAGAAAATTTCTGCGGTCAAAAATCGACCAAAAAATTCAAAAGAGGGCAACCTTCGAAGAAGACAATTTCAAGAGCTATATTGTACTCACGGTTTTTTCTTTTAAGAGAAAAGACAAAGGCGTAGGAATATGATGAATTTTAAAAATTTTAATGACATGCATACCCATATTACAAAACCTATCAGCTCAGAGCAGTCAGAATGGCCATTAGGAAAAATGCTGCAAAAAATAAATGGTGAAGGGAGTGTGGAGAAATGCGTACCCTCGGTTGTAAGGGGGGGGCATGTAAAGAGCCACTAATGAAAACACAATGTAGGCGCTTTGAACAGGGAAACATTGAGCTACCAGTCAATCAATCACAACCACTGCTTGGCCTATCACCTGAGAAAATGAGAATCAAAAAGTCACAGGCTGGCAAACCTGTACGCCAGCAAGATTTACCATAGTCAGTACTTGGAAGCAATGAAAATGTCCATCAACCGAGGAATGCACCAAGAAGAAGTGGTCCACGTACACAATGGAATATTACTCTAATAATAAATATAAATTAAATTTAAAAACAAACAAAAGCAAGGAGACATCAACATTTGTGGGTTTATCCGGGCACATTGCACTCTAGTTTATAACCGAAAAACACCACTGGCCGGTAGGTCTGTTTCCCTGGTACCAGCATGGGGAACGTAGAAAGGCTGCCGCTCTCTGGCCGTTACCTGCAAAAGCAGGTTTAAAGCCTGAGCTAATGGTCACTTCATATGAACAAGTACTGCAGGGCTGTAAATGAAACCTGCCCTCAAAATATCTTGAGGGAGATAATGGCCAAAATATTTCAAATGGTGACACATATTTTAAGAAAACACTTTGAAGAAATAAGCTCTAATCACAGCTGGAAAAATAAAAAGGACATGTCTAAAAGCTCAATTTCAACGCATTATGAGACACATGCAAATTCAACCACAAAGAGGTATCAGCTCACACCACTCAGAATAACCATCAGCAAAAACTACAAAGAATAAATGCTGATGGTGCTGGGAAGAAATGCATACCCTCAACTTTATGTGGGACGTAACCTGGAAAGAGCCACTAAAGAGAACAGAATAGAGGTGCCTTTAAAAGGTAAACATTGAGCTACCATAGCATCCAGCAGACCTATTCCTGCACCTATAAACTAAGAAGACAGAATTGGAAGGACACAGGTACGCAAATCTGCATTGCATAGTATTCCCATAGCCAAGATATGGAAGTAACCAAAAAGTCCACCGACAGATGGGCGGACAAAGAAGAACTGCTACATGTACAGATGGAATATGAGCTTGTGAAAAAATGAAACAATGCCATTTGCAGCACCATAAATGAGTCTAGAAGTAATCACGCCACTTGGAGTAAGTGAGAAAGCGAAATACCCATATCCTATCATATCACATATAGGTGTTACCTAAAAAATGATACAAACAAAGATATTTCCACAGAGAAACACTATCATAGCTTCATTAAAAAAACTTATGGTTCACCAAATGGAAAGGTGTGAGGATTGGATACATTACCATATTGAGGTTAACAGAGAGATACAAACACATGTGAAATATATAATCACCAAAGACCTACGCAATACCAAGAGGAGACTACTCAACATTGTGTCATAACCGACATGGGAAAAGGATCCGAAGAAGAATAGATATATGCATATGTGTGAAAGAACCACATCTTGCACACCTAGAACAAAGAAAACATTGTAATCAAGTTTGCTGTGATAAAAAATAAAAATTAAGTTAAAAATACCAACAAGAAGTAATGAGACATAAACTTAAAGGGCTTTTTCCTCGCACATTCCATTCTAATTTACAACCTAGAACACCACTTCCAGTAAGGCTCTGTTGCCCTAGTAACCAGATTTGGTAAAGGAGAAATGCTGCCGCCTTGTGGCCGATTCCCGCAAGAGCAGCTTTTAACCCACAGCTAATGGTCACTTACCATTCACAAGGACTCAGGGCTATAAAGGACACCTGCCCTAAAAAAGTGTGCTGAGGTAGGGAATGGATAAAAAAAAATTCAAAACACGCAGGATTTTCAAGATAGTATAAAGAGGTAAGTTTTACTCACTCTCTTTTTAAAGAAAGGAAAATGGATAAAAGTTCCACCTCAGGAAGTATTAGACTCATGCAATCTAATCTACAAAAAGTTTTCAACTCACACCAGTCGACTGACCATTGGCAAAAAGTCTACAAACAATAAATGCTGAAGAGGTTTTAGAGAACTGTGTATCCTCTAGCTGCTGGTGAGATGTAAAAGGGTTAAACGCTAATAATGAGAACAGAAAGGAGCTGCGTTGAAAAGGAAAAACTGAGGTACCATTCAATCCAGCAGGCGCACCAATGGGCCTCTCACCTGAGAAGACCAGAATGAAGAAGACCCGGGTTGCAAAAGCTGCACTGCAGCCTTATTCACAATAGACAAGACAGTGAAGCAACCAAAATGTCCATCAACAGATGAAAGGATAAAGAAGAAGTGGTGGTCCATGTAGACAATGAATACTAGCCATGGAAAACAGTGAAACACTGCTCTTTGAGGCACCATAGATGATCTTGGAGATAATCACAGAACATGAGGTAAGTCGGAAAGCAAAAGTCCTATATCCTATGATATCACTTATAGGCGTTATCTAATAACGGACACAAATGAACATATTTCCACAAAGAAAGTCAATCACAGACTTATTTAAAAAAAGAAACTATGCTTATCTAAAAGGAAAGTTGGGGGGGATGGATAAATGAAGATTAGCGTTACCATATGTATACAGATACATATTATATACATATATCAAAAAGACCGACCCTATAGCAAGGAAGGTTTACAGAACACTCTGTAATAATTTACAGGGGAAGAGGATCTCTACATAAATAGGTATATAGAATATGTAGATGAACCAGAGTGTGTACACCTTGGACAAGCAACATTCTAACCATTACCCCAATTGAAAAAATTAAAACAACGAACTAGGAGTAATGAGACATAAACTTATGGGGGGTTTTCCTGGCACATTCCATCCAAATTTACAACCTAGGCAAACGACTTCCAGAACGGCTCTGCTGCCCTAGTACCCAGATTTGGGAATGGAGAAATGCTGCATCCTTGTGGCCGTTTCCCACAACAGCAGCTTTAAACCCACTGCCAAAGGTCACTAAATATTCACCAATGGCAGTTCTGTAAATGGCACCTGCCCTCCAAAAAATACTGAGGTCGAAAATCGACCAAAAAATTCTAGAGTGCAACCTTCCAAAAAGAAAATTTGAAGAGTTATATTATACTCACACTTTTTTTCTTTTTTCTTTTAACAGAAAAGAAAAAGGCGTGGACAAATGATGAATTGTAGGAATTTTGACAGGCATGTAAACCCAAATTACAAAAACCTATCAGCTCACACCAGTCAGAATGGCCATCAACAAAAATCCTGCAAACAATATATGCTGACGTGATTGTGGAGAAATGCATCCCCTCGTTTCTAAGGGGGACGTGGTAAGAGTCACTAATGAAAGGACAATTGAGGTGCCTTGAAAAGGTAAACGTTGAGCTACCATAGCAGTCAATCAATCATACCCACTGCTGGGTCTATCACCTGAGAAAATGAAAATCAATAATCACAGGCTGGCAATCCTGCACTCCAGCAATATTTACCATAGGCAACACTTGGAAGCAACGGACATGTCCATCAACAGAGGAATGCACCAAGAAGAAGTGGTCCATGTACACAATGGAATATTAGCCATGGAAAACCTTGAAGCACTGCTCTTTGAGGCACCATAGATGAGCCTGGAGATAATCACAAAACATGAAGTAGGTCGGAAAGCCAAAGACCTATAGCCTATATTATCACTTATGGCATTATCTAATAACTGACACAGATGAACATATTTCCATAGAGAAAGACACTCACAGGCTTAGAAAACAAACTATGCTCATCTAAAAGGAAAGGAGGGGGGAAATTGAGAAATGAAGATTAGTGTTACTATACATATACAAATACATATTATATCCATGTATCAAAAAGACCGAACATATAGCAAGGGAGGTCGACAGAACACTGTAATATTTTACATGGGAAGAGGATCCGTACATTCATAGACATACATAATGTACAAAAGAACCAGATTGTGTACACCTAGGACAGACAATGTTCTAAACTTTACCCAGATTAAAAAAAAAAATTTAAAAACCAAGAAGAAGTAATGAGACATAAACTTATGGGCATTTCTCCTGGCAAATTCCATTCTAATTTACAACCTAGGACAATGACTTCCAGAAAGGCTCTGCTGCCCTAGTACCCAGATTGGGGAATGGAGAAATGCTACCTCCTTGTGGCCGTTTCCCACAACAGCAGCTTTGAACCCACTGCAAAAGGTCACTAAATTTTCACCAACTCGCAGTTCTGTAAATGGCACCCGCCCTCCAAAAAATTTCTGCGGTCAAAAATCGACCAAAAAATTCAAAAGAGGGCAACCTTCGAAGAAGACAATTTCAAGAGCTATATTGTACTCACGTTTTTTTTCTTTTAAGAGAAAAGACAAAGGCGTAGGAATATGATGAATTTTAAAAATTTTAATGACATGCATACCCATATTACAAAACCTATCAGCTCAGAGCAGTCAGAATGGTCATTAGGAAAAATGCTGCTAAAAATAAATAGTGAAGGGAGTGTGGAGAAATGCGTACCCTCGGTTGTAAGGGGGCGGCATGTAAAGAGCCACTAATGAAAACACAATGTAGGCGCTTTGAACAGGGAAACATTGAGCTACCAGTCAATCAATCACAACCACTGCTTGGCCTATCACCTGAGAAAATGAGAATCAAAAAGTCACAGGCTGGCAAACCTGTACGCCAGCAAGATTTACCATAGTCAGCACTTGGAAGCAATGAAAATGTCCATCAACCGAGGAATGCACCAAGAAGAAGTGGTCCACGTACACAATGGAATATTACTCTAATAATAAATATAAATTAAATTTAAAAACAAACAAAAGCAAGGAGACATCAACATTTGTGGGTTTATCCGGGCACATTGCACTCTGGTTTATAACCGAAGAACACCACTGGCCGGTAGGTCTGTTTCCCTGGTACCAGCATGGGGAACGTAGAAAGGCTGCCGCTCTCTGGCCGTTACCTGCTAAAGCAGGTTTAAAGCCTGAGCTAATGGTCACTTCATATGAACAAGTACTGCGGGGCTCTAAATGAAACCTGCCCTCAAAATATCTTGAGGGAGATAATGGCCAAAATATTTCAAATGGTGACACATACTTTAAGAAAACACTTTGAAGAAATAAGCTCTAATCACAGCTGGAAAAATAAAAAGGACATGTCTAAAAGCTCAATTTCAACGCATTATGAGACACATGCAAATTCAACCACAAAGAGGTATCAGCTCACACCACTCAGAATAACCATCAGCAAAAACTACAAAGAATAAATGCTGAAGGTGCTGGGAAGAAATGCATACCCTCAACTTTATGTGGGACGTAACCTGGAAAGAGCCACTAAAGAGAACAGAATAGAGGTGCCTTTAAAATGTAAACATTGAGCTACCATAGGATCCAGCAGACCTATTCCTGCACCTATAAACTAAGAAGACAGAATTGGAAGGACACAGGTACGCAAATCTGCATTGCATAGTATTCCCATAGCCAAGATATGGAAGTAACCAAAAAGTCCACCGACAGATGGGCGGACAAAGAAGAACTGCTACATGTACAGATGGAATATGAGCTTGTGAAAAAATGAAACAATGCCATTTGCAGCACCATAAATGAGTCTAATAGTAATCACGCCACTTGGAGTAAGTGAGAAAGCGAAAGACCCATATCCTATCATATCACATATAGGTGTTACCTAAAAAATGATACAAACAAAGATATTTCCACAGAGAAACACTATCATAGCTTCATTAAAAAAACTTATGGTTCACCAAATGGAAAGGTGTGAGGATTGGATACATTACCATATTGAGGTTAACAGAGAGATACAAACACATGTGAAATATATAATCACCAAAGACCTACGCAATACCAAGAGGAGACTACTCAACATTGTGTCATAACCGACATGGGAAAAGGATCCGAAGAAGAATAGATATATGCATATGTGTGAAAGAACCACATCTTGCACACCTAGAACAAAGAAAACATTGTAATCAAGTTTGCTGTGGTAAAAAATAAAAATTAAGTTAAAAATACCAACAAGAAGTAATGAGACATAAACTTAAAGGGCTTTTTCCTCGCACATTCCATTCTAATTTACAACCTAGAACACCACTTCCAGTAAGGCTCTGTTGCCCTAGTAACCAGATTTGGTAAAGGAGAAATGCTGCCGCCTTGTGGCCGATTCCCACAAGAGCAGCTTTTAACCCACAGCTAATGGTCACTTACCATTCACAAGGACTCAGGGCTGTAAAGGACACCTGCCCTAAAAAAGTGTGCTGAGGTAGGGAATGGATAAAAAAAAAAATTCAAAACACGCAGGATTTTCAAGATAGTATAAAGAGGTAAGTTTTACTCACTCTCTTTTTAAAGAAAGGAAAATGGATAAAAGTTCCACCTCAGGAAGTATTAGACTCATGCAATCTAATCTACAAAAAGTTTTCAACTCACACCAGTCGACTGACCATTGGCAAAAAGTCTACAAACAATAAATGCTGAAGAGGTTTTAGAGAACTGTGTATCCTCTAGCTGCTGGTGAGATGTAAAAGGGTTAAACGCTAATAATGAGAACAGAAAGGAGCTGCGTTGAAAAGGAAAAACTGAGGTACCATTCAATCCAGCAGGCGCACCAATGGGCCTCTCACCTGAGAAGACCAGAATGAAGAAGACCCGGGTTGCAAAAGCTGCACTGCAGCCTTATTCACAATAGACAAGACAGTGAAGCAACCAAAATGTCCATCAACAGATGAAAGGATAAAGAAGAAGTGGTGGTCCATGTAGACAATGAATACTAGGCATGGAAAACAGTGAAACACTGCTCTTTGAGGCACCATAGATGATCTTGGAGATAATCACAGAACATGAGGTAAGTCGGAAAGCAAAAGTCCTATATCCTATGATATCACTTATAGGCGTTATCTAATAACGGACACAAATGAACATATTTCCACAAAGAAAGTCAATCACAGACTTATTTAAAAAAAAAAAAACTATGCTTATCTAAAAGGAAAGGTGGGGGGGATGGATAAATGAAGATTAGCGTTACCATATGTATACAAATACATATTATATACATATATCAAAAAGACCGACCCTATAGCAAGGAAGGTTTACGGAACACTCTGTAATAATTTACAGGGGAAGAGGATCTCTACATAAATAGGTTTATAGAATATGTAGATGAACCAGAGTGTGTACACCTTGGACAAGCAACATTCTAACCATTACCCCAAATGAAAAAATTAAAACAACGAACTAGGAGTAATGAGACATAAACTTATGGGGGGTTTTCCTGGCACATTCCATCCAAATTTACAACCTAGGCAAACGACTTCCAGAACGGCTCTGCTGCCCTAGTACCCAGATTTGGCAACGGAGAAATGCTGCATCCTTGTGGTCGTTTCCCACAACAGCAGCTTTAAACCCACTGCCAAAGGTCACTAAATATTCACCAATGGCAGTTCTGTAAATGGCACCTGCCCTCCAAAAAATACTGAGGTCGAAAATCGACCAAAAAATTCTAGAGTGCAACCTTCCAAAAAGAAAATTTGAAGAGGTATATTATACTCACACTTTTTTTCTTTTTTCTTTTAACAGAAAAGAAAAAGGCGTGGACAAATGATGAATTGTAGGAATTTTGACAGGCATGTAAACCCAAATTACAAAAACCTATCAGCTCACACCAGTCAGAATGTCCATCAACAAAAATCCTGCAAACAATATATGCTGACGTGATTGTGGAGAAATGCGTCCCCTCGATTCTAAGGGGGACGTGGTAAGAGTCACTAATGAAAGGACAATTGAGGTGCCTTGAAAAGGTAAACGTTGAGCTACCATAGCAGTCAATTAATCATACCCACTGCTGGGTCTATCACCTGAGAAAATGAAAATCAATAATCACAGGCTGGCAATCCTGCACTCCAGCAATATTTACCATAGGCAACACTTGGAAGCAACGGACATGTCCATCAACAGAGGAATGCACCAAGAAGAAGTGGTCCATGTACACAATGGAATATTAGCCATGGAAAACCTTGAAGCACTGCTCTTTGAGGCACCATAGATGAGCCTGGAGATAATCAAAAAACATGAAGTAGGTCGGAAAGCCAAAGACCTATAGCCTATATTATCACTTATGGCATTATCTAATAACTGACACAGATGAACATATTTCCAAAGAGAAAGACACTCACAGGCTTAGAAAACAAACTATGCTCATCTAAAAGGAAAGGAGGGGGGAAATTGAGAAATGAAGATTAGTGTTACTATACATATACAAATACATATTATATCCATGTATCAAAAAGACCGAACATATAGCAAGGGAGGTCGACGGAACACTGTAATATTTTACATGGGAAGAGGATCTGTACATTCATAGACATGCATAATGTACAAATGAACCAGATTGTGTACACCTAGGACAGACAATGTTCTAAATTTACCCAGATTAAAAAAAAAATTTAAAAACCAAGAAGAAGTAATGAGATATAAACTTATGGGGATTTCTCCTGGCAAATTCCATTCTAATTTACAACCTAGGACAATGACTTCCAGAAAGGCTCTGCTGCCCTAGTACCCAGATTGGGGAATGGAGAAATGCTACCTCCTTGAGGCCGTTTCCCACAACAGCAGCTTTGAACCCACTGCAAAAGGTCACTAAATTTTCACCAACTTGCAGTTCTGTAAATGGCACCCGCCCTCCAGAAAATTTCTGCGGTCAAAAATCGACCAAAAAATTCAAAAGAGGGCAACCTTCGAAGAAGACAATTTCAAGAGCTATATTGTACTCACGGTTTTTTCTTTTAAGAGAAAAGACAAAGGCGTAGGAATATGATGAATTTTAAAAATTTTAATGACATGCATACCCATATTACAAAACCTATCAGCTCAGAGCAGTCAGAATGGCCATTAGGAAAAATGCTGCAAAAAATAAATGGTGAAGGGAGTGTGGAGAAATGCGTACCCTCGGTTGTAAGGGGGGGGCATGTAAAGAGCCACTAATGAAAACACAATGTAGGCGCTTTGAACAGGGAAACATTGAGCTACCAGTCAATCAATCACAACCACTGCTTGGCCTATCACCTGAGAAAATGAGAATCAAAAAGTCACAGGCTGGCAAACCTGTACGCCAGCAAGATTTACCATAGTCAGTACTTGGAAGCAATGAAAATGTCCATCAACCGAGGAATGCACCAAGAAGAAGTGGTCCACGTACACAATGGAATATTACTCTAATAATAAATATAAATTAAATTTAAAAACAAACAAAAGCAAGGAGACATCAACATTTGTGGGTTTATCCGGGCACATTGCACTCTAGTTTATAACCGAAAAACACCACTGGCCGGTAGGTCTGTTTCCCTGGTACCAGCATGGGGAACGTAGAAAGGCTGCCGCTCTCTGGCCGTTACCTGCAAAAGCAGGTTTAAAGCCTGAGCTAATGGTCACTTCATATGAACAAGTACTGCAGGGCTGTAAATGAAACCTGCCCTCAAAATATCTTGAGGGAGATAATGGCCAAAATATTTCAAATGGTGACACATATTTTAAGAAAACACTTTGAAGAAATAAGCTCTAATCACAGCTGGAAAAATAAAAAGGACATGTCTAAAAGCTCAATTTCAACGCATTATGAGACACATGCAAATTCAACCACAAAGAGGTATCAGCTCACACCACTCAGAATAACCATCAGCAAAAACTACAAAGAATAAATGCTGAAGGTGCTGGGAAGAAATGCATACCCTCAACTTTATGTGGGACGTAACCTGCAAAGAGCCACTAAAGAGAACAGAATAGAGGTGCCTTTAAAAGGTAAACATTGAGCTACCATAGCATCCAGCAGACCTATTCCTGCACCTATAAACTAAGAAGACAGAATTGGAAGGACACAGGTACGCAAATCTGCATTGCATAGTATTCCCATAGCCAAGATATGGAAGTAACCAAAAAGTCCACCGACAGATGGGCGGACAAAGAAGAACTGCTACATGTACAGATGGAATATGAGCTTGTGAAAAAATGAAACAATGCCATTTGCAGCACCATAGATGAGTCTAGAAGTAATCACGCCACTTGGAGTAAGTGAGAAAGCGAAAGACCCATATCCTATCATATCACATATAGGTGTTACCTAAAAAATGATACAAACAAAGATATTTCCACAGAGAAACACTATCATAGCTTCATTAAAAAAACTTATGGTTCACCAAATGGAAAGGTGTGAGGATTGGATACATTACCATATTGAGGTTAACAGAGAGATACAAACACATGTGAAATATATAATCACCAAAGACCTACGCAATACCAAGAGGAGACTACTCAACATTGTGTCATAACCGACATGGGAAAAGGATCCGAAGAAGAATAGATATATGCATATGTGTGAAAGAACCACATCTTGCACACCTAGAACAAAGAAAACATTGTAATCAAGTTTGCTGTGATAAAAAATAAAAATTAAGTTAAAAATACCAACAAGAAGTAATGAGACATAAACTTAAAGGGCTTTTTCCTCGCACATTCCATTCTAATTTACAACCTAGAACACCACTTCCAGTAAGGCTCTGTTGCCCTAGTAACCAGATTTGGTAAAGGAGAAATGCTGCCGCCTTGTGGCCGATTCCCGCAAGAGCAGCTTTTAACCCACAGCTAATGGTCACTTACCATTCACAAGGACTCAGGGCTATAAAGGACACCTGCCCTAAAAAAGTGTGCTGAGGTAGGGAATGGATAAAAAAAAAATTCAAAACACGCAGGATTTTCAAGATAGTATAAAGAGGTAAGTTTTACTCACTCTCTTTTTAAAGAAAGGAAAATGGATAAAAGTTCCACCTCAGGAAGTATTAGACTCATGCAATCTAATCTACAAAAAGTTTTCAACTCACACCAGTCGACTGACCATTGGCAAAAAGTCTACAAACAATAAATGCTGAAGAGGTTTTAGAGAACTGTGTATCCTCTAGCTGCTGGTGAGATGTAAAAGGGTTAAACGCTAATAATGAGAACAGAAAGGAGCTGCGTTGAAAAGGAAAAACTGAGGTACCATTCAATCCAGCAGGCGCACCAATGGGCCTCTCACCTGAGAAGACCAGAATGAAGAAGACCCGGGTTGCAAAAGCTGCACTGCAGCCTTATTCACAATAGACAAGACAGTGAAGCAACCAAAATGTCCATCAACAGATGAAAGGATAAAGAAGAAGTGGTGGTCCATGTAGACAATGAATACTAGCCATGGAAAACAGTGAAACACTGCTCTTTGAGGCACCATAGATGATCTTGGAGATAATCACAGAACATGAGGTAAGTCGGAAAGCAAAAGTCCTATATCCTATGATATCACTTATAGGCGTTATCTAATAACGGACACAAATGAACATATTTCCACAAAGAAAGTCAATCACAGACTTATTTAAAAAAAAAAAAAACTATGCTTATCTAAAAGGAGAGGTGGGGGGGATGGATAAATGAAGATTAGCGTTACCATATGTATACAGATACATATTATATACATATATCAAAAAGACCGACCCTATAGCAAGGAAGGTTTACAGAACACTCTGTAATAATTTACAGGGGAAGAGGATCTCTACATAAATAGGTATATAGAATATGTAGATGAACCAGAGTGTGTACACCTTGGACAAGCAACATTCTAACCATTACCCCAATTGAAAAAATTAAAACAACGAACTAGGAGTAATGAGACATAAACTTATGGGGGGTTTTCCTGGCACATTCCATCCAAATTTACAACCTAGGCAAACGACTTCCAGAACGGCTCTGCTGCCCTAGTACCCAGATTTGGGAATGGAGAAATGCTGCATCCTTGTGGCCGTTTCCCACAACAGCAGCTTTAAACCCACTGCCAAAGGTCACTAAATATTCACCAATGGCAGTTCTGTAAATGGCACCTGCCCTCCAAAAAATACTGAGGTCGAAAATCGACCAAAAAATTCTAGAGTGCAACCTTCCAAAAAGAAAATTTGAAGAGGTATATTATACTCACAGTTTTTTTCTTTTTTCTTTTAACAGAAAAGAAAAAGGCGTGGACAAATGATGAATTGTAGGAATTTTGACAGGCATGTAAACCCAAATTACAAAAACCTATCAGCTCACACCAGTCAGAATGGCCATCAACAAAAATCCTGCAAACAATATATGCTGACGTGATTGTGGAGAAATGCGTCCCCTCGATTCTAAGGGGGACGTGGTAAGAGTCACTAATGAAAGGACAATTGAGGTTCCTTGAAAAGGTAAACGTTGAGCTACCATAGCAGTCAATCAATCATACCCACTGCTGGGTCTATCACCTGAGAAAATGAAAATCAATAATCACAGGCTGGCAATCCTGCACTCCAGCAATATTTACCATAGGCAACACTTGGAAGCAACGGACATGTCCATCAACAGAGGAATGCACCAAGAAGAAGTGGTCCATGTACACAATTGAATATTAGCCATGGAAAACCTTGAAGCACTGCTCTTTGAGGCACCATAGATGAGCCTGGAGATAATCAAAAAACATGAAGTAGGTCGGAAAGCCAAAGACCTATAGCCTATATTATCACTTATGGCATTATCTAATAACTGACACAGATGAACATATTTCCAAAGAGAAAGACACTCACAGGCTTAGAAAACAAACTATGCTCATCTAAAAGGAAAGGAGGGGGGAAATTGAGAAATGAAGATTAGTGTTACTATACATATACAAATACATATTATATCCATGTATCAAAAAGACCGAACATATAGCAAGGGAGGTCGACGGAACACTGTAATATTTTACATGGGAAGAGGATCTGTACATTCATAGACATGCATAATGTACAAATGAACCAGATTGTGTACACCTAGGACAGACAATGTTCTAAATTTACCCAGATTAAAAAAAAAATTTAAAAACCAAGAAGAAGTAATGAGATATAAACTTATGGGGATTTCTCCTGGCAAATTCCATTCTAATTTACAACCTAGGACAATGACTTCCAGAAAGGCTCTGCTGCCCTAGTACCCAGATTGGGGAATGGAGAAATGCTACCTCCTTGAGGCCGTTTCCCACAACAGCAGCTTTGAACCCACTGCAAAAGGTCACTAAATTTTCACCAACTTGCAGTTCTGTAAATGGCACCCGCCCTCCAGAAAATTTCTGCGGTCAAAAATCGACCAAAAAATTCAAAAGAGGGCAACCTTCGAAGAAGACAATTTCAAGAGCTATATTGTACTCACGGTTTTTTCTTTTAAGAGAAAAGACAAAGGCGTAGGAATATGATGAATTTTAAAAATTTTAATGACATGCATACCCATATTACAAAACCTATCAGCTCAGAGCAGTCAGAATGGCCATTAGGAAAAATGCTGCAAAAAATAAATGGTGAAGGGAGTGTGGAGAAATGCGTACCCTCGGTTGTAAGGGGGGGGGCATGTAAAGAGCCACTAATGAAAACACAATGTAGGCGCTTTGAACAGGGAAACATTGAGCTACCAGTCAATCAATCACAACCACTGCTTGGCCTATCACCTGAGAAAATGAGAATCAAAAAGTCACAGGCTGGCAAACCTGTACGCCAGCAAGATTTACCATAGTCAGTACTTGGAAGCAATGAAAATGTCCATCAACCGAGGAATGCACCAAGAAGAAGTGGTCCACGTACACAATGGAATATTACTCTAATAATAAATATAAATTAAATTTAAAAACAAACAAAAGCAAGGAGACATCAACATTTGTGGGTTTATCCGGGCACATTGCACTCTAGTTTATAACCGAAAAACACCACTGGCCGGTAGGTCTGTTTCCCTGGTACCAGCATGGGGAACGTAGAAAGGCTGCCGCTCTCTGGCCGTTACCTGCAAAAGCAGGTTTAAAGCCTGAGCTAATGGTCACTTCATATGAACAAGTACTGCAGGGCTGTAAATGAAACCTGCCCTCAAAATATCTTGAGGGAGATAATGGCCAAAATATTTCAAATGGTGACACATAATTTAAGGAAACACTTTGAAGAAATAATCTCTAATCACAGCTGGAAAAATAAAAAGGACATGTCTAAAAGCTCAATTTCAACGCATTATGAGACACATGCAAATTCAACCATAAAGACGTATCAGCTCACACCACTCAGAATAACCATCAGCAAAAACTACAAAGAATAAATGCTGAAGGTGCTGGGAAGAAATGCATACCCTCAACTTTATGTGGGACGTAACCTGCAAAGAGCCACTAAAGAGAACAGAATAGAGGTGCCTTTAAAATGTAAACATTGAGCTACCATAGGATCCAGCAGACCTATTCCTGCACCTATAAACTAAGAAGACAGAATTGGAAGGACACAGGTACGCAAATCTGCATTGCATAGTATTCCCATAGCCAAGATATGGAAGTAACCAAAAAGTCCACCGACAGATGGGCGGACAAAGAAGAACTGCTACATGTACAGATGGAATATGAGCTTGTGAAAAAATGAAACAATGCCATTTGCAGCACCATAGATGAGTCTAGAAGTAATCACGCCACTTGGAGTAAGAGAGAAAGCGAAAGACCCATATCCTATCATATCACATATAGGTGTTACCTAAAAAATGATACAAACAAAGATATTTCCACAGAGAAACACTATCATAGCTTCATTAAAAAAACTTATGGTTCACCAAATGGAAAGGTGTGAGGATTGGATACATTACCATATTGAGGTTAACAGAGAGATACAAACACATGTGAAATATATAATCACCAAAGACCTACGCAATACCAAGAGGAGACTACTCAACATTGTGTCATAACCGACATGGGAAAAGGATCCGAAGAAGAATAGATATATGCATATGTGTGAAAGAACCTCATCTTGCACACCTAGAACAAAGAAAACATTGTAATCAAGTTTGCTGTGATAAAAAATAAAAATTAAGTTAAAAATACCAACAAGAAGTAATGAGACATAAACTTAAAGGGCTTTTTCCTCGCACATTCCATTCTAATTTACAACCTAGAACACCACTTCCAGTAAGGCTCTGTTGCCCTAGTAACCAGATTTGGTAAAGGAGAAATGCTGCCGCCTTGTGGCCGATTCCCGCAAGAGCAGCTTTTAACCCACAGCTAATGGTCACTTACCATTCACAAGGACTCAGGGCTATAAAGGACACCTGCCCTAAAAAAGTGTGCTGAGGTAGGGAATGGATAAAAAAAAAATTCAAAACACGCAGGATTTTCAAGATAGTATAAAGAGGTAAGTTTTACTCACTCTCTTTTTAAAGAAAGGAAAATGGATAAAAGTTCCACCTCAGGAAGTATTAGACTCATGCAATCTAATCTACAAAAAGTTTTCAACTCACACCAGTCGACTGACCATTGGCAAAAAGTCTACAAACAATAAATGCTGAAGAGGTTTTAGAGAACTGTGTATCCTCTAGCTGCTGGTGAGATGTAAAAGGGTTAAACGCTAATAATGAGAACAGAAAGGAGCTGCGTTGAAAAGGAAAAACTGAGGTACCATTCAATCCAGCAGGCGCACCAATGGGCCTCTCACCTGAGAAGACCAGAATGAAGAAGACCCGGGTTGCAAAAGCTGCACTGCAGCCTTATTCACAATAGACAAGACAGTGAAGCAACCAAAATGTCCATCAACAGATGAAAGGATAAAGAAGAAGTGGTGGTCCATGTAGACAATGAATACTAGCCATGGAAAACAGTGAAACACTGCTCTTTGAGGCACCATAGATGATCTTGGAGATAATCACAGAACATGAGGTAAGTCGGAAAGCAAAAGTCCTATATCCTATGATATCACTTATAGGCGTTATCTAATAACGGACACAAATGAACATATTTCCACAAAGAAAGTCAATCACAGACTTATTTAAAAAAAAAAACTATGCTTATCTAAAAGGAGAGGTGGGGGGGATGGATAAATGAAGATTAGCGTTACCATATGTATACAGATACATATTATATACATATATCAAAAAGACCGACCCTATAGCAAGGAAGGTTTACAGAACACTCTGTAATAATTTACAGGGGAAGAGGATCTCTACATAAATAGGTATATAGAATATGTAGATGAACCAGAGTGTGTACACCTTGGACAAGCAACATTCTAACCATTACCCCAATTGAAAAAATTAAAACAACGAACTAGGAGTAATGAGACATAAACTTATGGGGGGTTTTCCTGGCACATTCCATCCAAATTTACAACCTAGGCAAACGACTTCCAGAACGGCTCTGCTGCCCTAGTACCCAGATTTGGGAATGGAGAAATGCTGCATCCTTGTGGCCGTTTCCCACAACAGCAGCTTTAAACCCACTGCCAAAGGTCACTAAATATTCACCAATGGCAGTTCTGTAAATGGCACCTGCCCTCCAAAAAATACTGAGGTCGAAAATCGACCAAAAAATTCTAGAGTGCAACCTTCCAAAAAGAAAATTTGAAGAGGTATATTATACTCACAGTTTTTTTCTTTTTTCTTTTAACAGAAAAGAAAAAGGCGTGGACAAATGATTAATTGTAGGAATTTTGACAGGCATGTAAACCCAAATTACAAAAACCTATCAGCTCACACCAGTCAGAATGGCCATCAACAAAAATCCTGCAAACAATATATGCTGACGTGATTGTGGAGAAATGCGTCCCCTCGATTCTAAGGGGGACGTGGTAAGAGTCACTAATGAAAGGACAATTGAGGTGCCTTGAAAAGGTAAACGTTGAGCTACCATAGCAGTCAATCAATCATACCCACTGCTGGGTCTATCACCTGAGAAAATGAAAATCAATAATCACAGGCTGGCAATCCTGCACTCCAGCAATATTTACCATAGGCAACACTTGGAAGCAACGGACATGTCCATCAACAGAGGAATGCACCAAGAAGAAGTGGTCCATGTACACAATGGAATATTAGCCATGGAAAACCTTGAAGCACTGCTCTTTGAGGCACCATAGATGAGCCTGGAGATAATCAAAAAACATGAAGTAGGTCGGAAAGCCAAAGACCTATAGCCTATATTATCACTTATGGCATTATCTAATAACTGACACAGATGAACATATTTCCAAAGAGAAAGACACTCACAGGCTTAGAAAACAAACTATGCTCATCTAAAAGGAAAGGAGGGGGGAAATTGAGAAATGAAGATTAGTGTTACTATACATATACAAATACATATTATATCCATGTATCAAAAAGACCGAACATATAGCAAGGGAGGTCGACGGAACACTGTAATATTTTACATGGGAAGAGGATCTGTACATTCATAGACATGCATAATGTACAAATGAACCAGAATGTGTACACCTAGGACAGACAATGTTCTAAATTTACCCAGATTAAAAAAAAAAATTTAAAAACCAAGAAGAAGTAATGAGATATAAACTTATGGGGATTTCTCCTGGCAAATTCCATTCTAATTTACAACCTAGGACAATGACTTCCAGAAAGGCTCTGCTGCCCTAGTACCCAGATTGGGGAATGGAGAAATGCTACCTCCTTGAGGCCGTTTCCCACAACAGCAGCTTTGAACCCACTGCAAAAGGTCACTAAATTTTCACCAACTTGCAGTTCTGTAAATGGCACCCGCCCTCCAGAAAATTTCTGCGGTCAAAAATCGACCAAAAAATTCAAAAGAGGGCAACCTTCGAAGAAGACAATTTCAAGAGGTATATTGTACTCACGGTTTTTTCTTTTAAGAGAAAAGACAAAGGCGTAGGAATATGATGAATTTTAAAAATTTTAATGACATGCATACCCATATTACAAAACCTATCAGCACAGAGCAGTCAGAATGGCCATTAGGAAAAATGCTGCAAAAAATAAATGGTGAAGGGAGTGTGGAGAAATGCGTACCCTCGGTTGTAAGGGGGGGGCATGTAAAGAGCCACTAATGAAAACACAATGTAGGCGCTTTGAACAGGGAAACATTGAGCTACCAGTCAATCAATCACAACCACTGCTTGGCCTATCACCTGAGAAAATGAGAATCAAAAAGTCACAGGCTGGCAAACCTGTACGCCAGCAAGATTTACCATAGTCAGTACTTGGAAGCAATGAAAATGTCCATCAACCGAGGAATGCACCAAGAAGAAGTGGTCCACGTACACAATGGAATATTACTCTAATAATAAATATAAATTAAATTTAAAAACAAACAAAAGCAAGGAGACATCAACATTTGTGGGTTTATCCGGGCACATTGCACTCTAGTTTATAACCGAAAAACACCACTGGCCGGTAGGTCTGTTTCCCTGGTACCAGCATGGGGAACGTAGAAAGGCTGCCGCTCTCTGGCCGTTACCTGCAAAAGCAGGTTTAAAGCCTGAGCTAATGGTCACTTCATATGAACAAGTACTGCAGGGCTGTAAATGAAACCTGCCCTCAAAATATCTTGAGGGAGATAATGGCCAAAATATTTCAAATGGTGACACATATTTTAAGAAAACACTTTGAAGAAATAAGCTCTAATCACAGCTGGAAAAATAAAAAGGACATGTCTAAAAGCTCAATTTCAACGCATTATGAGACACATGCAAATTCAACCACAAAGAGGTATCAGCTCACACCACTCAGAATAACCATCAGCAAAAACTACAAAGAATAAATGCTGAAGGTGCTGGGAAGAAATGCATACCCTCAACTTTATGTGGGACGTAACCTGCAAAGAGCCACTAAAGAGAACAGAATAGAGGTGCCTTTAAAAGGTAAACATTGAGCTACCATAGCATCCAGCAGACCTATTCCTGCACCTATAAACTAAGAAGACAGAATTGGAAGGACACAGGTACGCAAATCTGCATTGCATAGTATTCCCATAGCCAAGATATGGAAGTAACCAAAAAGTCCACCGACAGATGGGCGGACAAAGAAGAACTGCTACATGTACAGATGGAATATGAGCTTGTGAAAAAATGAAACAATGCCATTTGCAGCACCATAGATGAGTCTAGAAGTAATCACGCCACTTGGAGTAAGAGAGAAAGCGAAAGACCCATATCCTATCATATCACATATAGGTGTTACCTAAAAAATGATACAAACAAAGATATTTCCACAGAGAAACACTATCATAGCTTCATTAAAAAAACTTATGGTTCACCAAATGGAAAGGTGTGAGGATTGGATACATTACCATATTGAGGTTAACAGAGAGATACAAACACATGTGAAATATATAATCACCAAAGACCTACGCAATACCAAGAGGAGACTACTCAACATTGTGTCATAACCGACATGGGAAAAGGATCCGAAGAAGAATAGATATATGCATATGTGTGAAAGAACCACATCTTGCACACCTAGAACAAAGAAAACATTGTAATCAAGTTTGCTGTGATAAAAAATAAAAATTAAGTTAAAAATACCAACAAGAAGTAATGAGACATAAACTTAAAGGGCTTTTTCCTCGCACATTCCATTCTAATTTACAACCTAGAACACCACTTCCAGTAAGGCTCTGTTGCCCTAGTAACCAGATTTGGTAAAGGAGAAATGCTGCCGCCTTGTGGCCGATTCCCGCAAGAGCAGCTTTTAACCCACAGCTAATGGTCACTTACCATTCACAAGGACTCAGGGCTATAAAGGACACCTGCCCTAAAAAAGTGTGCTGAGGTAGGGAATGGATAAAAAAAAAATTCAAAACACGCAGGATTTTCAAGATAGTATAAAGAGGTAAGTTTTACTCACTCTCTTTTTAAAGAAAGGAAAATGGATAAAAGTTCCACCTCAGGAAGTATTAGACTCATGCAATCTAATCTACAAAAAGTTTTCAACTCACACCAGTCGACTGACCATTGGCAAAAAGTCTACAAACAATAAATGCTGAAGAGGTTTTAGAGAACTGTGTATCCTCTAGCTGCTGGTGAGATGTAAAAGGGTTAAACGCTAATAATGAGAACAGAAAGGAGCTGCGTTGAAAAGGAAAAACTGAGGTACCATTCAATCCAGCAGGCGCACCAATGGGCCTCTCACCTGAGAAGACCAGAATGAAGAAGACCCGGGTTGCAAAAGCTGCACTGCAGCCTTATTCACAATAGACAAGACAGTGAAGCAACCAAAATGTCCATCAACAGATGAAAGGATAAAGAAGAAGTGGTGGTCCATGTAGACAATGAATACTAGGCATGGAAAACAGTGAAACACTGCTCTTTGAGGCACCATAGATGATCTTGGAGATAATCACAGAACATGAGGTAAGTCGGAAAGCAAAAGTCCTATATCCTATGATATCACTTATAGGCGTTATCTAATAACGGACACAAATGAACATATTTCCACAAAGAAAGTCAATCACAGACTTATTTAAAAAAAAAAACTATGCTTATCTAAAAGGAGAGGTGGGGGGGATGGATAAATGAAGATTAGCGTTACCATATGTATACAGATACATATTATATACATATATCAAAAAGACCGACCCTATAGCAAGGAAGGTTTACAGAACACTCTGTAATAATTTACAGGGGAAGAGGATCTCTACATAAATAGGTATATAGAATATGTAGATGAACCAGAGTGTGTACACCTTGGACAAGCAACATTCTAACCATTACCCCAATTGAAAAAATTAAAACAACGAACTAGGAGTAATGAGACATAAACTTATGGGGGGTTTTCCTGGCACATTCCATCCAAATTTACAACCTAGGCAAACGACTTCCAGAACGGCTCTGCTGCCCTAGTACCCAGATTTGGGAATGGAGAAATGCTGCATCCTTGTGGCCGTTTCCCACAACAGCAGCTTTAAACCCACTGCCAAAGGTCACTAAATATTCACCAATGGCAGTTCTGTAAATGGCACCTGCCCTCCAAAAAATACTGAGGTCGAAAATCGACCAAAAAATTCTAGAGTGCAACCTTCCAAAAAGAAAATTTGAAGAGGTATATTATACTCACAGTTTTTTTCTTTTTTCTTTTAACAGAAAAGAAAAAGGCGTGGACAAATGATGAATTGTAGGAATTTTGACAGGCATGTAAACCCAAATTACAAAAACCTATCAGCTCACACCAGTCAGAATGGCCATCAACAAAAATCCTGCAAACAATATATGCTGACATGATTGTGGAGAAATGCGTCCCCTCGATTCTAAGGGGGACGTGGTAAGAGTCACTAATGAAAGGACAATTGAGGTGCCTTGAAAAGGTAAACGTTGAGCTACCATAGCAGTCAATCAATCATACCCACTGCTGGGTCTATCACCTGAGAAAATGAAAATCAATAATCACAGGCTGGCAATCCTGCACTCCAGCAATATTTACCATAGGCAACACTTGGAAGCAACGGACATGTCCATCAACAGAGGAATGCACCAAGAAGAAGTGGTCCATGTACACAATGGAATATTAGCCATGGAAAACCTTGAAGCACTGCTCTTTGAGGCACCATAGATGAGCCTGGAGATAATCAAAAAACATGAAGTAGGTCGGAAAGCCAAAGACCTATAGCCTATATTATCACTTATGGCATTATCTAATAACTGACACAGATGAACATATTTCCAAAGAGAAAGACACTCACAGGCTTAGAAAACAAACTATGCTCATCTAAAAGGAAAGGAGGGGGGAAATTGAGAAATGAAGATTAGTGTTACTATACATATACAAATACATATTATATCCATGTATCAAAAAGACCGAACATATAGCAAGGGAGGTCGACGGAACACTGTAATATTTTACATGGGAAGAGGATCTGTACATTCATAGACATGCATAATGTACAAATGAACCAGATTGTGTACACCTAGGACAGACAATGTTCTAAATTTACCCAGATTAAAAAAAAAATTTAAAAACCAAGAAGAAGTAATGAGATATAAACTTATGGGGATTTCTCCTGGCAAATTCCATTCTAATTTACAACCTAGGACAATGACTTCCAGAAAGGCTCTGCTGCCCTAGTACCCAGATTGGGGAATGGAGAAATGCTACCTCCTTGAGGCCGTTTCCCACAACAGCAGCTTTGAACCCACTGCAAAAGGTCACTAAATTTTCACCAACTTGCAGTTCTGTAAATGGCACCCGCCCTCCAGAAAATTTCTGCGGTCAAAAATCGACCAAAAAATTCAAAAGAGGGCAACCTTCGAAGAAGACAATTTCAAGAGCTATATTGTACTCACGGTTTTTTCTTTTAAGAGAAAAGACAAAGGCGTAGGAATATGATGAATTTTAAAAATTTTAATGACATGCATACCCATATTACAAAACCTATCAGCTCAGAGCAGTCAGAATGGCCATTAGGAAAAATGCTGCAAAAAATAAATGGTGAAGGGAGTGTGGAGAAATGCGTACCCTCGGTTGTAAGGGGGGGGGCATGTAAAGAGCCACTAATGAAAACACAATGTAGGCGCTTTGAACAGGGAAACATTGAGCTACCAGTCAATCAATCACAACCACTGCTTGGCCTATCACCTGAGAAAATGAGAATCAAAAAGTCACAGGCTGGCAAACCTGTACGCCAGCAAGATTTACCATAGTCAGTACTTGGAAGCAATGAAAATGTCCATCAACCGAGGAATGCACCAAGAAGAAGTGGTCCACGTACACAATGGAATATTACTCTAATAATAAATATAAATTAAATTTAAAAACAAACAAAAGCAAGGAGACATCAACATTTGTGGGTTTATCCGGGCACATTGCACTCTAGTTTATAACCGAAAAACACCACTGGCCGGTAGGTCTGTTTCCCTGGTACCAGCATGGGGAACGTAGAAAGGCTGCCGCTCTCTGGCCGTTACCTGCAAAAGCAGGTTTAAAGCCTGAGCTAATGGTCACTTCATATGAACAAGTACTGCAGGGCTGTAAATGAAACCTGCCCTCAAAATATCTTGAGGGAGATAATGGCCAAAATATTTCAAATGGTGACACATACTTTAAGGAAACACTTTGAAGAAATAATCTCTAATCACAGCTGGAAAAATAAAAAGGACATGTCTAAAAGCTCAATTTCAACGCATTATGAGACACATGCAAATTCAACCATAAAGACGTATCAGCTCACACCACTCAGAATAACCATCAGCAAAAACTACAAAGAATAAATGCTGAAGGTGCTGGGAAGAAATGCATACCCTCAACTTTATGTGGGACGTAACCTGGAAAGAGCCACTAAAGAGAACAGAATAGAGGTGCCTTTAAAATGTAAACATTGAGCTACCATAGGATCCAGCAGACCTATTCCTGCACCTATAAACTAAGAAGACAGAATTGGAAGGACACAGGTACGCAAATCTGCATTGCATAGTATTCCCATAGCCAAGATATGGAAGTAACCAAAAAGTCCACCGACAGATGGGCGGACAAAGAAGAACTGCTACATGTACAGATGGAATATGAGCTTGTGAAAAAATGAAACAATGCCATTTGCAGCACCATAGATGAGTCTAGAAGTAATCACACCACTTGGAGTAAGTGAGAAAGCGAAAGACCCATATCCTATCATATAACATATAGGTGTTACCTAAAAAATGATACAAACAAAGATATTTCCACAGAGAAACACTATCATAGCTTCATTAAAAAAACTTATGGTTCACCAAATGGAAAGGTGTGAGGATTGGATACATTACCATATTGAGGTTAACAGAGAGATACAAACACATGTGAAATATATAATCACCAAAGACCTACGCAATACCAAGAGGAGACTACTCAACATTGTGTCATAACCGACATGGGAAAAGGATCCGAAGAAGAATAGATATATGCATATGTGTGAAAGAACCACATCTTGCACACCTAGAACAAAGAAAACATTGTAATCAAGTTTGCTGTGGTAAAAAATAAAAATTAAGTTAAAAATACCAACAAGAAGTAATGAGACATAAACTTAAAGGGCTTTTTCCTCGCACATTCCATTCTAATTTACAACCTAGAACACCACTTCCAGTAAGGCTCTGTTGCCCTAGTAACCAGATTTGGTAAAGGAGAAATGCTGCCGCCTTGTGGCCGATTCCCGCAAGAGCAGCTTTTAACCCACAGCTAATGGTCACTTACCATTCACAAGGACTCAGGGCTGTAAAGGACACCTGCCCTAAAAAAGTGTGCTGAGGTAGGGAATGGATAAAAAAAATTCAAAACACGCAGGATTTTCAAGATAGTATAAAGAGGTAAGTTTTACTCACTCTCTTTTTAAAGAAAGGAAAATGGATAAAAGTTCCACCTCAGGAAGTATTAGACTCATGCAATCTAATCTACAAAAAGTTTTCAACTCACACCAGTCGACTGACCATTGGCAAAAAGTCTACAAACAATAAATGCTGAAGAGGTTTTAGAGAACTGTGTATCCTCTAGCTGCTGGTGAGATGTAAAAGGGTTAAACGCTAATAATGAGAACAGAAAGGAGCTGCGTTGAAAAGGAAAAACTGAGGTACCATTCAATCCAGCAGGCGCACCAATGGGCCTCTCACCTGAGAAGACCAGAATGAAGAAGACCCGGGTTGCAAAAGCTGCACTGCAGCCTTATTCACAATAGACAAGACAGTGAAGCAACCAAAATGTCCATCAACAGATGAAAGGATAAAGAAGAAGTGGAGGTCCAAGTAGACAATGAATACTAGGCATGGAAAACAGTGAAACACTGCTCTTTGAGGCACCATAGATGATCTTGGAGATAATCACAGAACATGAGGTAAGTCGGAAAGCAAAAGTCCTATATCCTATGATATCACTTATAGGCGTTATCTAATAACGGACACAAATGAACATATTTCCACAAAGAAAGTCAATCACAGACTTATTTAAAAAAAAAAAAAACTATGCTTATCTAAAAGGAAAGGTGGGGGGGATGGATAAATGAAGATTAGCGTTACCATATGTATACAAATACATATTATATACATATATCAAAAAGACCGACCCTATAGCAAGGAAGGTTTACGGAACACTCTGTAATAATTTACAGGGGAAGAGGATCTCTACATAAATAGGTATATAGAATATGTAGATGGACCAGAGTGTGTACACCTTGGGCAAGCAACATTCTAACCATTACCCCAATTGAAAAAATTAAAACAACGAACTAGGAGTAATGAGACATAAACTTATGGGGGGTTTTCCTGGCACATTCCATCCAAATTTACAACCTAGGCAAACGACTTCCAGAACGGCTCTGCTGCCCTAGTACCCAGATTTGGGAATGGAGAAATGCTGCATCCTTGTGGCCGTTTCCCACAACAGCAGCTTTAAACCCACTGCCAAAGGTCACTAAATATTCACCAATGGCAGTTCTGTAAATGGCACCTGCCCTCCAAAAAATACTGAGGTCGAAAATCGACCAAAAAATTCTAGAGTGCAACCTTCTAAAAAGAAAATTTGAAGAGGTATATTATACTCACAGTTTTTTCTTTTTTCTTTTAACAGAAAAGAAAAAGGCGTGGACAAATGATGAATTGTAGGAATTTTGACAGGCATGTAAACCCAAATTACAAAAACCTATCAGCTCACACCAGTCAGAATGGCCATCAACAAAAATCCTGCAAACAATATATGCTGACGTGATTGTGGAGAAATGCGTCCCCTCGATTCTAAGGGGGACGTGGTAAGAGTCACTAATGAAAGGACAATTGAGGTGCCTTGAAAAGGTAAACGTTGAGCTACCATAGCAGTCAATCAATCATACCCACTGCTGGGTCTATCACCTGAGAAAATGAGAATCAAAAAGTCACAGGCTGGCAAACCTGTACGCCAGCAAGATTTACCATAGTCAGTACTTGGAAGCAATGAAAATGTCCATCAACCAAGGAATGCACCAAGAAGAAGTGGTCCACGTACACAATGGAATATTACTCTAATAATAAATATAAATTAAATTTAAAAACAAACAAAAGCAAGGAGACATCAACATTTGTGGGTTTATCCGGGCACATTGCACTCTAGTTTATAACCGAAAAACACCACTGGCCGGTAGGTCTGTTTCCCTGGTACCAGCATGGGGAACGTAGAAAGGCTGCTGCTCTCTGGCCGTTACCTGCAAAAGCAGGTTTAAAGCCTGAGCTAATGGTCACTTCATATGAACAAGTACTGCAGGGCTGTAAATGAAACCTGCCCTCAAAATATCTTGAGGGAGATAATGGCCAAAATATTTCAAATGGTGACACATATTTTAAGAAAACACTTTGAAGAAATAAGCTCTAATCACAGCTGGAAAAATAAAAAGGACATGTCTAAAAGCTCAATTTCAACGCATTATGAGACACATGCAAATTCAACCACAAAGAGGTATCAGCTCACACCACTCAGAATAACCATCAGCAAAAACTACAAAGAATAAATGCTGAAGGTGCTGGGAAGAAATGCATACCCTCAACTTTATGTGGGACGTAACCTGGAAAGAGCCACTAAAGAGAACAGAATAGAGGTGCCTTTAAAAGGTAAACATTGAGCTACCATAGCATCCAGCAGACCTATTCCTGGACCTATAAACTAAGAAGACAGAATTGGAAGGACACAGGTACGCAAATCTGCATTGCATAGTATTCCCATAGCCAGGATATGGAAGTAACCAAAAAGTCCACCGACAGATGGGCGGACAAAGAAGAACTGCTACATGTACAGATGGAATATGAGCTTGTGAAAAAATGAAACAATGCCATTTGCAGCACCATAGATGAGTCTAGAAGTAATCACGCCACTTGGAGTAAGTGAGAAAGCGAAAGACCCATATCCTATCATATCACATATAGGTGTTACCTAAAAAATGATACAAACAAAGATATTTCCACAGAGAAACACTATCATAGCTTCATTAAAAAAACTTATGGTTCACCAAATGGAAAGGTGTGAGGATTGGATACATTACCATATTGAGGTTAACAGAGAGATACAAACACATGTGAAATATATAATCACCAAAGACCTACGCAATACCAAGAGGAGACTACTCAACATTGTGTCATAACCGACATGGGAAAAGGATCCGAAGAAGAATAGATATATGCATATGTGTGAAAGAACCACATCTTGCACACCTAGAACAAAGAAAACATTGTAATCAAGTTTGCTGTGATAAAAAATAAAAATTAAGTTAAAAATACCAACAAGAAGTAATGAGACATAAACTTAAAGGGCTTTTTCCTCGCACATTCCATTCTAATTTACAACCTAGAACACCACTTCCAGTAAGGCTCTGTTGCCCTAGTAACCAGATTTGGTAAAGGAGAAATGCTGCCGCCTTGTGGCCGATTCCCGCAAGAGCAGCTTTTAACCCACAGCTAATGGTCACTTACCATTCACAAGGACTCAGGGCTATAAAGGACACCTGCCCTAAAAAAGTGTGCTGAGGTAGGGAATGGATAAAAAAAAATTCAAAACACGCAGGATTTTCAAGATAGTATAAAGAGGTAAGTTTTACTCACTCTCTTTTTAAAGAAAGGAAAATGGATAAAAGTTCCACCTCAGGAAGTATTAGACTCATGCAATCTAATCTACAAAAAGTTTTCAACTCACACCAGTCGACTGACCATTGGCAAAAAGTCTACAAACAATAAATGCTGAAGAGGTTTTAGAGAACTGTGTATCCTCTAGCTGCTGGTGAGATGTAAAAGGGTTAAACGCTAATAATGAGAACAGAAAGGAGCTGCGTTGAAAAGGAAAAACTGAGGTACCATTCAATCCAGCAGGCGCACCAATGGGCCTCTCACCTGAGAAGACCAGAATGAAGAAGACCCGGGTTGCAAAAGCTGCACTGCAGCCTTATTCACAATAGACAAGACAGTGAAGCAACCAAAATGTCCATCAACAGATGAAAGGATAAAGAAGAAGTGGTGGTCCATGTAGACAATGAATACTAGGCATGGAAAACAGTGAAACACTGCTCTTTGAGGCACCATAGATGATCTTGGAGATAATCACAGAACATGAGGTAAGTCGGAAAGCAAAAGTCCTATATCCTATGATATCACTTATAGGCGTTATCTAATAACGGACACAAATGAACATATTTCCACAAAGAAAGTCAATCACAGACTTATTTAAAAAAAAAACTATGCTTATCTAAAAGGAGAGGTGGGGGGGATGGATAAATGAAGATTAGCGTTACCATATGTATACAAATACATATTATATACATATATCAAAAAGACCGACCCTATAGCAAGGAAGGTTTACGGAACACTCTGTAATAATTTACAGGGGAAGAGGATCTCTACATAAATAGGTATATAGAATATGTAGATGAACCAGAGTGTGTACACCTTGGACAAGCAACATTCTAACCATTACCCCAATTGAAAAAATTAAAACAACGAACTAGGAGTAATGAGACATAAACTTATGGGGGGTTTTCCTGGCACATTCCATCCAAATTTACAACCTAGGCAAACGACTTCCAGAACGGCTCTGCTGCCCTAGTACCCAGATTTGGGAATGGAGAAATGCTGCATCCTTGTGGCCGTTTCCCACAACAGCAGCTTTAAACCCACTGCCAAAGGTCACTAAATATTCACCAATGGCAGTTCTGTAAATGGCACCTGCCCTCCAAAAAATACTGAGGTCGAAAATCGACCAAAAAATTCTAGAGTGCAACCTTCCAAAAAGAAAATTTGAAGAGGTATATTATACTCACAGTTTTTTTCTTTTTTCTTTTAACAGAAAAGTAAAAGGCGTGGACAAATGATGAATTGTAGGAATTTTGACAGGCATGTAAACCCAAATTACAAAAACCTATCAGCTCACACCAGTCAGAATGGCCATCAACAAAAATCCTGCAAACAATATATGCTGACGTGATTGTGGAGAAATGCGTCCCCTCGATTCTAAGGGGGACGTGGTAAGAGTCACTAATGAAAGGACAATTGAGGTGCCTTGAAAAGGTAAACGTTGAGCTACCATAGCAGTCAATCAATCATACCCACTGCTGGGTCTATCACCTGAGAAAATGAAAATCAATAATCACAGGCTGGCAATCCTGCACTCCAGCAATATTTACCATAGGCAACACTTGGAAGCAACGGACATGTCCATCAACAGAGGAATGCACCAAGAAGAAGTGGTCCATGTACACAATGGAATATTAGCCATGGAAAACCTTGAAGCACTGCTCTTTGAGGCACCATAGATGAGCCTGGAGATAATCAAAAAACATGAAGTAGGTCGGAAAGCCAAAGACCTATAGCCTATATTATCACTTATGGCATTATCTAATAACTGACACAGATGAACATATTTCCAAAGAGAAAGACACTCACAGGCTTAGAAAACAAACTATGCTCATCTAAAAGGAAAGGAGGGGGGAAATTGAGAAATGAAGATTAGTGTTACTATACATATACAAATACATATTATATCCATGTATCAAAAAGACCGAACATATAGCAAGGGAGGTCGACGGAACACTGTAATATTTTACATGGGAAGAGGATCTGTACATTCATAGACATGCATAATGTACAAATGAACCAGAATGTGTACACCTAGGACAGACAATGTTCTAAATTTACCCAGATTAAAAAAAAAAATTTAAAAACCAAGAAGAAGTAATGAGATATAAACTTATGGGGATTTCTCCTGGCAAATTCCATTCTAATTTACAACCTAGGACAATGACTTCCAGAAAGGCTCTGCTGCCCTAGTACCCAGATTGGGGAATGGAGAAATGCTACCTCCTTGAGGCCGTTTCCCACAACAGCAGCTTTGAACCCACTGCAAAAGGTCACTAAATTTTCACCAACTTGCAGTTCTGTAAATGGCACCCGCCCTCCAGAAAATTTCTGCGGTCAAAAATCGACCAAAAAATTCAAAAGAGGGCAACCTTCGAAGAAGACAATTTCAAGAGGTATATTGTACTCACGTTTTTTTTCTTTTAAGAGAAAAGACAAAGGCGTAGGAATATGATGAATTTTAAAAATTTTAATGACATGCATACCCATATTACAAAACCTATCAGCACAGAGCAGTCAGAATGGCCATTAGGAAAAATGCTGCAAAAAATAAATGGTGAAGGGAGTGTGGAGAAATGCGTACCCTCGGTTGTAAGGGGGGGGCATGTAAAGAGCCACTAATGAAAACACAATGTAGGCGCTTTGAACAGGGAAACATTGAGCTACCAGTCAATCAATCACAACCACTGCTTGGCCTATCACCTGAGAAAATGAGAATCAAAAAGTCACAGGCTGGCAAACCTGTACGCCAGCAAGATTTACCATAGTCAGTACTTGGAAGCAATGAAAATGTCCATCAACCGAGGAATGCACCAAGAAGAAGTGGTCCACGTACACAATGGAATATTACTCTAATAATAAATATAAATTAAATTTAAAAACAAACAAAAGCAAGGAGACATCAACATTTGTGGGTTTATCCGGGCACATTGCACTCTAGTTTATAACCGAAGAACACCACTGGCCGGTAGGTCTGTTTCCCTGGTACCAGCATGGGGAACGTAGAAAGGCTGCCGCTCTCTGGCCGTTACCTGCTAAAGCAGGTTTAAAGCCTGAGCTAATGGTCACTTCATATGAACAAGTACTGCGGGGCTGTAAATGAAACCTGCCCTCAAAATATCTTGAGGGAGATAATGGCCAAAATATTTCAAATGGTGACACATACTTTAAGAAAACACTTTGAAGAAATAAGCTCTAATCACAGCTGAAAAAATAAAAAGGACATGTCTAAAAGCTCAATTTCAACGCATTATGAGACACATGCAAATTCAACCACAAAGAGGTATCAGCTCACACCACTCAGAATAACCAGCAGCAAAAACTACAAAGAATAAATGCTGAAGGTGCTGGGAAGAAATGCATACCCTCAACTTTATGTGGGACGTAACCTGGAAAGAGCCACTAAAGAGAACAGAATAGAGGTGCCTTTAAAATGTAAACATTGAGCTACCATAGGATCCAGCAGACCTATTCCTGGACCTATAAACTAAGAAGACAGAATTGGAAGGACACAGGTACGCAAATCTGCATTGCATAGTATTCCCATAGCCAAGATATGGAAGTAACCAGAAAGTCCACCGACAGATGGGCGGACAAAGAAGGACTGCTACATGTACAGATGGAATATGAGCTTGTGAAAAAATGAAACAATGCCATTTGCAGCACCATAGATGAGTCTAGAAGTAATCACGCAACTTGGAGTAAGTGAGAAAGCGAAAGACCCATATCCTATCATATCACATATAGGTGTTACCTAAAAAATGATACAAACAAAGATATTTCCACAGAGAAACACTATCATAGCTTCATTAAAAAAACTTATGGTTCACCAAATGGAAAGGTGTGAGATTGGATACATTACCATATTGAGGTTAACAGAGAGATACAAACACATGTGAAATATATAATCACCAAAGACCTACGCAATACCAAGAGGAGACTACTCAACATTGTGTCATAACCGACATGGGAAAAGGATCCGAAGAAGAATAGATATATGCATATGTGTGAAAGAACCACATCTTGCACACCTAGAACAAAGAAAACATTGTAATCAAGTTTGCTGTGGTAAAAAATAAAAATTAAGTTAAAAATACCAACAAGAAGTAATGAGACATAAACTTAAAGGGCTTTTTCCTCGCACATTCCATTCTAATTTACAACCTAGAACACCACTTCCAGTAAGGCTCTGTTGCCCTAGTAACCAGATTTGGTAAAGGAGAAATGCTGCCGCCTTGTGGCCGATTCCCACAAGAGCAGCTTTTAACCCACAGCTAATGGTCACTTACCATTCACAAGGACTCAGGGCTGTAAAGGACACCTGCCCTAAAAAAGTGTGCTGAGGTAGGGAATGGATAAAAAAAAAAATTCAAAACACGCAGGATTTTCAAGATAGTATAAAGAGGTAAGTTTTACTCACTCTCTTTTTAAAGAAAGGAAAATGGATAAAAGTTCCACCTCAGGAAGTATTAGACTCATGCAATCTAATCTACAAAAAGTTTTCAACTCACACCAGTCGACTGACCATTGGCAAAAAGTCTACAAACAATAAATGCTGAAGAGGTTTTAGAGAACTGTGTATCCTCTAGCTGCTGGTGAGATGTAAAAGGGTTAAACGCTAATAATGAGAACAGAAAGGAGCTGCGTTGAAAAGGAAAAACTGAGGTACCATTCAATCCAGCAGGCGCACCAATGGGCCTCTCACCTGAGAAGACCAGAATGAAGAAGACCCGGGTTGCAAAAGCTGCACTGCAGCCTTATTCACAATAGACAAGACAGTGAAGCAACCAAAATGTCCATCAACAGATGAAAGGATAAAGAAGAAGTGGTGGTCCATGTAGACAATGAATACTAGGCATGGAAAACAGTGAAACACTGCTCTTTGAGGCACCATAGATGATCTTGGAGATAATCACAGAACATGAGGTAAGTCGGAAAGCAAAAGTCCTATATCCTATGATATCACTTATAGGCGTTATCTAATAACGGACACAAATGAACATATTTCCACAAAGAAAGTCAATCACAGACTTATTTAAAAAAAAAAAAAACTATGCTTATCTAAAAGGAAAGGTGGGGGGGATGGATAAATGAAGATTAGCGTTACCATATGTATACAAATACATATTATATACATATATCAAAAAGACCGACCCTATAGCAAGGAAGGTTTACGGAACACTCTGTAATAATTTACAGGGGAAGAGGATCTCTACATAAATAGGTTTATAGAATATGTAGATGAACCAGAGTGTGTACACCTTGGACAAGCAACATTCTAACCATTACCCCAAATGAAAAAATTAAAACAACGAACTAGGAGTAATGAGACATAAACTTATGGGGGGTTTTCCTGGCACATTCCATCCAAATTTACAACCTAGGCAAACGACTTCCAGAACGGCTCTGCTGCCCTAGTACCCAGATTTGGCAATGGAGAAATGCTGCATCCTTGTGGTCGTTTCCCACAACAGCAGCTTTAAACCCACTGCCAAAGGTCACTAAATATTCACCAATGGCAGTTCTGTAAATGGCACCTGCCCTCCAAAAAATACTGAGGTCGAAAATCGACCAAAAAATTCTAGAGTGCAACCTTCCAAAAAGAAAATTTGAAGAGGTATATTATACTCACAGTTTTTTTCTTTTTTCTTTTAACAGAAAAGAAAAAGGCGTGGACAAATGATGAATTGTAGGAATTTTGACAGGCATGTAAACCCAAATTACAAAAACCTATCAGCTCACACCAGTCAGAATGGCCATCAACAAAAATCCTGCAAACAATATATGCTGACGTGATTGTGGAGAAATGCGTCCCCTCGATTCTAAGGGGGACGTGGTAAGAGTCACTAATGAAAGGACAATTGAGGTGCCTTGAAAAGGTAAACGTTGAGCTACCATAGCAGTCAATCAATCATACCCACTGCTGGGTCTATCACCTGAGAAAATGAAAATCAATAATCACAGGCTGGCAATCCTGCACTCCAGCAATATTTACCATAGGCAACACTTGGAAGCAACGGACATGTCCATCAACAGAGGAATGCACCAAGAAGAAGTGGTCCATGTACACAATGGAATATTAGCCATGGAAAACCTTGAAGCACTGCTCTTTGAGGCACCATAGATGAGCCTGGAGATAATCAAAAAACATGAAGTAGGTCGGAAAGCCAAAGACCTATAGCCTATATTATCACTTATGGCATTATCTAATAACTGACACAGATGAACATATTTCCAAAGAGAAAGACACTCACAGGCTTAGAAAACAAACTATGCTCATCTAAAAGGAAAGGAGGGGGGAAATTGAGAAATGAAGATTAGTGTTACTATACATATACAAATACATATTATATCCATGTATCAAAAAGACCGAACATATAGCAAGGGAGGTCCACGGAACACTGTAATATTTTACATGGGAAGAGGATCTGTACATTCATAGACATGCATAATGTACAAATGAACCAGAATGTGTACACCTAGGACAGACAATGTTCTAAATTTACCCAGATTAAAAAAAAAAATTTAAAAACCAAGAAGAAGTAATGAGATATAAACTTATGGGGATTTCTCCTGGCAAATTCCATTCTAATTTACAACCTAGGACAATGACTTCCAGAAAGGCTCTGCTGCCCTAGTACCCAGATTGGGGAATGGAGAAATGCTACCTCCTTGAGGCCGTTTCCCACAACAGCAGCTTTGAACCCACTGCAAAAGGTCACTAAATTTTCACCAACTTGCAGTTCTGTAAATGGCACCCGCCCTCCAGAAAATTTCTGCGGTCAAAAATCGACCAAAAAATTCAAAAGAGGGCAACCTTCGAAGAAGACAATTTCAAGAGGTATATTGTACTCACGTTTTTTTTCTTTTAAGAGAAAAGACAAAGGCGTAGGAATATGATGAATTTTAAAAATTTTAATGACATGCATACCCATATTACAAAACCTATCAGCACAGAGCAGTCAGAATGGCCATTAGGAAAAATGCTGCAAAAAATAAATGGTGAAGGGAGTGTGGAGAAATGCGTACCCTCGGTTGTAAGGGGGGGGCATGTAAAGAGCCACTAATGAAAACACAATGTAGGCGCTTTGAACAGGGAAACATTGAGCTACCAGTCAATCAATCACAACCACTGCTTGGCCTATCACCTGAGAAAATGAGAATCAAAAAGTCACAGGCTGGCAAACCTGTACGCCAGCAAGATTTACCATAGTCAGTACTTGGAAGCAATGAAAATGTCCATCAACCGAGGAATGCACCAAGAAGAAGTGGTCCACGTACACAATGGAATATTACTCTAATAATAAATATAAATTAAATTTAAAAACAAACAAAAGCAAGGAGACATCAACATTTGTGGGTTTATCCGGGCACATTGCACTCTAGTTTATAACCGAAGAACACCACTGGCCGGTAGGTCTGTTTCCCTGGTACCAGCATGGGGAACGTAGAAAGGCTGCCGCTCTCTGGCCGTTACCTGCTAAAGCAGGTTTAAAGCCTGAGCTAATGGTCACTTCATATGAACAAGTACTGCGGGGCTGTAAATGAAACCTGCCCTCAAAATATCTTGAGGGAGATAATGGCCAAAATATTTCAAATGGTGACACATACTTTAAGAAAACACTTTGAAGAAATAAGCTCTAATCACAGCTGAAAAAATAAAAAGGACATGTCTAAAAGCTCAATTTCAACGCATTATGAGACACATGCAAATTCAACCACAAAGAGGTATCAGCTCACACCACTCAGAATAACCAGCAGCAAAAACTACAAAGAATAAATGCTGAAGGTGCTGGGAAGAAATGCATACCCTCAACTTTATGTGGGACGTAACCTGGAAAGAGCCACTAAAGAGAACAGAATAGAGGTGCCTTTAAAATGTAAACATTGAGCTACCATAGGATCCAGCAGACCTATTCCTGGACCTATAAACTAAGAAGACAGAATTGGAAGGACACAGGTACGCAAATCTGCATTGCATAGTATTCCCATAGCCAAGATATGGAAGTAACCAGAAAGTCCACCGACAGATGGGCGGACAAAGAAGGACTGCTACATGTACAGATGGAATATGAGCTTGTGAAAAAATGAAACAATGCCATTTGCAGCACCATAGATGAGTCTAGAAGTAATCACGCAACTTGGAGTAAGTGAGAAAGCGAAAGACCCATATCCTATCATATCACATATAGGTGTTACCTAAAAAATGATACAAACAAAGATATTTCCACAGAGAAACACTATCATAGCTTCATTAAAAAAACTTATGGTTCACCAAATGGAAAGGTGTGAGATTGGATACATTACCATATTGAGGTTAACAGAGAGATACAAACACATGTGAAATATATAATCACCAAAGACCTACGCAATACCAAGAGGAGACTACTCAACATTGTGTCATAACCGACATGGGAAAAGGATCCGAAGAAGAATAGATATATGCATATGTGTGAAAGAACCACATCTTGCACACCTAGAACAAAGAAAACATTGTAATCAAGTTTGCTGTGGTAAAAAATAAAAATTAAGTTAAAAATACCAACAAGAAGTAATGAGACATAAACTTAAAGGGCTTTTTCCTCGCACATTCCATTCTAATTTACAACCTAGAACACCACTTCCAGTAAGGCTCTGTTGCCCTAGTAACCAGATTTGGTAAAGGAGAAATGCTGCCGCCTTGTGGCCGATTCCCACAAGAGCAGCTTTTAACCCACAGCTAATGGTCACTTACCATTCACAAGGACTCAGGGCTGTAAAGGACACCTGCCCTAAAAAAGTGTGCTGAGGTAGGGAATGGATAAAAAAAAAAATTCAAAACACGCAGGATTTTCAAGATAGTATAAAGAGGTAAGTTTTACTCACTCTCTTTTTAAAGAAAGGAAAATGGATAAAAGTTCCACCTCAGGAAGTATTAGACTCATGCAAT
This sequence comes from Eschrichtius robustus, assembly GCF_028021215.1. Taxonomy (NCBI): domain Eukaryota; kingdom Metazoa; phylum Chordata; class Mammalia; order Artiodactyla; family Eschrichtiidae; genus Eschrichtius; species Eschrichtius robustus. The sequence continues at coordinate 23,347,792 of NC_090830.1, read as the reverse complement.
CTAATCTACAAAAAGTTTTCAACTCACACCAGTCGACTGACCATTGGCAAAAAGTCTACAAACAATAAATGCTGAAGAGGTTTTAGAGAACTGTGTATCCTCTAGCTGCTGGTGAGATGTAAAAGGGTTAAACGCTAATAATGAGAACAGAAAGGAGCTGCGTTGAAAAGGAAAAACTGAGGTACCATTCAATCCAGCAGGCGCACCAATGGGCCTCTCACCTGAGAAGACCAGAATGAAGAAGACCCGGGTTGCAAAAGCTGCACTGCAGCCTTATTCACAATAGACAAGACAGTGAAGCAACCAAAATGTCCATCAACAGATGAAAGGATAAAGAAGAAGTGGTGGTCCATGTAGACAATGAATACTAGGCATGGAAAACAGTGAAACACTGCTCTTTGAGGCACCATAGATGATCTTGGAGATAATCACAGAACATGAGGTAAGTCGGAAAGCAAAAGTCCTATATCCTATGATATCACTTATAGGCGTTATCTAATAACGGACACAAATGAACATATTTCCACAAAGAAAGTCAATCACAGACTTATTTAAAAAAAAAAAAAACTATGCTTATCTAAAAGGAAAGGTGGGGGGGATGGATAAATGAAGATTAGCGTTACCATATGTATACAAATACATATTATATACATATATCAAAAAGACCGACCCTATAGCAAGGAAGGTTTACGGAACACTCTGTAATAATTTACAGGGGAAGAGGATCTCTACATAAATAGGTTTATAGAATATGTAGATGAACCAGAGTGTGTACACCTTGGACAAGCAACATTCTAACCATTACCCCAAATGAAAAAATTAAAACAACGAACTAGGAGTAATGAGACATAAACTTATGGGGGGTTTTCCTGGCACATTCCATCCAAATTTACAACCTAGGCAAACGACTTCCAGAACGGCTCTGCTGCCCTAGTACCCAGATTTGGCAATGGAGAAATGCTGCATCCTTGTGGTCGTTTCCCACAACAGCAGCTTTAAACCCACTGCCAAAGGTCACTAAATATTCACCAATGGCAGTTCTGTAAATGGCACCTGCCCTCCAAAAAATACTGAGGTCGAAAATCGACCAAAAAATTCTAGAGTGCAACCTTCCAAAAAGAAAATTTGAAGAGGTATATTATACTCACAGTTTTTTTCTTTTTTCTTTTAACAGAAAAGAAAAAGGCGTGGACAAATGATGAATTGTAGGAATTTTGACAGGCATGTAAACCCAAATTACAAAAACCTATCAGCTCACACCAGTCAGAATGGCCATCAACAAAAATCCTGCAAACAATATATGCTGACGTGATTGTGGAGAAATGCGTCCCCTCGATTCTAAGGGGGACGTGGTAAGAGTCACTAATGAAAGGACAATTGAGGTGCCTTGAAAAGGTAAACGTTGAGCTACCATAGCAGTCAATCAATCATACCCACTGCTGGGTCTATCACCTGAGAAAATGAAAATCAATAATCACAGGCTGGCAATCCTGCACTCCAGCAATATTTACCATAGGCAACACTTGGAAGCAACGGACATGTCCATCAACAGAGGAATGCACCAAGAAGAAGTGGTCCATGTACACAATGGAATATTAGCCATGGAAAACCTTGAAGCACTGCTCTTTGAGGCACCATAGATGAGCCTGGAGATAATCAAAAAACATGAAGTAGGTCGGAAAGCCAAAGACCTATAGCCTATATTATCACTTATGGCATTATCTAATAACTGACACAGATGAACATATTTCCAAAGAGAAAGACACTCACAGGCTTAGAAAACAAACTATGCTCATCTAAAAGGAAAGGAGGGGGGAAATTGAGAAATGAAGATTAGTGTTACTATACATATACAAATACATATTATATCCATGTATCAAAAAGACCGAACATATAGCAAGGGAGGTCGATGGAACACTGTAATATTTTACATGGGAAGAGGATCTGTACATTCATAGACATGCATAATGTACAAATGAACCAGATTGTGTACACCTAGGACAGACAATGTTCTAAATTTACCCAGATTAAAAAAAAAATTTAAAAACCAAGAAGAAGTAATGAGATATAAACTTATGGGGATTTCTCCTGGCAAATTCCATTCTAATTTACAACCTAGGACAATGACTTCCAGAAAGGCTCTGCTGCCCTAGTACCCAGATTGGGGAATGGAGAAATGCTACCTCCTTGAGGCCGTTTCCCACAACAGCAGCTTTGAACCCACTGCAAAAGGTCACTAAATTTTCACCAACTTGCAGTTCTGTAAATGGCACCCGCCCTCCAGAAAATTTCTGCGGTCAAAAATCGACCAAAAAATTCAAAAGAGGGCAACCTTCGAAGAAGACAATTTCAAGAGCTATATTGTACTCACGGTTTTTTCTTTTAAGAGAAAAGACAAAGGCGTAGGAATATGATGAATTTTAAAAATTTTAATGACATGCATACCCATATTACAAAACCTATCAGCTCAGAGCAGTCAGAATGGCCATTAGGAAAAATGCTGCAAAAAATAAATGGTGAAGGGAGTGTGGAGAAATGCGTACCCTCGGTTGTAAGGGGGGGGGCATGTAAAGAGCCACTAATGAAAACACAATGTAGGCGCTTTGAACAGGGAAACATTGAGCTACCAGTCAATCAATCACAACCACTGCTTGGCCTATCACCTGAGAAAATGAGAATCAAATAGTCACAGGCTGGCAAACCTGTACGCCAGCAAGATTTACCATAGTCAGTACTTGGAAGCAATGAAAATGTCCATCAACCGAGGAATGCACCAAGAAGAAGTGGTCCACGTACACAATGGAATATTACTCTAATAATAAATATAAATTAAATTTAAAAACAAACAAAAGCAAGGAGACATCAACATTTGTGGGTTTATCCGGGCACATTGCACTCTAGTTTATAACCGAAAAACACCACTGGCCGGTAGGTCTGTTTCCCTGGTACCAGCATGGGGAACGTAGAAAGGCTGCCGCTCTCTGGCCGTTACCTGCAAAAGCAGGTTTAAAGCCTGAGCTAATGGTCACTTCATATGAACAAGTACTGCAGGGCTGTAAATGAAACCTGCCCTCAAAATATCTTGAGGGAGATAATGGCCAAAATATTTCAAATGGTGACACATACTTTAAGGAAACACTTTGAAGAAATAATCTCTAATCACAGCTGGAAAAATAAAAAGGACATGTCTAAAAGCTCAATTTCAACGCATTATGAGACACATGCAAATTCAACCATAAAGACGTATCAGCTCACACCACCTAGAATAACCATCAGCAAAAACTACAAAGAATAAATGCTGAAGGTGCTGGGAAGAAATGCATACCCTCAACTTTATGTGGGACGTAACCTGGAAAGAGCCACTAAAGAGAACAGAATAGAGGTGCCTTTAAAATGTAAACATTGAGCTACCATAGGATCCAGCAGACCTATTCCTGCACCTATAAACTAAGAAGACAGAATTGGAAGGACACAGGTACGCAAATCTGCATTGCATAGTATTCCCATAGCCAAGATATGGAAGTAACCAAAAAGTCCACCGACAGATGGGCGGACAAAGAAGAACTGCTACATGTACAGATGGAATATGAGCTTGTGAAAAAATGAAACAATGCCATTTGCAGCACCATAGATGAGTCTAGAAGTAATCACGCCACTTGGAGTAAGTGAGAAAGCGAAAGACCCATATCCTATCATATAGCATATAGGTGTTACCTAAAAAATGATACAAACAAAGATATTTCCACAGAGAAACACTATCATAGCTTCATTAAAAAAACTTATGGTTCACCAAATGGAAAGGTGTGAGGATTGGATACATTACCATATTGAGGTTAACAGAGAGATACAAACACATGTGAAATATATAATCACCAAAGACCTACGCAATACCAAGAGGAGACTACTCAACATTGTGTCATAACCGACATGGGAAAAGGATCCGAAGAAGAATAGATATATGCATATGTGTGAAAGAACCACATCTTGCACACCTAGAACAAAGAAAACATTGTAATCAAGTTTGCTGTGGTAAAAAATAAAAATTAAGTTAAAAATACCAACAAGAAGTAATGAGACATAAACTTAAAGGGCTTTTTCCTCGCACATTCCATTCTAATTTACAACCTAGAACACCACTTCCAGTAAGGCTCTGTTGCCCTAGTAACCAGATTTGGTAAAGGAGAAATGCTGCCGCCTTGTGGCCGATTCCCACAAGAGCAGCTTTTAACCCACAGCTAATGGTCACTTACCATTCACAAGGACTCAGGGCTGTAAAGGACACCTGCCCTAAAAAAGTGTGCTGAGGTAGGGAATGGATAAAAAAAAATTCAAAACACGCAGGATTTTCAAGATAGTATAAAGAGGTAAGTTTTACTCACTCTCTTTTTAAAGAAAGGAAAATGGATAAAAGTTCCACCTCAGGAAGTATTAGACTCATGCAATCTAATCTACAAAAAGTTTTCAACTCACACCAGTCGACTGACCATTGGCAAAAAGTCTACAAACAATAAATGCTGAAGAGGTTTTAGAGAACTGTGTATCCTCTAGCTGCTGGTGAGATGTAAAAGGGTTAAACGCTAATAATGAGAACAGAAAGGAGCTGCGTTGAAAAGGAAAAACTGAGGTACCATTCAATCCAGCAGGCGCACCAATGGGCCTCTCACCTGAGAAGACCAGAATGAAGAAGACCCGGGTTGCAAAAGCTGCACTGCAGCCTTATTCACAATAGACAAGACAGTGAAGCAACCAAAATGTCCATCAACAGATGAAAGGATAAAGAAGAAGTGGAGGTCCAAGTAGACAATGAATACTAGGCATGGAAAACAGTGAAACACTGCTCTTTGAGGCACCATAGATGATCTTGGAGATAATCACAGAACATGAGGTAAGTCGGAAAGCAAAAGTCCTATATCCTATGATATCACTTATAGGCGTTATCTAATAACGGACACAAATGAACATATTTCCACAAAGAAAGTCAATCACAGACTTATTTAAAAAAAAAAAAAACTATGCTTATCTAAAAGGAAAGGTGGGGGGGATGGATAAATGAAGATTAGCGTTACCATATGTATACAAATACATATTATATACATATATCAAAAAGACCGACCCTATAGCAAGGAAGGTTTACGGAACACTCTGTAATAATTTACAGGGGAAGAGGATCTCTACATAAATAGGTATATAGAATATGTAGATGGACCAGAGTGTGTACACCTTGGGCAAGCAACATTCTAACCATTACCCCAATTGAAAAAATTAAAACAACGAACTAGGAGTAATGAGACATAAACTTATGGGGGGTTTTCCTGGCACATTCCATCCAAATTTACAACCTAGGCAAACGACTTCCAGAACGGCTCTGCTGCCCTAGTACCCAGATTTGGGAATGGAGAAATGCTGCATCCTTGTGGCCGTTTCCCACAACAGCAGCTTTAAACCCACTGCCAAAGGTCACTAAATATTCACCAATGGCAGTTCTGTAAATGGCACCTGCCCTCCAAAAAATACTGAGGTCGAAAATCGAACAAAAAATTCTAGAGTGCAACCTTCTAAAAAGAAAATTTGAAGAGGTATATTATACTCACAGTTTTTTTCTTTTTTCTTTTAACAGAAAAGAAAAAGGCGTGGACAAATGATGAATTGTAGGAATTTTGACAGGCATGTAAACCCAAATTACAAAAACCTATCAGCTCACACCAGTCAGAATGGCCATCAACAAAAATCCTGCAAACAATATATGCTGACGTGATTGTGGAGAAATGCGTCCCCTCGATTCTAAGGGGGACGTGGTAAGAGTCACTAATGAAAGGACAATTGAGGTGCCTTGAAAAGGTAAACGTTGAGCTACCATAGCAGTCAATCAATCATACCCACTGCTGGGTCTATCACCTGAGAAAATGAAAATCAATAATCACAGGCTGGCAATCCTGCACTCCAGCAATATTTACCATAGGCAACACTTGGAAGCAACGGACATGTCCATCAACAGAGGAATGCACCAAGAAGAAGTGGTCCATGTACACAATGGAATATTAGCCATGGAAAACCTTGAAGCACTGCTCTTTGAGGCACCATAGATGAGCCTGGAGATAATCAAAAAACATGAAGTAGGTCGAAAAGCCAAAGACCTATAGCCTATATTATCACTTATGGCATTATCTAATAACTGACACAGATGAACATATTTCCAAAGAGAAAGACACTCACAGGCTTAGAAAACAAACTATGCTCATCTAAAAGGAAAGGAGGGGGGAAATTGAGAAATGAAGATTAGTGTTACTATACATATACAAATACATATTATATCCATGTATCAAAAAGACCGAACATATAGCAAGGGAGGTCGACGGAACACTGTAATATTTTACATGGGAAGAGGATCTGTACATTCATAGACATGCATAATGTACAAATGAACCAGAATGTGTACACCTAGGACAGACAATGTTCTAAATTTACCCAGATTAAAAAAAAAAATTTAAAAACCAAGAAGAAGTAATGAGATATAAACTTATGGGGATTTCTCCTGGCAAATTCCATTCTAATTTACAACCTAGGACAATGACTTCCAGAAAGGCTCTGCTGCCCTAGTACCCAGATTGGGGAATGGAGAAATGCTACCTCCTTGAGGCCGTTTCCCACAACAGCAGCTTTGAACCCACTGCAAAAGGTCACTAAATTTTCACCAACTTGCAGTTCTGTAAATGGCACCCGCCCTCCAGAAAATTTCTGCGGTCAAAAATCGACCAAAAAATTCAAAAGAGGGCAACCTTCGAAGAAGACAATTTCAAGAGGTATATTGTACTCACGGTTTTTTCTTTTAAGAGAAAAGACAAAGGCGTAGGAATATGATGAATTTTAAAAATTTTAATGACATGCATACCCATATTACAAAACCTATCAGCACAGAGCAGTCAGAATGGCCATTAGGAAAAATGCTGCAAAAAATAAATGGTGAAGGGAGTGTGGAGAAATGCGTACCCTCGGTTGTAAGGGGGGGGCATGTAAAGAGCCACTAATGAAAACACAATGTAGGCGCTTTGAACAGGGAAACATTGAGCTACCAGTCAATCAATCACAACCACTGCTTGGCCTATCACCTGAGAAAATGAGAATCAAAAAGTCACAGGCTGGCAAACCTGTACGCCAGCAAGATTTACCATAGTCAGTACTTGGAAGCAATGAAAATGTCCATCAACCGAGGAATGCACCAAGAAGAAGTGGTCCACGTACACAATGGAATATTACTCTAATAATAAATATAAATTAAATTTAAAAACAAACAAAAGCAAGGAGACATCAACATTTGTGGGTTTATCCGGGCACATTGCACTCTAGTTTATAACCGAAGAACACCACTGGCCGGTAGGTCTGTTTCCCTGGTACCAGCATGGGGAACGTAGAAAGGCTGCCGCTCTCTGGCCGTTACCTGCAAAAGCAGGTTTAAAGCCTGAGCTAATGGTCACTTCATATGAACAAGTACTGCGGGGCTGTAAATGAAACCTGCCCTCAAAATATCTTGAGGGAGATAATGGCCAAAATATTTCAAATGGTGACACATACTTTAAGAAAACACTTTGAAGAAATAAGCTCTAATCACAGCTGGAAAAATAAAAAGGACATGTCTAAAAGCTCAATTTCAACGCATTATGAGACACATGCAAATTCAACCACAAAGAGGTATCAGCTCACACCACTCAGAATAACCATCAGCAAAAACTACAAAGAATAAATGCTGAAGGTGCTGGGAAGAAATGCATACCCTCAACTTTATGTGGGACGTAACCTGGAAAGAGCCACTAAAGAGAACAGAATAGAGGTGCCTTTAAAATGTAAACATTGAGCTACCATAGGATCCAGCAGACCTATTCCTGGACCTATAAACTAAGAAGACAGAATTGGAAGGACACAGGTACGCAAATCTGCATTGCATAGTATTCCCATAGCCAAGATATGGAAGTAACCAAAAAGTCCACCGACAGATGGGCGGACAAAGAAGGACTGCTACATGTACAGATGGAATATGAGCTTGTGAAAAAATGAAACAATGCCATTTGCAGCACCATAGATGAGTCTAGAAGTAATCACGCAACTTGGAGTAAGTGAGAAAGCGAAAGACCCATATCCTATCATATCACATATAGGTGTTACCTAAAAAATGATACAAACAAAGATATTTCCACAGAGAAACACTATCATAGCTTCATTAAAAAAACTTATGGTTCACCAAATGGAAAGGTGTGAGATTGGATACATTACCATATTGAGGTTAACAGAGAGATACAAACACATGTGAAATATATAATCACCAAAGACCTACGCAATACCAAGAGGAGACTACTCAACATTGTGTCATAACCGACATGGGAAAAGGATCCGAAGAAGAATAGATATATGCATATGTGTGAAAGAACCACATCTTGCACACCTAGAACAAAGAAAACATTGTAATCAAGTTTGCTGTGGTAAAAAATAAAAATTAAGTTAAAAATACCAACAAGAAGTAATGAGACATAAACTTAAAGGGCTTTTTCCTCGCACATTCCATTCTAATTTACAACCTAGAACACCACTTCCAGTAAGGATCTGTTGCCCTAGTAACCAGATTTGGTAAAGGAGAAATGCTGCCGCCTTGTGGCCGATTCCCACAAGAGCAGCTTTTAACCCACAGCTAATGGTCACTTACCATTCACAAGGACTCAGGGCTGTAAAGGACACCTGCCCTAAAAAAGTGTGCTGAGGTAGGGAATGGATAAAAAAAAAATTCAAAACACGCAGGATTTTCAAGATAGTATAAAGAGGTAAGTTTTACTCACTCTCTTTTTAAAGAAAGGAAAATGGATAAAAGTTCCACCTCAGGAAGTATTAGACTCATGCAATCTAATCTACAAAATTTTTCAACTCACACCAGTCGACTGACCATTGGCAAAAAGTCTACAAACAATAAATGCTGAAGAGGTTTTAGAGAACTGTGTATCCTCTAGCTGCTGGTGAGATGTAAAAGGGTTAAACGCTAATAATGAGAACAGAAAGGAGCTGCGTTGAAAAGGAAAAACTGAGGTACCATTCAATCCAGCAGGCGCACCAATGGGCCTCTCACCTGAGAAGACCAGAATGAAGAAGACCCGGGTTGCAAAAGCTGCACTGCAGCCTTATTCACAATAGACAAGACAGTGAAGCAACCAAAATGTCCATCAACAGATGAAAGGATAAAGAAGAAGTGGTGGTCCATGTAGACAATGAATACTAGGCATGGAAAACAGTGAAACACTGCTCTTTGAGGCACCATAGATGATCTTGGAGATAATCACAGAACATGAGGTAAGTCGGAAAGCAAAAGTCCTATATCCTATGATATCACTTATAGGCGTTATCTAATAACGGACACAAATGAACATATTTCCACAAAGAAAGTCAATCACAGACTTATTTAAAAAAAAAAAAAACTATGCTTATCTAAAAGGAAAGGTGGGGGGGATGGATAAATGAAGATTAGCGTTACCATATGTATACACATACATATTATATACATATATCAAAAAGACCGACCCTATAGCAAGGAAGGTTTACGGAACACTCTGTAATAATTTACAGGGGAAGAGGATCTCTACATAAATAGGTTTATAGAATATGTAGATGAACCAGAGTGTGTACACCTTGGACAAGCAACATTCTAACCATTACCCCAATTGAAAAAATTAAAACAACGAACTAGGAGTAATGAGACATAAACTTATGGGGGGTTTTCCTGGCACATTCCATCCAAATTTACAACCTAGGCAAACGACTTCCAGAACGGCTCTGCTGCCCTAGTACCCAGATTTGGCAATGGAGAAATGCTGCATCCTTGTGGTCGTTTCCCACAACAGCAGCTTTAAACCCACTGCCAAAGGTCACTAAATATTCACCAATGGCAGTTCTGTAAATGGCACCTGCCCTCCAAAAAATACTGAGGTCGAAAATCGACCAAAAAATTCTAGAGTGCAACCTTCCAAAAAGAAAATTTGAAGAGGTATATTATACTCACAGTTTTTTTCTTTTTTCTTTTAACAGAAAAGAAAAAGGCGTGGACAAATGATGAATTGTAGGAATTTTGACAGGCATGTAAACCCAAATTACAAAAACCTATCAGCTCACACCAGTCAGAATGGCCATCAACAAAAATCCTGCAAACAATATATGCTGACGTGATTGTGGAGAAATGCGTCCCCTCGATTCTAAGGGGGACGTGGTAAGAGTCACTAATGAAAGGACAATTGAGGTGCCTTGAAAAGGTAAACGTTGAGCTACCATAGCAGTCAATCAATCATACCCACTGCTGGGTCTATCACCTGAGAAAATGAAAATCAATAATCACAGGCTGGCAATCCTGCACTCCAGCAATATTTACCATAGGCAACACTTGGAAGCAACGGACATGTCCATCAACAGAGGAATGCACCAAGAAGAAGTGGTCCATGTACACAATGGAATATTAGCCATGGAAAACCTTGAAACACTGCTCTTTGAGGCACCATAGATGAGCCTGGAGATAATCAAAAAACATGAAGTAGGTCGGAAAGCCAAAGACCTATAGCCTATATTATCACTTATGGCATTATCTAATAACTGACACAGATGAACATATTTCCAAAGAGAAAGACACTCACAGGCTTAGAAAACAAACTATGCTCATCTAAAAGGAAAGGAGGGGGGAAATTGAGAAATGAAGATTAGTGTTACTATACATATACAAATACATATTATATCCATGTATCAAAAAGACCGAACATATAGCAAGGGAGGTCGACGGAACACTGTAATATTTTACATGGGAAGAGGATCTGTACATTCATAGACATGCATAATGTACAAATGAACCAGAATGTGTACACCTAGGACAGACAATGTTCTAAATTTACCCAGATTAAAAAAAAAAATTTAAAAACCAAGAAGAAGTAATGAGATATAAACTTATGGGGATTTCTCCTGGCAAATTCCATTCTAATTTACAACCTAGGACAATGACTTCCAGAAAGGCTCTGCTGCCCTAGTACCCAGATTGGGGAATGGAGAAATGCTACCTCCTTGAGGCCGTTTCCCACAACAGCAGCTTTGAACCCACTGCAAAAGGTCACTAAATTTTCACCAACTTGCAGTTCTGTAAATGGCACCCGCCCTCCAGAAAATTTCTGCGGTCAAAAATCGACCAAAAAATTCAAAAGAGGGCAACCTTCGAAGAAGACAATTTCAAGAGCTATATTGTACTCACGGTTTTTTCTTTTAAGAGAAAAGACAAAGGCGTAGGAATATGATGAATTTTAAAAATTTTAATGACATGCATACCCATATTACAAAACCTATCAGCTCAGAGCAGTCAGAATGGCCATTAGGAAAAATGCTGCAAAAAATAAATGGTGAAGGGAGTGTGGAGAAATGCGTACCCTCGGTTGTAAGGGGGGGGGGCATGTAAAGAGCCACTAATGAAAACACAATGTAGGCGCTTTGAACAGGGAAACATTGAGCTACCAGTCAATCAATCACAACCACTGCTTGGCCTATCACCTGAGAAAATGAGAATCAAAAAGTCACAGGCTGGCAAACCTGTACGCCAGCAAGATTTACCATAGTCAGTACTTGGAAGCAATGAAAATGTCCATCAACCGAGGAATGCACCAAGAAGAAGTGGTCCACGTACACAATGGAATATTACTCTAATAATAAATATAAATTAAATTTAAAAACAAACAAAAGCAAGGAGACATCAACATTTGTGGGTTTATCCGGGCACATTGCACTCTAGTTTATAACCGAAAAACACCACTGGCCGGTAGGTCTGTTTCCCTGGTACCAGCATGGGGAACGTAGAAAGGCTGCCGCTCTCTGGCCGTTACCTGCAAAAGCAGGTTTAAAGCCTGAGCTAATGGTCACTTCATATGAACAAGTACTGCGGGGCTGTAAATGAAACCTGCCCTCAAAATATCTTGAGGGAGATAATGGCCAAAATATTTCAAATGGTGACACATACTTTAAGAAAACACTTTGAAGAAATAAGCTCTAATCACAGCTGGAAAAATAAAAAGGACATGTCTAAAAGCTCAATTTCAACGCATTATGAGACACATGCAAATTCAACCACAAAGAGGTATCAGCTCACACCACTCAGAATAACCATCAGCAAAAACTACAAAGAATAAATGCTGAAGGTGCTGGGAAGAAATGCATACCCTCAACTTTATGTGGGACGTAACCTGGAAAGAGCCACTAAAGAGAACAGAATAGAGGTGCCTTTAAAAGGTAAACATTGAGCTACCATAGCATCCAGCAGACCTATTCCTGCACCTATAAACTAAGAAGACAGAATTGGAAGGACACAGGTACGCAAATCTGCATTGCATAGTATTCCCATAGCCAAGATATGGAAGTAACCAAAAAGTCCACCGACAGATGGGCGGACAAAGAAGAACTGCTACATGTACAGATGGAATATGAGCTTGTGAAAAAATGAAACAATGCCATTTGCAGCACCATAGATGAGTCTAGAAGTAATCACGCCACTTGGAGTAAGTGAGAAAGCGAAAGACCCATATCCTATCATATCACATATAGGTGTTACCTAAAAAATGATACAAACAAAGATATTTCCACAGAGAAACACTATCATAGCTTCATTAAAAAAACTTATGGTTCACCAAATGGAAAGGTGTGAGGATTGGATACATTACCATATTGAGGTTAACAGAGAGATACAAACACATGTGAAATATATAATCACCAAAGACCTACGCAATACCAAGAGGAGACTACTCAACATTGTGTCATAACCGACATGGGAAAAGGATCCGAAGAAGAATAGATATATGCATATGTGTGAAAGAACCACATCTTGCACACCTAGAACAAAGAAAACATTGTAATCAAGTTTGCTGTGATAAAAAATAAAAATTAAGTTAAAAATACCAACAAGAAGTAATGAGACATAAACTTAAAGGGCTTTTTCCTCGCACATTCCATTCTAATTTACAACCTAGAACACCACTTCCAGTAAGGCTCTGTTGCCCTAGTAACCAGATTTGGTAAAGGAGAAATGCTGCCGCCTTGTGGCCGATTCCCGCAAGAGCAGCTTTTAACCCACAGCTAATGGTCACTTACCATTCACAAGGACTCAGGGCTATAAAGGACACCTGCCCTAAAAAAGTGTGCTGAGGTAGGGAATGGATAAAAAAAAAAATTCAAAACACGCAGGATTTTCAAGATAGTATAAAGAGGTAAGTTTTACTCACTCTCTTTTTAAAGAAAGGAAAATGGATAAAAGTTCCACCTCAGGAAGTATTAGACTCATGCAATCTAATCTACAAAAAGTTTTCAACTCACACCAGTCGACTGACCATTGGCAAAAAGTCTACAAACAATAAATGCTGAAGAGGTTTTAGAGAACTGTGTATCCTCTAGCTGCTGGTGAGATGTAAAAGGGTTAAACGCTAATAATGAGAACAGAAAGGAGCTGCGTTGAAAAGGAAAAACTGAGGTACCATTCAATCCAGCAGGCGCACCAATGGGCCTCTCACCTGAGAAGACCAGAATGAAGAAGACCCGGGTTGCAAAAGCTGCACTGCAGCCTTATTCACAATAGACAAGACAGTGAAGCAACCAAAATGTCCATCAACAGATGAAAGGATAAAGAAGAAGTGGTGGTCCATGTAGACAATGAATACTAGGCATGGAAAACAGTGAAACACTGCTCTTTGAGGCACCATAGATGATCTTGGAGATAATCACAGAACATGAGGTAAGTCGGAAAGCAAAAGTCCTATATCCTATGATATCACTTATAGGCGTTATCTAATAACGGACACAAATGAACATATTTCCACAAAGAAAGTCAATCACAGACTTATTTAAAAAAAAAAACTATGCTTATCTAAAAGGAGAGGTGGGGGGATGGATAAATGAAGATTAGCGTTACCATATGTATACAGATACATATTATATACATATATCAAAAAGACCGACCCTATAGCAAGGAAGGTTTACAGAACACTCTGTAATAATTTACAGGGGAAGAGGATCTCTACATAAATAGGTATATAGAATATGTAGATGAACCAGAGTGTGTACACCTTGGACAAGCAACATTCTAACCATTACCCCAATTGAAAAAATTAAAACAACGAACTAGGAGTAATGAGACATAAACTTATGGGGGGTTTTCCTGGCACATTCCATCCAAATTTACAACCTAGGCAAACGACTTCCAGAACGGCTCTGCTGCCCTAGTACCCAGATTTGGGAATGGAGAAATGCTGCATCCTTGTGGCCGTTTCCCACAACAGCAGCTTTAAACCCACTGCCAAAGGTCACTAAATATTCACCAATGGCAGTTCTGTAAATGGCACCTGCCCTCCAAAAAATACTGAGGTCGAAAATCGACCAAAAAATTCTAGAGTGCAACCTTCCAAAAAGAAAATTTGAAGAGGTATATTATACTCACAGTTTTTTTCTTTTTTCTTTTAACAGAAAAGAAAAAGGCGTGGACAAATGATGAATTGTAGGAATTTTGACAGGCATGTAAACCCAAATTACAAAAACCTATCAGCTCACACCAGTCAGAATGGCCATCAACAAAAATCCTGCAAACAATATATGCTGACGTGATTGTGGAGAAATGCGTCCCCTCGATTCTAAGGGGGACGTGGTAAGAGTCACTAATGAAAGGACAATTGAGGTGCCTTGAAAAGGTAAACGTTGAGCTACCATAGCAGTCAATCAATCATACCCACTGCTGGGTCTATCACCTGAGAAAATGAAAATCAATAATCACAGGCTGGCAATCCTGCACTCCAGCAATATTTACCATAGGCAACACTTGGAAGCAACGGACATGTCCATCAACAGAGGAATGCACCAAGAAGAAGTGGTCCATGTACACAATGGAATATTAGCCATGGAAAACCTTGAAGCACTGCTCTTTGAGGCACCATAGATGAGCCTGGAGATAATCAAAAAACATGAAGTAGGTCGGAAAGCCAAAGACCTATAGCCTATATTATCACTTATGGCATTATCTAATAACTGACACAGATGAACATATTTCCAAAGAGAAAGACACTCACAGGCTTAGAAAACAAACTATGCTCATCTAAAAGGAAAGGAGGGGGGAAATTGAGAAATGAAGATTAGTGTTACTATACATATACAAATACATATTATATCCATGTATCAAAAAGACCGAACATATAGCAAGGGAGGTCGACGGAACACTGTAATATTTTACATGGGAAGAGGATCTGTACATTCATAGACATGCATAATGTACAAATGAACCAGAATGTGTACACCTAGGACAGACAATGTTCTAAATTTACCCAGATTAAAAAAAAAAATTTAAAAACCAAGAAGAAGTAATGAGATATAAACTTATGGGGATTTCTCCTGGCAAATTCCATTCTAATTTACAACCTAGGACAATGACTTCCAGAAAGGCTCTGCTGCCCTAGTACCCAGATTGGGGAATGGAGAAATGCTACCTCCTTGAGGCCGTTTCCCACAACAGCAGCTTTGAACCCACTGCAAAAGGTCACTAAATTTTCACCAACTTGCAGTTCTGTAAATGGCACCCGCCCTCCAGAAAATTTCTGCGGTCAAAAATCGACCAAAAAATTCAAAAGAGGGCAACCTTCGAAGAAGACAATTTCAAGAGCTATATTGTACTCACGGTTTTTTCTTTTAAGAGAAAAGACAAAGGCGTAGGAATATGATGAATTTTAAAAATTTTAATGACATGCATACCCATATTACAAAACCTATCAGCTCAGAGCAGTCAGAATGGCCATTAGGAAAAATGCTGCAAAAAATAAATGGTGAAGGGAGTGTGGAGAAATGCGTACCCTCGGTTGTAAGGGGGGGGGGCATGTAAAGAGCCACTAATGAAAACACAATGTAGGCGCTTTGAACAGGGAAACATTGAGCTACCAGTCAATCAATCACAACCACTGCTTGGCCTATCACCTGAGAAAATGAGAATCAAAAAGTCACAGGCTGGCAAACCTGTACGCCAGCAAGATTTACCATAGTCAGTACTTGGAAGCAATGAAAATGTCCATCAACCGAGGAATGCACCAAGAAGAAGTGGTCCACGTACACAATGGAATATTACTCTAATAATAAATATAAATTAAATTTAAAAACAAACAAAAGCAAGGAGACATCAACATTTGTGGGTTTATCCGGGCACATTGCACTCTAGTTTATAACCGAAAAACACCACTGGCCGGTAGGTCTGTTTCCCTGGTACCAGCATGGGGAACGTAGAAAGGCTGCCGCTCTCTGGCCGTTACCTGCAAAAGCAGGTTTAAAGCCTGAGCTAATGGTCACTTCATATGAACAAGTACTGCGGGGCTGTAAATGAAACCTGCCCTCAAAATATCTTGAGGGAGATAATGGCCAAAATATTTCAAATGGTGACACATACTTTAAGAAAACACTTTGAAGAAATAAGCTCTAATCACAGCTGGAAAAATAAAAAGGACATGTCTAAAAGCTCAATTTCAACGCATTATGAGACACATGCAAATTCAACCACAAAGAGGTATCAGCTCACACCACTCAGAATAACCATCAGCAAAAACTACAAAGAATAAATGCTGAAGGTGCTGGGAAGAAATGCATACCCTCAACTTTATGTGGGACGTAACCTGGAAAGAGCCACTAAAGAGAACAGAATAGAGGTGCCTTTAAAAGGTAAACATTGAGCTACCATAGCATCCAGCAGACCTATTCCTGCACCTATAAACTAAGAAGACAGAATTGGAAGGACACAGGTACGCAAATCTGCATTGCATAGTATTCCCATAGCCAAGATATGGAAGTAACCAAAAAGTCCACCGACAGATGGGCGGACAAAGAAGAACTGCTACATGTACAGATGGAATATGAGCTTGTGAAAAAATGAAACAATGCCATTTGCAGCACCATAGATGAGTCTAGAAGTAATCACGCCACTTGGAGTAAGTGAGAAAGCGAAAGACCCATATCCTATCATATCACATATAGGTGTTACCTAAAAAATGATACAAACAAAGATATTTCCACAGAGAAACACTATCATAGCTTCATTAAAAAAACTTATGGTTCACCAAATGGAAAGGTGTGAGGATTGGATACATTACCATATTGAGGTTAACAGAGAGATACAAACACATGTGAAATATATAATCACCAAAGACCTACGCAATACCAAGAGGAGACTACTCAACATTGTGTCATAACCGACATGGGAAAAGGATCCGAAGAAGAATAGATATATGCATATGTGTGAAAGAACCACATCTTGCACACCTAGAACAAAGAAAACATTGTAATCAAGTTTGCTGTGATAAAAAATAAAAATTAAGTTAAAAATACCAACAAGAAGTAATGAGACATAAACTTAAAGGGCTTTTTCCTCGCACATTCCATTCTAATTTACAACCTAGAACACCACTTCCAGTAAGGCTCTGTTGCCCTAGTAACCAGATTTGGTAAAGGAGAAATGCTGCCGCCTTGTGGCCGATTCCCGCAAGAGCAGCTTTTAACCCACAGCTAATGGTCACTTACCATTCACAAGGACTCAGGGCTATAAAGGACACCTGCCCTAAAAAAGTGTGCTGAGGTAGGGAATGGATAAAAAAAAAAATTCAAAACACGCAGGATTTTCAAGATAGTATAAAGAGGTAAGTTTTACTCACTCTCTTTTTAAAGAAAGGAAAATGGATAAAAGTTCCACCTCAGGAAGTATTAGACTCATGCAATCTAATCTACAAAAAGTTTTCAACTCACACCAGTCGACTGACCATTGGCAAAAAGTCTACAAACAATAAATGCTGAAGAGGTTTTAGAGAACTGTGTATCCTCTAGCTGCTGGTGAGATGTAAAAGGGTTAAACGCTAATAATGAGAACAGAAAGGAGCTGCGTTGAAAAGGAAAAACTGAGGTACCATTCAATCCAGCAGGCGCACCAATGGGCCTCTCACCTGAGAAGACCAGAATGAAGAAGACCCGGGTTGCAAAAGCTGCACTGCAGCCTTATTCACAATAGACAAGACAGTGAAGCAACCAAAATGTCCATCAACAGATGAAAGGATAAAGAAGAAGTGGTGGTCCATGTAGACAATGAATACTAGGCATGGAAAACAGTGAAACACTGCTCTTTGAGGCACCATAGATGATCTTGGAGATAATCACAGAACATGAGGTAAGTCGGAAAGCAAAAGTCCTATATCCTATGATATCACTTATAGGCGTTATCTAATAACGGACACAAATGAACATATTTCCACAAAGAAAGTCAATCACAGACTTATTTAAAAAAAAAAACTATGCTTATCTAAAAGGAGAGGTGGGGGGATGGATAAATGAAGATTAGCGTTACCATATGTATACAGATACATATTATATACATATATCAAAAAGACCGACCCTATAGCAAGGAAGGTTTACAGAACACTCTGTAATAATTTACAGGGGAAGAGGATCTCTACATAAATAGGTATATAGAATATGTAGATGAACCAGAGTGTGTACACCTTGGACAAGCAACATTCTAACCATTACCCCAATTGAAAAAATTAAAACAACGAACTAGGAGTAATGAGACATAAACTTATGGGGGGTTTTCCTGGCACATTCCATCCAAATTTACAACCTAGGCAAACGACTTCCAGAACGGCTCTGCTGCCCTAGTACCCAGATTTGGGAATGGAGAAATGCTGCATCCTTGTGGCCGTTTCCCACAACAGCAGCTTTAAACCCACTGCCAAAGGTCACTAAATATTCACCAATGGCAGTTCTGTAAATGGCACCTGCCCTCCAAAAAATACTGAGGTCGAAAATCGACCAAAAAATTCTAGAGTGCAACCTTCCAAAAAGAAAATTTGAAGAGGTATATTATACTCACAGTTTTTTTCTTTTTTCTTTTAACAGAAAAGAAAAAGGCGTGGACAAATGATGAATTGTAGGAATTTTGACAGGCATGTAAACCCAAATTACAAAAACCTATCAGCTCACACCAGTCAGAATGGCCATCAACAAAAATCCTGCAAACAATATATGCTGACGTGATTGTGGAGAAATGCGTCCCCTCGATTCTAAGGGGGACGTGGTAAGAGTCACTAATGAAAGGACAATTGAGGTGCCTTGAAAAGGTAAACGTTGAGCTACCATAGCAGTCAATCAATCATACCCACTGCTGGGTCTATCACCTGAGAAAATGAAAATCAATAATCACAGGCTGGCAATCCTGCACTCCAGCAATATTTACCATAGGCAACACTTGGAAGCAACGGACATGTCCATCAACAGAGGAATGCACCAAGAAGAAGTGGTCCATGTACACAATGGAATATTAGCCATGGAAAACCTTGAAGCACTGCTCTTTGAGGCACCATAGATGAGCCTGGAGATAATCAAAAAACATGAAGTAGGTCGGAAAGCCAAAGACCTATAGCCTATATTATCACTTATGGCATTATCTAATAACTGACACAGATGAACATATTTCCAAAGAGAAAGACACTCACAGGCTTAGAAAACAAACTATGCTCATCTAAAAGGAAAGGAGGGGGGAAATTGAGAAATGAAGATTAGTGTTACTATACATATACAAATACATATTATATCCATGTATCAAAAAGACCGAACATATAGCAAGGGAGGTCGACGGAACACTGTAATATTTTACATGGGAAGAGGATCTGTACATTCATAGACATGCATAATGTACAAATGAACCAGAATGTGTACACCTAGGACAGACAATGTTCTAAATTTACCCAGATTAAAAAAAAAAAATTTAAAAACCAAGAAGAAGTAATGAGATATAAACTTATGGGGATTTCTCCTGGCAAATTCCATTCTAATTTACAACCTAGGACAATGACTTCCAGAAAGGCTCTGCTGCCCTAGTACCCAGATTGGGGAATGGAGAAATGCTACCTCCTTGAGGCCGTTTCCCACAACAGCAGCTTTGAACCCACTGCAAAAGGTCACTAAATTTTCACCAACTTGCAGTTCTGTAAATGGCACCCGCCCTCCAGAAAATTTCTGCGGTCAAAAATCGACCAAAAAATTCAAAAGAGGGCAACCTTCGAAGAAGACAATTTCAAGAGCTATATTGTACTCACGGTTTTTTCTTTTAAGAGAAAAGACAAAGGCGTAGGAATATGATGAATTTTAAAAATTTTAATGACATGCATACCCATATTACAAAACCTATCAGCTCAGAGCAGTCAGAATGGCCATTAGGAAAAATGCTGCAAAAAATAAATGGTGAAGGGAGTGTGGAGAAATGCGTACCCTCGGTTGTAAGGGGGGGGGGCATGTAAAGAGCCACTAATGAAAACACAATGTAGGCGCTTTGAACAGGGAAACATTGAGCTACCAGTCAATCAATCACAACCACTGCTTGGCCTATCACCTGAGAAAATGAGAATCAAAAAGTCACAGGCTGGCAAACCTGTACGCCAGCAAGATTTACCATAGTCAGTACTTGGAAGCAATGAAAATGTCCATCAACCGAGGAATGCACCAAGAAGAAGTGGTCCACGTACACAATGGAATATTACTCTAATAATAAATATAAATTAAATTTAAAAACAAACAAAAGCAAGGAGACATCAACATTTGTGGGTTTATCCGGGCACATTGCACTCTAGTTTATAACCGAAAAACACCACTGGCCGGTAGGTCTGTTTCCCTGGTACCAGCATGGGGAACGTAGAAAGGCTGCCGCTCTCTGGCCGTTACCTGCAAAAGCAGGTTTAAAGCCTGAGCTAATGGTCACTTCATATGAACAAGTACTGCGGGGCTGTAAATGAAACCTGCCCTCAAAATATCTTGAGGGAGATAATGGCCAAAATATTTCAAATGGTGACACATACTTTAAGAAAACACTTTGAAGAAATAAGCTCTAATCACAGCTGGAAAAATAAAAAGGACATGTCTAAAAGCTCAATTTCAACGCATTATGAGACACATGCAAATTCAACCACAAAGAGGTATCAGCTCACACCACTCAGAATAACCATCAGCAAAAACTACAAAGAATAAATGCTGAAGGTGCTGGGAAGAAATGCATACCCTCAACTTTATGTGGGACGTAACCTGGAAAGAGCCACTAAAGAGAACAGAATAGAGGTGCCTTTAAAATGTAAACATTGAGCTACCATAGGATCCAGCAGACCTATTCCTGGACCTATAAACTAAGAAGACAGAATTGGAAGGACACAGGTACGCAAATCTGCATTGCATAGTATTCCCATAGCCAAGATATGGAAGTAACCAGAAAGTCCACCGACAGATGGGCGGACAAAGAAGGACTGCTACATGTACAGATGGAATATGAGCTTGTGAAAAAATGAAACAATGCCATTTGCAGCACCATAGATGAGTCTAGAAGTAATCACGCAACTTGGAGTAAGTGAGAAAGCGAAAGACCCATATCCTATCATATCACATATAGGTGTTACCTAAAAAATGATACAAACAAAGATATTTCCACAGAGAAACACTATCATAGCTTCATTAAAAAAACTTATGGTTCACCAAATGGAAAGGTGTGAGATTGGATACATTACCATATTGAGGTTAACAGAGAGATACAAACACATGTGAAATATATAATCACCAAAGACCTACGCAATACCAAGAGGAGACTACTCAACATTGTGTCATAACCTAATGGGAAAAGGATCCGAAGAAGAATAGATATATGCATATGTGTGAAAGAACCACATCTTGCACACCTAGAACAAAGAAAACATTGTAATCAAGTTTGCTGTGATAAAAAATAAAAATTAAGTTAAAAATACCAACAAGAAGTAATGAGACATAAACTTAAAGGGCTTTTTCCTCGCACATTCCATTCTAATTTACAACCTAGAACACCACTTCCAGTAAGGCTCTGTTGCCCTAGTAACCAGATTTGGTAAAGGAGAAATGCTGCCGCCTTGTGGCCGATTCCCACAAGAGCAGCTTTTAACCCACAGCTAATGGTCACTTACCATTCACAAGGACTCAGGGCTATAAAGGACACCTGCCCTAAAAAAGTGTGCTGAGGTAGGGAATGGATAAAAAAAAAATTCAAAACACGCAGGATTTTCAAGATAGTATAAAGAGGTAAGTTTTACTCACTCTCTTTTTAAAGAAAGGAAAATGGATAAAAGTTCCACCTCAGGAAGTATTAGACTCATGCAATCTAATCTACAAAAAGTTTTCAACTCACACCAGTCGACTGACCATTGGCAAAAAGTCTACAAACAATAAATGCTGAAGAGGTTTTAGAGAACTGTGTATCCTCTAGCTGCTGGTGAGATGTAAAAGGGTTAAACGCTAATAATGAGAACAGAAAGGAGCTGCGTTGAAAAGGAAAAACTGAGGTACCATTCAATCCAGCAGGCGCACCAATGGGCCTCTCACCTGAGAAGACCAGAATGAAGAAGACCCGGGTTGCAAAAGCTGCACTGCAGCCTTATTCACAATAGACAAGACAGTGAAGCAACCAAAATGTCCATCAACAGATGAAAGGATAAAGAAGAAGTGGTGGTCCATGTAGACAATGAATACTAGCCATGGAAAACAGTGAAACACTGCTCTTTGAGGCACCATAGATGATCTTGGAGATAATCACAGAACATGAGGTAAGTCGGAAAGCAAAAGTCCTATATCCTATGATATCACTTATAGGCGTTATCTAATAACGGACACAAATGAACATATTTCCACAAAGAAAGTCAATCACAGACTTATTTAAAAAAAAAAACTATGCTTATCTAAAAGGAGAGGTGGGGGGATGGATAAATGAAGATTAGCGTTACCATATGTATACAGATACATATTATATACATATATCAAAAAGACCGACCCTATAGCAAGGAAGGTTTACAGAACACTCTGTAATAATTTACAGGGGAAGAGGATCTCTACATAAATAGGTATATAGAATATGTAGATGAACCAGAGTGTGTACACCTTGGACAAGCAACATTCTAACCATTACCCCAATTGAAAAAATTAAAACAACGAACTAGGAGTAATGAGACATAAACTTATGGGGGGTTTTCCTGGCACATTCCATCCAAATTTACAACCTAGGCAAACGACTTCCAGAACGGCTCTGCTGCCCTAGTACCCAGATTTGGGAATGGAGAAATGCTGCATCCTTGTGGCCGTTTCCCACAACAGCAGCTTTAAACCCACTGCCAAAGGTCACTAAATATTCACCAATGGCAGTTCTGTAAATGGCACCTGCCCTCCAAAAAATACTGAGGTCGAAAATCGACCAAAAAATTCTAGAGTGCAACCTTCCAAAAAGAAAATTTGAAGAGGTATATTATACTCACAGTTTTTTTCTTTTTTCTTTTAACAGAAAAGAAAAAGGCGTGGACAAATGATGAATTGTAGGAATTTTGACAGGCATGTAAACCCAAATTACAAAAACCTATCAGCTCACACCAGTCAGAATGGCCATCAACAAAAATCCTGCAAACAATATATGCTGACGTGATTGTGGAGAAATGCGTCCCCTCGATTCTAAGGGGGACGTGGTAAGAGTCACTAATGAAAGGACAATTGAGGTGCCTTGAAAAGGTAAACGTTGAGCTACCATAGCAGTCAATCAATCATACCCACTGCTGGGTCTATCACCTGAGAAAATGAAAATCAATAATCACAGGCTGGCAATCCTGCACTCCAGCAATATTTACCATAGGCAACACTTGGAAGCAACGGACATGTCCATCAACAGAGGAATGCACCAAGAAGAAGTGGTCCATGTACACAATGGAATATTAGCCATGGAAAACCTTGAAGCACTGCTCTTTGAGGCACCATAGATGAGCCTGGAGATAATCAAAAAACATGAAGTAGGTCGGAAAGCCAAAGACCTATAGCCTATATTATCACTTATGGCATTATCTAATAACTGACACAGATGAACATATTTCCAAAGAGAAAGACACTCACAGGCTTAGAAAACAAACTATGCTCATCTAAAAGGAAAGGAGGGGGGAAATTGAGAAATGAAGATTAGTGTTACTATACATATACAAATACATATTATATCCATGTATCAAAAAGACCGAACATATAGCAAGGGAGGTCGACGGAACACTGTAATATTTTACATGGGAAGAGGATCTGTACATTCATAGACATGCATAATGTACAAATGAACCAGAATGTGTACACCTAGGACAGACAATGTTCTAAATTTACCCAGATTAAAAAAAAAAATTTAAAAACCAAGAAGAAGTAATGAGATATAAACTTATGGGGATTTCTCCTGGCAAATTCCATTCTAATTTACAACCTAGGACAATGACTTCCAGAAAGGCTCTGCTGCCCTAGTACCCAGATTGGGGAATGGAGAAATGCTACCTCCTTGAGGCCGTTTCCCACAACAGCAGCTTTGAACCCACTGCAAAAGGTCACTAAATTTTCACCAACTTGCAGTTCTGTAAATGGCACCCGCCCTCCAGAAAATTTCTGCGGTCAAAAATCGACCAAAAAATTCAAAAGAGGGCAACCTTCGAAGAAGACAATTTCAAGAGCTATATTGTACTCACGGTTTTTTCTTTTAAGAGAAAAGACAAAGGCGTAGGAATATGATGAATTTTAAAAATTTTAATGACATGCATACCCATATTACAAAACCTATCAGCTCAGAGCAGTCAGAATGGCCATTAGGAAAAATGCTGCAAAAAATAAATGGTGAAGGGAGTGTGGAGAAATGCGTACCCTCGGTTGTAAGGGGGGGGGGCATGTAAAGAGCCACTAATGAAAACACAATGTAGGCGCTTTGAACAGGGAAACATTGAGCTACCAGTCAATCAATCACAACCACTGCTTGGCCTATCACCTGAGAAAATGAGAATCAAAAAGTCACAGGCTGGCAAACCTGTACGCCAGCAAGATTTACCATAGTCAGTACTTGGAAGCAATGAAAATGTCCATCAACCGAGGAATGCACCAAGAAGAAGTGGTCCACGTACACAATGGAATATTACTCTAATAATAAATATAAATTAAATTTAAAAACAAACAAAAGCAAGGAGACATCAACATTTGTGGGTTTATCCGGGCACATTGCACTCTAGTTTATAACCGAAAAACACCACTGGCCGGTAGGTCTGTTTCCCTGGTACCAGCATGGGGAACGTAGAAAGGCTGCCGCTCTCTGGCCGTTACCTGCAAAAGCAGGTTTAAAGCCTGAGCTAATGGTCACTTCATATGAACAAGTACTGCGGGGCTGTAAATGAAACCTGCCCTCAAAATATCTTGAGGGAGATAATGGCCAAAATATTTCAAATGGTGACACATACTTTAAGAAAACACTTTGAAGAAATAAGCTCTAATCACAGCTGGAAAAATAAAAAGGACATGTCTAAAAGCTCAATTTCAACGCATTATGAGACACATGCAAATTCAACCACAAAGAGGTATCAGCTCACACCACTCAGAATAACCATCAGCAAAAACTACAAAGAATAAATGCTGAAGGTGCTGGGAAGAAATGCATACCCTCAACTTTATGTGGGACGTAACCTGGAAAGAGCCACTAAAGAGAACAGAATAGAGGTGCCTTTAAAATGTAAACATTGAGCTACCATAGGATCCAGCAGACCTATTCCTGGACCTATAAACTAAGAAGACAGAATTGGAAGGACACAGGTACGCAAATCTGCATTGCATAGTATTCCCATAGCCAAGATATGGAAGTAACCAGAAAGTCCACCGACAGATGGGCGGACAAAGAAGGACTGCTACATGTACAGATGGAATATGAGCTTGTGAAAAAATGAAACAATGCCATTTGCAGCACCATAGATGAGTCTAGAAGTAATCACGCAACTTGGAGTAAGTGAGAAAGCGAAAGACCCATATCCTATCATATCACATATAGGTGTTACCTAAAAAATGATACAAACAAAGATATTTCCACAGAGAAACACTATCATAGCTTCATTAAAAAAACTTATGGTTCACCAAATGGAAAGGTGTGAGATTGGATACATTACCATATTGAGGTTAACAGAGAGATACAAACACATGTGAAATATATAATCACCAAAGACCTACGCAATACCAAGAGGAGACTACTCAACATTGTGTCATAACCTAATGGGAAAAGGATCCGAAGAAGAATAGATATATGCATATGTGTGAAAGAACCACATCTTGCACACCTAGAACAAAGAAAACATTGTAATCAAGTTTGCTGTGATAAAAAATAAAAATTAAGTTAAAAATACCAACAAGAAGTAATGAGACATAAACTTAAAGGGCTTTTTCCTCGCACATTCCATTCTAATTTACAACCTAGAACACCACTTCCAGTAAGGCTCTGTTGCCCTAGTAACCAGATTTGGTAAAGGAGAAATGCTGCCGCCTTGTGGCCGATTCCCACAAGAGCAGCTTTTAACCCACAGCTAATGGTCACTTACCATTCACAAGGACTCAGGGCTATAAAGGACACCTGCCCTAAAAAAGTGTGCTGAGGTAGGGAATGGATAAAAAAAAAATTCAAAACACGCAGGATTTTCAAGATAGTATAAAGAGGTAAGTTTTACTCACTCTCTTTTTAAAGAAAGGAAAATGGATAAAAGTTCCACCTCAGGAAGTATTAGACTCATGCAATCTAATCTACAAAAAGTTTTCAACTCACACCAGTCGACTGACCATTGGCAAAAAGTCTACAAACAATAAATGCTGAAGAGGTTTTAGAGAACTGTGTATCCTCTAGCTGCTGGTGAGATGTAAAAGGGTTAAACGCTAATAATGAGAACAGAAAGGAGCTGCGTTGAAAA
Source organism: Eschrichtius robustus (assembly GCF_028021215.1). NCBI lineage: Eukaryota > Metazoa > Chordata > Mammalia > Artiodactyla > Eschrichtiidae > Eschrichtius > Eschrichtius robustus. The sequence continues at coordinate 23,320,967 of NC_090830.1, read as the reverse complement.
GGAAAAACTGAGGTACCATTCAATCCAGCAGGCGCACCAATGGGCCTCTCACCTGAGAAGACCAGAATGAAGAAGACCCGGGTTGCAAAAGCTGCACTGCAGCCTTATTCACAATAGACAAGACAGTGAAGCAACCAAAATGTCCATCAACAGATGAAAGGATAAAGAAGAAGTGGTGGTCCATGTAGACAATGAATACTAGCCATGGAAAACAGTGAAACACTGCTCTTTGAGGCACCATAGATGATCTTGGAGATAATCACAGAACATGAGGTAAGTCGGAAAGCAAAAGTCCTATATCCTATGATATCACTTATAGGCGTTATCTAATAACGGACACAAATGAACATATTTCCACAAAGAAAGTCAATCACAGACTTATTTAAAAAAAAAAACTATGCTTATCTAAAAGGAAAGGTGGGGGGGATGGATAAATGAAGATTAGCGTTACCATATGTATACAGATACATATTATATACATATATCAAAAAGACCGACCCTATAGCAAGGAAGGTTTACAGAACACTCTGTAATAATTTACAGGGGAAGAGGATCTCTACATAAATAGGTATATAGAATATGTAGATGAACCAGAGTGTGTACACCTTGGACAAGCAACATTCTAACCATTACCCCAATTGAAAAAATTAAAACAACGAACTAGGAGTAATGAGACATAAACTTATGGGGGGTTTTCCTGGCACATTCCATCCAAATTTACAACCTAGGCAAAAGACTTCCAGAACGGCTCTGCTGCCCTAGTACCCAGATTTGGGAATGGAGAAATGCTGCATCCTTGTGGCCGTTTCCCACAACAGCAGCTTTAAACCCACTGCCAAAGGTCACTAAATATTCACCAATGGCAGTTCTGTAAATGGCACCTGCCCTCCAAAAAATACTGAGGTCGAAAATCGACCAAAAAATTCTAGAGTGCAACCTTCCAAAAAGAAAATTTGAAGAGGTATATTATACTCACACTTTTTTTCTTTTTTCTTTTAACAGAAAAGAAAAAGGCGTGGACAAATGATGAATTGTAGGAATTTTGACAGGCATGTAAACCCAAATTACAAAAACCTATCAGCTCACACCAGTCAGAATGGCCATCAACAAAAATCCTGCAAACAATATATGCTAACGTGATTGTGGAGAAATGCATCCCCTCGATTCTAAGGGGGACGTGGTAAGAGTCACTAATAAAAGGACAATTGAGGTGCCTTGAAAAGGTAAACGTTGAGCTACCATAGCAGTCAATCAATCATACCCACTGCTGGGTCTATCACCTGAGAAAATGAAAATCAATAATCACAGGCTGGCAATCCTGCACTCCAGCAATATTTACCATAGGCAACACTTGGAAGCAACGGACATGTCCATCAACAGAGGAATGCACCAAGAAGAAGTGGTCCATGTACACAATGGAATATTAGCCATGGAAAACCTTGAAGCACTGCTCTTTGAGGCACCATAGATGAGCCTGGAGATAATCACAAAACATGAAGTAGGTCGGAAAGCCAAAGACCTATAGCCTATATTATCACTTATGGCATTATCTAATAACTGACACAGATGAACATATTTCCAAAGAGAAAGACACTCACAGGCTTAGAAAACAAACTATGCTCATCTAAAAGGAAAGGAGGGGGGAAATTGAGAAATGAAGATTAGTGTTACTATACATATACAAATACATATTATATCCATGTATCAAAAAGACCGAACATATAGCAAGGGAGGTCGACGGAACACTGTAATATTTTACATGGGAAGAGGATCTGTACATTCATAGACATGCATAATGTACAAATGAACCAGATTGTGTACACCTAGGACAGACAATGTTCTAAATTTACCCAGATTAAAAAAAAAATTTAAAAACCAAGAAGAAGTAATGAGATATAAACTTATGGGGATTTCTCCTGGCAAATTCCATTCTAATTTACAACCTAGGACAATGACTTCCAGAAAGGCTCTGCTGCCCTAGTACCCAGATTGGGGAATGGAGAAATGCTACCTCCTTGAGGCCGTTTCCCACAACAGCAGCTTTGAACCCACTGCAAAAGGTCACTAAATTTTCACCAACTTGCAGTTCTGTAAATGGCACCCGCCCTCCAGAAAATTTCTGCGGTCAAAAATCGACCAAAAAATTCAAAAGAGGGCAACCTTCGAAGAAGACAATTTCAAGAGCTATATTGTACTCACGGTTTTTTCTTTTAAGAGAAAAGACAAAGGCGTAGGAATATGATGAATTTTAAAAATTTTAATGACATGCATACCCATATTACAAAACCTATCAGCTCAGAGCAGTCAGAATGGCCATTAGGAAAAATGCTGCAAAAAATAAATGGTGAAGGGAGTGTGGAGAAATGCGTACCCTCGGTTGTAAGGGGGGGGGCATGTAAAGAGCCACTAATGAAAACACAATGTAGGCGCTTTGAACAGGGAAACATTGAGCTACCAGTCAATCAATCACAACCACTGCTTGGCCTATCACCTGAGAAAATGAGAATCAAAAAGTCACAGGCTGGCAAACCTGTACGCCAGCAAGATTTACCATAGTCAGTACTTGGAAGCAATGAAAATGTCCATCAACCGAGGAATGCACCAAGAAGAAGTGGTCCACGTACACAATGGAATATTACTCTAATAATAAATATAAATTAAATTTAAAAACAAACAAAAGCAAGGAGACATCAACATTTGTGGGTTTATCCGGGCACATTGCACTCTGGTTTATAACCGAAGAACACCACTGGCCGGTAGGTCTGTTTCCCTGGTACCAGCATGGGGAACGTAGAAAGGCTGCCGCTCTCTGGCCGTTACCTGCTAAAGCAGGTTTAAAGCCTGAGCTAATGGTCACTTCATATGAACAAGTACTGCGGGGCTGTAAATGAAACCTGCCCTCAAAATATCTTGAGGGAGATAATGGCCAAAATATTTCAAATGGTGACACATACTTTAAGAAAACACTTTGAAGAAATAAGCTCTAATCACAGCTGGAAAAATAAAAAGGACATGTCTAAAAGCTCAATTTCAACGCATTATGAGACACATGCAAATTCAACCACAAAGAGGTATCAGCTCACACCACTCAGAATAACCATCAGCAAAAACTACAAAGAATAAATGCTGAAGGTGCTGGGAAGAAATGCATACCCTCAACTTTATGTGGGACGTAACCTGGAAAGAGCCACTAAAGAGAACAGAATAGAGGTGCCTTTAAAATGTAAACATTGAGCTACCATAGGATCCAGCAGACCTATTCCTGCACCTATAAACTAAGAAGACAGAATTGGAAGGACACAGGTACGCAAATCTGCATTGCATAGTATTCCCATAGCCAAGATATGGAAGTAACCAAAAAGTCCACCGACAGATGGGCGGACAAAGAAGAACTGCTACATGTACAGATGGAATATGAGCTTGTGAAAAAATGAAACAATGCCATTTGCAGCACCATAAATGAGTCTAATAGTAATCACGCCACTTGGAGTAAGTGAGAAAGCGAAATACCCATATCCTATCATATCACATATAGGTGTTACCTAAAAAATGATACAAACAAAGATATTTCCACAGAGAAACACTATCATAGCTTCATTAAAAAAACTTATGGTTCACCAAATGGAAAGGTGTGAGGATTGGATACATTACCATATTGAGGTTAACAGAGAGATACAAACACATGTGAAATATATAATCACCAAAGACCTACGCAATACCAAGAGGAGACTACTCAACATTGTGTCATAACCGACATGGGAAAAGGATCCGAAGAAGAATAGATATATGCATATGTGTGAAAGAACCACATCTTGCACACCTAGAACAAAGAAAACATTGTAATCAAGTTTGCTGTGGTAAAAAATAAAAATTAAGTTAAAAATACCAACAAGAAGTAATGAGACATAAACTTAAAGGGCTTTTTCCTCGCACATTCCATTCTAATTTACAACCTAGAACACCACTTCCAGTAAGGCTCTGTTGCCCTAGTAACCAGATTTGGTAAAGGAGAAATGCTGCCGCCTTGTGGCCGATTCCCGCAAGAGCAGCTTTTAACCCACAGCTAATGGTCACTTACCATTCACAAGGACTCAGGGCTGTAAAGGACACCTGCCCTAAAAAAGTGTGCTGAGGTAGGGAATGGATAAAAAAAAATTCAAAACACGCAGGATTTTCAAGATAGTATAAAGAGGTAAGTTTTACTCACTCTCTTTTTAAAGAAAGGAAAATGGATAAAAGTTCCACCTCAGGAAGTATTAGACTCATGCAATCTAATCTACAAAAAGTTTTCAACTCACACCAGTCGACTGACCATTGGCAAAAAGTCTACAAACAATAAATGCTGAAGAGGTTTTAGAGAACTGTGTATCCTCTAGCTGCTGGTGAGATGTAAAAGGGTTAAACGCTAATAATGAGAACAGAAAGGAGCTGCGTTGAAAAGGAAAAACTGAGGTACCATTCAATCCAGCAGGCGCACCAATGGGCCTCTCACCTGAGAAGACCAGAATGAAGAAGACCCGGGTTGCAAAAGCTGCACTGCAGCCTTATTCACAATAGACAAGACAGTGAAGCAACCAAAATGTCCATCAACAGATGAAAGGATAAAGAAGAAGTGGAGGTCCAAGTAGACAATGAATACTAGGCATGGAAAACAGTGAAACACTGCTCTTTGAGGCACCATAGATGATCTTGGAGATAATCACAGAACATGAGGTAAGTCGGAAAGCAAAAGTCCTATATCCTATGATATCACTTATAGGCGTTATCTAATAACGGACACAAATGAACATATTTCCACAAAGAAAGTCAATCACAGACTTATTTAAAAAAAAAAAAAAACTATGCTTATCTAAAAGGAAAGGTGGGGGGGATGGATAAATGAAGATTAGCGTTACCATATGTATACAGATACATATTATATACATATATCAAAAAGACCGACCCTATAGCAAGGAAGGTTTACGGAACACTCTGTAATAATTTACAGGGGAAGAGGATCTCTACATAAATAGGTATATAGAATATGTAGATGGACCATAGTGTGTACACCTTGGACAAGCAACATTCTAACCATTACCCCAATTGAAAAAATTAAAACAACGAACTAGGTGTAATGAGACATAAACTTATGGGGGGTTTTCCTGGCACATTCCATCCAAATTTACAACCTAGGCAAACGACTTCCAGAACGGCTCTGCTGCCCTAGTACCCAGATTTGGGAATGGAGAAATGCTGCATCCTTGTGGCCGTTTCCCACAACAGCAGCTTTAAACCCACTGCCAAAGGTCACTAAATATTCACCAATGGCAGTTCTGTAAATGGCACCTGCCCTCCAAAAAATACTGAGGTCGAAAATCGACCAAAAAATTCTAGAGTGCAACCTTCTAAAAAGAAAATTTGAAGAGGTATATTATACTCACAGTTTTTTTCTTTTTTCTTTTAACAGAAAAGAAAAAGGCGTGGACAAATGATGAATTGTAGGAATTTTGACAGGCATGTAAACCCAAATTACAAAAACCTATCAGCTCACACCAGTCAGAATGGCCATCAACAAAAATCCTGCAAACAATATATGCTGACGTGATTGTGGAGAAATGCGTCCCCTCGATTCTAAGGGGGACGTGGTAAGAGTCACTAATGAAAGGACAATTGAGGTGCCTTGAAAAGGTAAACGTTGAGCTACCATAGCAGTCAATCAATCATACCCACTGCTGGGTCTATCACCTGAGAAAATGAAAATCAATAATCACAGGCTGGCAATCCTGCACTCCAGCAATATTTACCATAGGCAACACTTGGAAGCAACGGACATGTCCATCAACAGAGGAATGCACCAAGAAGAAGTGGTCCATGTACACAATGGAATATTAGCCATGGAAAACCTTGAAGCACTGCTCTTTGAGGCACCATAGATGAGCCTGGAGATAATCACAAAACATGAAGTAGGTCGGAAAGCCAAAGACCTATAGCCTATATTATCACTTATGGCATTATCTAATAACTGACACAGATGAACATATTTCCAAAGAGAAAGACACTCACAGGCTTAGAAAACAAACTATGCTCATCTAAAAGGAAAGGAGGGGGGAAATTGAGAAATGAAGATTAGTGTTACTATACATATACAAATACATATTATATCCATGTATCAAAAAGACCGAACATATAGCAAGGGAGGTCGACGGAACACTGTAATATTTTACATGGGAAGAGGATCTGTACATTCATAGACATGCATAATGTACAAATGAACCAGAATGTGTACACCTAGGACAGACAATGTTCTAAATTTACCCAGATTAAAAAAAAAAATTTAAAAACCAAGAAGAAGTAATGAGATATAAACTTATGGGGATTTCTCCTGGCAAATTCCATTCTAATTTACAACCTAGGACAATGACTTCCAGAAAGGCTCTGCTGCCCTAGTACCCAGATTGGGGAATGGAGAAATGCTACCTCCTTGAGGCCGTTTCCCACAACAGCAGCTTTGAACCCACTGCAAAAGGTCACTAAATTTTCACCAACTTGCAGTTCTGTAAATGGCACCCGCCCTCCAGAAAATTTCTGCGGTCAAAAATCGACCAAAAAATTCAAAAGAGGGCAACCTTCGAAGAAGACAATTTCAAGAGCTATATTGTACTCACGGTTTTTTCTTTTAAGAGAAAAGACAAAGGCGTAGGAATATGATGAATTTTAAAAATTTTAATGACATGCATACCCATATTACAAAACCTATCAGCACAGAGCAGTCAGAATGGCCATTAGGAAAAATGCTGCAAAAAATAAATGGTGAAGGGAGTGTGGAGAAATGCGTACCCTCGGTTGTAAGGGGGGGGCATGTAAAGAGCCACTAATGAAAACACAATGTAGGCGCTTTGAACAGGGAAACATTGAGCTACCAGTCAATCAATCACAACCACTGCTTGGCCTATCACCTGAGAAAATGAGAATCAAAAAGTCACAGGCTGGCAAACCTGTACGCCAGCAAGATTTACCATAGTCAGTACTTGGAAGCAATGAAAATGTCCATCAACCGAGGAATGCACCAAGAAGAAGTGGTCCACGTACACAATGGAATATTACTCTAATAATAAATATAAATTAAATTTAAAAACAAACAAAAGCAAGGAGACATCAACATTTGTGGGTTTATCCGGGCACATTGCACTCTAGTTTATAACCGAAGAACACCACTGGCCGGTAGGTCTGTTTCCCTGGTACCAGCATGGGGAACGTAGAAAGGCTGCCGCTCTCTGGCCGTTACCTGCTAAAGCAGGTTTAAAGCCTGAGCTAATGGTCACTTCATATGAACAAGTACTGCGGGGCTGTAAATGAAACCTGCCCTCAAAATATCTTGAGGGAGATAATGGCCAAAATATTTCAAATGGTGACACATACTTTAAGAAAACACTTTGAAGAAATAAGCTCTAATCACAGCTGGAAAAATAAAAAGGACATGTCTAAAAGCTCAATTTCAACGCATTATGAGACACATGCAAATTCAACCACAAAGAGGTATCAGCTCACACCACTCAGAATAACCATCAGCAAAAACTACAAAGAATAAATGCTGAAGGTGCTGGGAAGAAATGCATACCCTCAACTTTATGTGGGACGTAACCTGGAAAGAGCCACTAAAGAGAACAGAATAGAGGTGCCTTTAAAATGTAAACATTGAGCTACCATAGGATCCAGCAGACCTATTCCTGGACCTATAAACTAAGAAGACAGAATTGGAAGGACACAGGTACGCAAATCTGCATTGCATAGTATTCCCATAGCCAAGATATGGAAGTAACCAGAAAGTCCACCGACAGATGGGCAGACAAAGAAGGACTGCTACATGTACAGATGGAATATGAGCTTGTGAAAAAATGAAACAATGCCATTTGCAGCACCATAGATGAGTCTAGAAGTAATCACGCAACTTGGAGTAAGTGAGAAAGCGAAAGCCCCATATCCTATCATATCACATATAGGTGTTACCTAAAAAATGATACAAACAAAGATATTTCCACAGAGAAACACTATCATAGCTTCATTAAAAAAACTTATGGTTCACCAAATGGAAAGGTGTGAGATTGGATACATTACCATATTGAGGTTAACAGAGAGATACAAACACATGTGAAATATATAATCACCAAAGACCTACGCAATACCAAGAGGAGACTACTCAACATTGTGTCATAACCGACATGGGAAAAGGATCCGAAGAAGAATAGATATATGCATATGTGTGAAAGAACCACATCTTGCACACCTAGAACAAAGAAAACATTGTAATCAAGTTTGCTGTGGTAAAAAATAAAAATTAAGTTAAAAATACCAACAAGAAGTAATGAGACATAAACTTAAAGGGCTTTTTCCTCGCACATTCCATTCTAATTTACAACCTAGAACACCACTTCCAGTAAGGCTCTGTTGCCCTAGTAACCAGATTTGGTAAAGGAGAAATGCTGCCGCCTTGTGGCCGATTCCCACAAGAGCAGCTTTTAACCCACAGCTAATGGTCACTTACCATTCACAAGGACTCAGGGCTGTAAAGGACACCTGCCCTAAAAAAGTGTGCTGAGGTAGGGAATGGATAAAAAAAAAATTCAAAACACGCAGGATTTTCAAGATAGTATAAAGAGGTAAGTTTTACTCACTCTCTTTTTAAAGAAAGGAAAATGGATAAAAGTTCCACCTCAGGAAGTATTAGACTCATGCAATCTAATCTACAAAAAGTTTTCAACTCACACCAGTCGACTGACCATTGGCAAAAAGTCTACAAACAATAAATGCTGAAGAGGTTTTAGAGAACTGTGTATCCTCTAGCTGCTGGTGAGATGTAAAAGGGTTAAACGCTAATAATGAGAACAGAAAGGAGCTGCGTTGAAAAGGAAAAACTGAGGTACCATTCAATCCAGCAGGCGCACCAATGGGCCTCTCACCTGAGAAGACCAGAATGAAGAAGACCCGGGTTGCAAAAGCTGCACTGCAGCCTTATTCACAATAGACAAGACAGTGAAGCAACCAAAATGTCCATCAACAGATGAAAGGATAAAGAAGAAGTGGAGGTCCAAGTAGACAATGAATACTAGGCATGGAAAACAGTGAAACACTGCTCTTTGAGGCACCATAGATGATCTTGGAGATAATCACAGAACATGAGGTAAGTCGGAAAGCAAAAGTCCTATATCCTATGATATCACTTATAGGCGTTATCTAATAACGGACACAAATGAACATATTTCCACAAAGAAAGTCAATCACAGACTTATTAAAAAAAAAAAAAAAACTATGCTTATCTAAAAGGAAAGGTGGGGGGGATGGATAAATGAAGATTAGCGTTACCATATGTATACAAATACATATTATATACATATATCAAAAAGACCGACCCTATAGCAAGGAAGGTTTACGGAACACTCTGTAATAATTTACAGGGGAAGAGGATCTCTACATAAATAGGTATATAGAATATGTAGATGGACCAGAGTGTGTACACCTTGGGCAAGCAACATTCTAACCATTACCCCAATTGAAAAAATTAAAACAACGAACTAGGAGTAATGAGACATAAACTTATGGGGGGTTTTCCTGGCACATTCCATCCAAATTTACAACCTAGGCAAACGACTTCCAGAACGGCTCTGCTGCCCTAGTACCCAGATTTGGGAATGGAGAAATGCTGCATCCTTGTGGCCGTTTCCCACAACAGCAGCTTTAAACCCACTGCCAAAGGTCACTAAATATTCACCAATGGCAGTTCTGTAAATGGCACCTGCCCTCCAAAAAATACTGAGGTCGAAAATCGACCAAAAAATTCTAGAGTGCAACCTTCTAAAAAGAAAATTTGAAGAGGTATATTATACTCACAGTTTTTTTCTTTTTTCTTTTAACAGAAAAGAAAAAGGCGTGGACAAATGATGAATTGTAGGAATTTTGACAGGCATGTAAACCCAAATTACAAAAACCTATCAGCTCACACCAGTCAGAATGGCCATCAACAAAAATCCTGCAAACAATATATGCTGACGTGATTGTGGAGAAATGCGTCCCCTCGATTCTAAGGGGGACGTGGTAAGAGTCACTAATGAAAGGACAATTGAGGTGCCTTGAAAAGGTAAACGTTGAGCTACCATAGCAGTCAATCAATCATACCCACTGCTGGGTCTATCACCTGAGAAAATGAAAATCAATAATCACAGGCTGGCAATCCTGCACTCCAGCAATATTTACCATAGGCAACACTTGGAAGCAACGGACATGTCCATCAACAGAGGAATGCACCAAGAAGAAGTGGTCCATGTACACAATGGAATATTAGCCATGGAAAACCTTGAAGCACTGCTCTTTGAGGCACCATAGATGAGCCTGGAGATAATCAAAAAACATGAAGTAGGTCGGAAAGCCAAAGACCTATAGCCTATATTATCACTTATGGCATTATCTAATAACTGACACAGATGAACATATTTCCAAAGAGAAAGACACTCACAGGCTTAGAAAACAAACTATGCTCATCTAAAAGGAAAGGAGGGGGGAGATTGAGAAATGAAGATTAGTGTTACTATACATATACAAATACATATTATATCCATGTATCAAAAAGACCGAACATATAGCAAGGGAGGTCGACGGAACACTGTAATATTTTACATGGGAAGAGGATCTGTACATTCATAGACATGCATAATGTACAAATGAACCAGAATGTGTACACCTAGGACAGACAATGTTCTAAATTTACCCAGATTAAAAAAAAAAATTTAAAAACCAAGAAGAAGTAATGAGATATAAACTTATGGGGATTTCTCCTGGCAAATTCCATTCTAATTTACAACCTAGGACAATGACTTCCAGAAAGGCTCTGCTGCCCTAGTACCCAGATTGGGGAATGGAGAAATGCTACCTCCTTGAGGCCGTTTCCCACAACAGCAGCTTTGAACCCACTGCAAAAGGTCACTAAATTTTCACCAACTCGCAGTTCTGTAAATGGCACCCGCCCTCCAGAAAATTTCTGCGGTCAAAAATCGACCAAAAAATTCAAAAGAGGGCAACCTTCGAAGAAGACAATTTCAAGAGGTATATTGTACTCACGGTTTTTTCTTTTAAGAGAAAAGACAAAGGCGTAGGAATATGATGAATTTTAAAAATTTTAATGACATGCATACCCATATTACAAAACCTATCAGCACAGAGCAGTCAGAATGGCCATTAGGAAAAATGCTGCAAAAAATAAATGGTGAAGGGAGTGTGGAGAAATGCGTACCCTCGGTTGTAAGGGGGGGGCATGTAAAGAGCCACTAATGAAAACACAATGTAGGCGCTTTGAACAGGGAAACATTGAGCTACCAGTCAATCAATCACAACCACTGCTTGGCCTATCACCTGAGAAAATGAGAATCAAAAAGTCACAGGCTGGCAAACCTGTACGCCAGCAAGATTTACCATAGTCAGTACTTGGAAGCAATGAAAATGTCCATCAACCGAGGAATGCACCAAGAAGAAGTGGTCCACGTACACAATGGAATATTACTCTAATAATAAATATAAATTAAATTTAAAAACAAACAAAAGCAAGGAGACATCAACATTTGTGGGTTTATCCGGGCACATTGCACTCTGGTTTATAACCGAAGAACACCACTGGCCGGTAGGTCTGTTTCCCTGGTACCAGCATGGGGAACGTAGAAAGGCTGCCGCTCTCTGGCCGTTACCTGCTAAAGCAGGTTTAAAGCCTGAGCTAATGGTCACTTCATATGAACAAGTACTGCGGGGCTGTAAATGAAACCTGCCCTCAAAATATCTTGAGGGAGATAATGGCCAAAATATTTCAAATGGTGACACATACTTTAAGAAAACACTTTGAAGAAATAAGCTCTAATCACAGCTGGAAAAATAAAAAGGACATGTCTAAAAGCTCAATTTCAACGCATTATGAGACACATGCAAATTCAACCACAAAGAGGTATCAGCTCACACCACTCAGAATAACCATCAGCAAAAACTACAAAGAATAAATGCTGAAGGTGCTGGGAAGAAATGCATACCCTCAACTTTATGTGGGACGTAACCTGGAAAGAGCCACTAAAGAGAACAGAATAGAGGTGCCTTTAAAATGTAAACATTGAGCTACCATAGGATCCAGCAGACCTATTCCTGCACCTATAAACTAAGAAGACAGAATTGGAAGGACACAGGTACGCAAATCTGCATTGCATAGTATTCCCATAGCCAAGATATGGAAGTAACCAAAAAGTCCACTGACAGATGGGCGGACAAAGAAGAACTGCTACATGTACAGATGGAATATGAGCTTGTGAAAAAATGAAACAATGCCATTTGCAGCACCATAAATGAGTCTAATAGTAATCACGCCACTTGTAGTAAGTGAGAAAGCGAAATACCCATATCCTATCATATCACATATAGGTGTTACCTAAAAAATGATACAAACAAAGATATTTCCACAGAGAAACACTATCATAGCTTCATTAAAAAAACTTATGGTTCACCAAATGGAAAGGTGTGAGGATTGGATACATTACCATATTGAGGTTAACAGAGAGATACAAACACATGTGAAATATATAATCACCAAAGACCTACGCAATACCAAGAGGAGACTACTCAACATTGTGTCATAACCGACATGGGAAAAGGATCCGAAGAAGAATAGATATATGCATATGTGTGAAAGAACCACATCTTGCACACCTAGAACAAAGAAAACATTGTAATCAAGTTTGCTGTGGTAAAAAATAAAAATTAAGTTAAAAATACCAACAAGAAGTAATGAGACATAAACTTAAAGGGCTTTTTCCTCGCACATTCCATTCTAATTTACAACCTAGAACACCACTTCCAGTAAGGCTCTGTTGCCCTAGTAACCAGATTTGGTAAAGGAGAAATGCTGCCGCCTTGTGGCCGATTCCCGCAAGAGCAGCTTTTAACCCACAGCTAATGGTCACTTACCATTCACAAGGACTCAGGGCTGTAAAGGACACCTGCCCTAAAAAAGTGTGCTGAGGTAGGGAATGGATAAAAAAAAATTCAAAACACGCAGGATTTTCAAGATAGTATAAAGAGGTAAGTTTTACTCACTCTCTTTTTAAAGAAAGGAAAATGGATAAAAGTTCCACCTCAGGAAGTATTAGACTCATGCAATCTAATCTACAAAAAGTTTTCAACTCACACCAGTCGACTGACCATTGGCAAAAAGTCTACAAACAATAAATGCTGAAGAGGTTTTAGAGAACTGTGTATCCTCTAGCTGCTGGTGAGATGTAAAAGGGTTAAACGCTAATAATGAGAACAGAAAGGAGCTGCGTTGAAAAGGAAAAACTGAGGTACCATTCAATCCAGCAGGCGCACCAATGGGCCTCTCACCTGAGAAGACCAGAATGAAGAAGACCCGGGTTGCAAAAGCTGCACTGCAGCCTTATTCACAATAGACAAGACAGTGAAGCAACCAAAATGTCCATCAACAGATGAAAGGATAAAGAAGAAGTGGAGGTCCAAGTAGACAATGAATACTAGGCATGGAAAACAGTGAAACACTGCTCTTTGAGGCACCATAGATGATCTTGGAGATAATCACAGAACATGAGGTAAGTCGGAAAGCAAAAGTCCTATATCCTATGATATCACTTATAGGCGTTATCTAATAACGGACACAAATGAACATATTTCCACAAAGAAAGTCAATCACAGACTTATTTAAAAAAAAAAAAAACTATGCTTATCTAAAAGGAAAGGTGGGGGGGATGGATAAATGAAGATTAGCGTTACCATATGTATACAGATACATATTATATACATATATCAAAAAGACCGACCCTATAGCAAGGAAGGTTTACGGAACACTCTGTAATAATTTACAGGGGAAGAGGATCTCTACATAAATAGGTATATAGAATATGTAGATGGACCAGAGTGTGTACACCTTGGACAAGCAACATTCTAACCATTACCCCAATTGAAAAAATTAAAACAACGAACTAGGTGTAATGAGACATAAACTTATGGGGGGTTTTCCTGGCACATTCCATCCAAATTTACAACCTAGGCAAACGACTTCCAGAACGGCTCTGCTGCCCTAGTACCCAGATTTGGGAATGGAGAAATGCTGCATCCTTGTGGCCGTTTCCCACAACAGCAGCTTTAAACCCACTGCCAAAGGTCACTAAATATTCACCAATGGCAGTTCTGTAAATGGCACCTGCCCTCCAAAAAATACTGAGGTCGAAAATCGACCAAAAAATTCTAGAGTGCAACCTTCTAAAAAGAAAATTTGAAGAGGTATATTATACTCACAGTTTTTTTCTTTTTTCTTTTAACAGAAAAGAAAAAGGCGTGGACAAATGATGAATTGTAGGAATTTTGACAGGCATGTAAACCCAAATTACAAAAACCTATCAGCTCACACCAGTCAGAATGGCCATCAACAAAAATCCTGCAAACAATATATGCTGACGTGATTGTGGAGAAATGCGTCCCCTCGATTCTAAGGGGGACGTGGTAAGAGTCACTAATGAAAGGACAATTGAGGTGCCTTGAAAAGGTAAACGTTGAGCTACCATAGCAGTCAATCAATCATACCCACTGCTGGGTCTATCACCTGAGAAAATGAAAATCAATAATCACAGGCTGGCAATCCTGCACTCCAGCAATATTTACCATAGGCAACACTTGGAAGCAACGGACATGTCCATCAACAGAGGAATGCACCAAGAAGAAGTGGTCCATGTACACAATGGAATATTAGCCATGGAAAACCTTGAAGCACTGCTCTTTGAGGCACCATAGATGAGCCTGGAGATAATCACAAAACATGAAGTAGGTCGGAAAGCCAAAGACCTATAGCCTATATTATCACTTATGGCATTATCTAATAACTGACACAGATGAACATATTTCCAAAGAGAAAGACACTCACAGGCTTAGAAAACAAACTATGCTCATCTAAAAGGAAAGGAGGGGGGAAATTGAGAAATGAAGATTAGTGTTACTATACATATACAAATACATATTATATCCATGTATCAAAAAGACCGAACATATAGCAAGGGAGGTCGACGGAACACTGTAATATTTTACATGGGAAGAGGATCTGTACATTCATAGACATGCATAATGTACAAATGAACCAGAATGTGTACACCTAGGACAGACAATGTTCTAAATTTACCCAGATTAAAAAAAAAAAATTTAAAAACCAAGAAGAAGTAATGAGATATAAACTTATGGGGATTTCTCCTGGCAAATTCCATTCTAATTTACAACCTAGGACAATGACTTCCAGAAAGGCTCTGCTGCCCTAGTACCCAGATTGGGGAATGGAGAAATGCTACCTCCTTGAGGCCGTTTCCCACAACAGCAGCTTTGAACCCACTGCAAAAGGTCACTAAATTTTCACCAACTTGCAGTTCTGTAAATGGCACCCGCCCTCCAGAAAATTTCTGCGGTCAAAAATCGACCAAAAAATTCAAAAGAGGGCAACCTTCGAAGAAGACAATTTCAAGAGCTATATTGTACTCACGGTTTTTTCTTTTAAGAGAAAAGACAAAGGCGTAGGAATATGATGAATTTTAAAAATTTTAATGACATGCATACCCATATTACAAAACCTATCAGCACAGAGCAGTCAGAATGGCCATTAGGAAAAATGCTGCAAAAAATAAATGGTGAAGGGAGTGTGGAGAAATGCGTACCCTCGGTTGTAAGGGGGGGGCATGTAAAGAGCCACTAATGAAAACACAATGTAGGCGCTTTGAACAGGGAAACATTGAGCTACCAGTCAATCAATCACAACCACTGCTTGGCCTATCACCTGAGAAAATGAGAATCAAAAAGTCACAGGCTGGCAAACCTGTACGCCAGCAAGATTTACCATAGTCAGTACTTGGAAGCAATGAAAATGTCCATCAACCGAGGAATGCACCAAGAAGAAGTGGTCCACGTACACAATGGAATATTACTCTAATAATAAATATAAATTAAATTTAAAAACAAACAAAAGCAAGGAGACATCAACATTTGTGGGTTTATCCGGGCACATTGCACTCTAGTTTGTAACCGAAGAACACCACTGGCCGGTAGGTCTGTTTCCCTGGTACCAGCATGGGGAAAGTAGAAAGGCTGCCGCTCTCTGGCCGTTACCTGCTAAAGCAGGTTTAAAGCCTGAGCTAATGGTCACTTCATATGAACAAGTACTGCGGGGCTGTAAATGAAACCTGCCCTCAAAATATCTTGAGGGAGATAATGGCCAAAATATTTCAAATGGTGACACATACTTTAAGAAAACACTTTGAAGAAATAAGCTCTAATCACAGCTGGAAAAATAAAAAGGACATGTCTAAAAGCTCAATTTCAATGCATTATGAGACACATGCAAATTCAACCACAAAGAGGTATCAGCTCACACCACTCAGAATAACCATCAGCAAAAACTACAAAGAATAAATGCTGAAGGTGCTGGGAAGAAATGCATACCCTCAACTTTATGTGGGACGTAACCTAGAAAGAGCCACTAAAGAGAACAGAATAGAGGTGCCTTTAAAATGTAAGCATTGAGCTACCATAGGATCCAGCAGACCTATTCCTGCACCTATAAACTAAGAAGACAGAATTGGAAGGACACAGGTACGCAAATCTGCATTGCATAGTATTCCCATAGCCAAGATATGGAAGTAACCAGAAAGTCCACCGACAGATGGGCAGACAAAGAAGGACTGCTACATGTACAGATGGAATATGAGCTTGTGAAAAAATGAAACAATGCCATTTGCAGCACCATAGATGAGTCTAGAAGTAATCACGCAACTTGGAGTAAGTGAGAAAGCGAAAGCCCCATATCCTATCATATCACATATAGGTGTTACCTAAAAAATGATACAAACAAAGATATTTCCACAGAGAAACACTATCATAGCTTCATTAAAAAAACTTATGGTTCACCAAATGGAAAGGTGTGAGATTGGATACATTACCATATTGAGGTTAACAGAGAGATACAAACACATGTGAAATATATAATCACCAAAGACCTACGCAATACCAAGAGGAGACTACTCAACATTGTGTCATAACCGACATGGGAAAAGGATCCGAAGAAGAATAGATATATGCATATGTGTGAAAGAACCACATCTTGCACACCTAGAACAAAGAAAACATTGTAATCAAGTTTGCTGTGGTAAAAAATAAAAATTAAGTTAAAAATACCAACAAGAAGTAATGAGACATAAACTTAAAGGGCTTTTTCCTCGCACATTCCATTCTAATTTACAACCTAGAACACCACTTCCAGTAAGGCTCTGTTGCCCTAGTAACCAGATTTGGTAAAGGAGAAATGCTGCCGCCTTGTGGCCGATTCCCACAAGAGCAGCTTTTAAACCACAGCTAATGGTCACTTACCATTCACAAGGACTCAGGGCTGTAAAGGACACCTGCCCTAAAAAAGTGTGCTGAGGTAGGGAATGGATAAAAAAAAAATTCAAAACACGCAGGATTTTCAAGATAGTATAAAGAGGTAAGTTTTACTCACTCTCTTTTTAAAGAAAGGAAAATGGATAAAAGTTCCACCTCAGGAAGTATTAGACTCATGCAATCTAATCTACAAAAAGTTTTCAACTCACACCAGTCGACTGACCATTGGCAAAAAGTCTACAAACAATAAATGCTGAAGAGGTTTTAGAGAACTGTGTATCCTCTAGCTGCTGGTGAGATGTAAAAGGGTTAAACGCTAATAATGAGAACAGAAAGGAGCTGCGTTGAAAAGGAAAAACTGAGGTACCATTCAATCCAGCAGGCACACCAATGGGCCTCTCACCTGAGAAGACCAGAATGAAGAAGACCCGGGTTGCAAAAGCTGCACTGCAGCCTTATTCACAATAGACAAGACAGTGAAGCAACCAAAATGTCCATCAACAGATGAAAGGATAAAGAAGAAGTGGAGGTCCAAGTAGACAATGAATACTAGGCATGGAAAACAGTGAAACACTGCTCTTTGAGGCACCATAGATGATCTTGGAGATAATCACAGAACATGAGGTAAGTCGGAAAGCAAAAGTCCTATATCCTATGATATCACTTATAGGCGTTATCTAATAACGGACACAAATGAACATATTTCCACAAAGAAAGTCAATCACAGACTTATTAAAAAAAAAAAAAAAACTATGCTTATCTAAAAGGAAAGGTGGGGGGGATGGATAAATGAAGATTAGCGTTACCATATGTATACAAATACATATTATATACATATATCAAAAAGACCGACCCTATAGCAAGGAAGGTTTACGGAACACTCTGTAATAATTTACAGGGGAAGAGGATCTCTACATAAATAGGTATATAGAATATGTAGATGGACCAGAGTGTGTACACCTTGGACAAGCAACATTCTAACCATTACCCCAATTGAAAAAATTAAAACAACGAACTAGGAGTAATGAGACATAAACTTATGGGGGGTTTTCCTGGCACATTCCATCCAAATTTACAACCTAGGCAAACGACTTCCAGAACGGCTCTGCTGCCCTAGTACCCAGATTTGGGAATGGAGAAATGCTGCATCCTTGTGGCCGTTTCCCACAACAGCAGCTTTAAACCCACTGCCAAAGGTCACTAAATATTCACCAATGGCAGTTCTGTAAATGGCACCTGCCCTCCAAAAAATACTGAGGTCGAAAATCGACCAAAAAATTCTAGAGTGCAACCTTCTAAAAAGAAAATTTGAAGAGGTATATTATACTCACAGTTTTTTTCTTTTTTCTTTTAACAGAAAAGAAAAAGGCGTGGACAAATGATGAATTGTAGGAATTTTGACAGGCATGTAAACCCAAATTACAAAAACCTATCAGCTCACACCAGTCAGAATGGCCATCAACAAAAATCCTGCAAACAATATATGCTGACGTGATTGTGGAGAAATGCGTCCCCTCGATTCTAAGTGGGACGTGGTAAGAGTCACTAATGAAAGGACAATTGAGGTGCCTTGAAAAGGTAAACGTTGAGCTACCATAGCAGTCAATCAATCATACCCACTGCTGGGTCTATCACCTGAGAAAATGAAAATCAATAATCACAGGCTGGCAATCCTGCACTCCAGCAATATTTACCATAGGCAACACTTGGAAGCAACGGACATGTCCATCAACAGAGGAATGCACCAAGAAGAAGTGGTCCATGTACACAATGGAATATTAGCCATGGAAAACCTTGAAGCACTGCTCTTTGAGGCACCATAGATGAGCCTGGAGATAATCAAAAAACATGAAGTAGGTCGGAAAGCCAAAGACCTATAGCCTATATTATCACTTATGGCATTATCTAATAACTGACACAGATGAACATATTTCCAAAGAGAAAGACACTCACAGGCTTAGAAAACAAACTATGCTCATCTAAAAGGAAAGGAGGGGGGAAATTGAGAAATGAAGATTAGTGTTACTATACATATACAAATACATATTATATCCATGTATCAAAAAGACCGAACATATAGCAAGGGAGGTCGACGGAACACTGTAATATTTTACATGGGAAGAGGATCTGTACATTCATAGACATGCATAATGTACAAATGAACCAGAATGTGTACACCTAGGACAGACAATGTTCTAAATTTACCCAGATTAAAAAAAAAAATTTAAAAACCAAGAAGAAGTAATGAGATATAAACTTATGGGGATTTCTCCTGGCAAATTCCATTCTAATTTACAACCTAGGACAATGACTTCCAGAAAGGCTCTGCTGCCCTAGTACCCAGATTGGGGAATGGAGAAATGCTACCTCCTTGAGGCCGTTTCCCACAACAGCAGCTTTGAACCCACTGCAAAAGGTCACTAAATTTTCACCAACTCGCAGTTCTGTAAATGGCACCCGCCCTCCAGAAAATTTCTGCGGTCAAAAATCGACCAAAAAATTCAAAAGAGGGCAACCTTCGAAGAAGACAATTTCAAGAGGTATATTGTACTCACGGTTTTTTCTTTTAAGAGAAAAGACAAAGGCGTAGGAATATGATGAATTTTAAAAATTTTAATGACATGCATACCCA
The DNA here is from genome assembly GCF_028021215.1 of Eschrichtius robustus. NCBI lineage: Eukaryota > Metazoa > Chordata > Mammalia > Artiodactyla > Eschrichtiidae > Eschrichtius > Eschrichtius robustus. Next base: position 23,300,914 of record NC_090830.1, on the reverse strand, counting down.
TATTACAAAACCTATCAGCACAGAGCAGTCAGAATGGCCATTAGGAAAAATGCTGCAAAAAATAAATGGTGAAGGGAGTGTGGAGAAATGCGTACCCTCGGTTGTAAGGGGGGGGCATGTAAAGAGCCACTAATGAAAACACAATGTAGGCGCTTTGAACAGGGAAACATTGAGCTACCAGTCAATCAATCACAACCACTGCTTGGCCTATCACCTGAGAAAATGAGAATCAAAAAGTCACAGGCTGGCAAACCTGTACGCCAGCAAGATTTACCATAGTCAGTACTTGGAAGCAATGAAAATGTCCATCAACCGAGGAATGCACCAAGAAGAAGTGGTCCACGTACACAATGGAATATTACTCTAATAATAAATATAAATTAAATTTAAAAACAAACAAAAGCAAGGAGACATCAACATTTGTGGGTTTATCCGGGCACATTGCACTCTAGTTTGTAACCGAAGAACACCACTGGCCGGTAGGTCTGTTTCCCTGGTACCAGCATGGGGAACGTAGAAAGGCTGCCGCTCTCTGGCCGTTACCTGCTAAAGCAGGTTTAAAGCCTGAGCTAATGGTCACTTCATATGAACAAGTACTGCGGGGCTGTAAATGAAACCTGCCCTCAAAATATCTTGAGGGAGATAATGGCCAAAATATTTCAAATGGTGACACATACTTTAAGAAAACACTTTGAAGAAATAATCTCTAATCACAGCTGGAAAAATAAAAAGGACATGTCTAAAAGCTCAATTTCAACGCATTATGAGACACATGCAAATTCAACCACAAAGAGGTATCAGCTCACACCACTCAGAATAACCATCAGCAAAAACTACAAAGAATAAATGCTGAAGGTGCTGGGAAGAAATGCATACCCTCAACTTTATGTGGGACGTAACCTGGAAAGAGCCACTAAAGAGAACAGAATAGAGGTGCCTTTAAAATGTAAACATTGAGCTACCATAGGATCCAGCAGACCTATTCCTGGACCTATAAACTAAGAAGACAGAATTGGAAGGACACAGGTACGCAAATCTGCATTGCATAGTATTCCCATAGCCAAGATATGGAAGTAACCAGAAAGTCCACCGACAGATGGGCGGACAAAGAAGGACTGCTACATGTACAGATGGAATATGAGCTTGTGAAAAAATGAAACAATGCCATTTGCAGCACCATAGATGAGTCTAGAAGTAATCACGCAACTTGGAGTAAGTGAGAAAGCGAAAGACCCATATCCTATCATATCACATATAGGTGTTACCTAAAAAATGATACAAACAAAGATATTTCCACAGAGAAACACTATCATAGCTTCATTAAAAAAACTTATGGTTCACCAAATGGAAAGGTGTGAGGATTGGATTCCATACCATATTGAGGTTAACAGAGAGTTACAAACACATGTGAAATATATAATCACCAAAGACCTACGCAATACCAAGAGGAGACTACTCAACATTGTGTCATAACCGACATGGGAAAAGGATCCGAAGAAGAATAGATATATGCATATGTGTGAAAGAACCACATCTTGCACACCTAGAACAAAGAAAACATTGTAATCAAGTTTGCTGTGGTAAAAAATAAAAATTAAGTTAAAAATACCAACAAGAAGTAATGAGACATAAACTTAAAGGGCTTTTTCCTCGCACATTCCATTCTAATTTACAACCTAGAACACCACTTCCAGTAAGGCTCTGTTGCCCTAGTAACCAGATTTGGTAAAGGAGAAATGCTGCCGCCTTGTGGCCGATTCCCGCAAGAGCAGCTTTTAACCCACAGCTAATGGTCACTTACCATTCACAAGGACTCAGGGCTGTAAAGGACACCTGCCCTAAAAAAGTGTGCTGAGGTAGGGAATGGATAAAAAAAAATTCAAAACACGCAGGATTTTCAAGATAGTATAAAGAGGTAAGTTTTACTCACTCTCTTTTTAAAGAAAGGAAAATGGATAAAAGTTCCACCTCAGGAAGTATTAGACTCATACAATCTAATCTACAAAAAGTTTTCAACTCACACCAGTCGACTGACCATTGGCAAAAAGTCTACAAACAATAAATGCTGAAGAGGTTTTAGAGAACTGTGTATCCTCTAGCTGCTGGTGAGATGTAAAAGGGTTAAACGCTAATAATGAGAACAGAAAGGAGCTGCGTTGAAAAGGAAAAACTGAGGTACCATTCAATCCAGCAGGCGCACCAATGGGCCTCTCACCTGAGAAGACCAGAATGAAGAAGACCCGGGTTGCAAAAGCTGCACTGCAGCCTTATTCACAATAGACAAGACAGTGAAGCAACCAAAATGTCCATCAACAGATGAAAGGATAAAGAAGAAGTGATGGTCCATGTAGACAATGAATACTAGCCATGGAAAACAGTGAAACACTGCTCTTTGAGGCACCATAGATGATCTTGGAGATAATCACAGAACATGAGGTAAGTCGGAAAGCAAAAGTCCTATATCCTATGATATCACTTATAGGCGTTATCTAATAACGGACACAAATGAACATATTTCCACAAAGAAAGTCAATCACAGACTTATTTAAAAAAAGAAACTATGCTTATCTAAAAGGAAAGTTGGGGGGGATGGATAAATGAAGATTAGCGTTACCATATGTATACAGATACATATTATATACATATATCAAAAAGACCGACCCTATAGCAAGGAAGGTTTACAGAACACTCTGTAATAATTTACAGGGGAAGAGGATCTCTACATAAATAGGTATATAGAATATGTAGATGAACCAGAGTGTGTACACCTTGGACAAGCAACATTCTAACCATTACCCCAATTGAAAAAATTAAAACAACGAACTAGGAGTAATGAGACATAAACTTATGGGGGGTTTTCCTGGCACATTCCATCCAAATTTACAACCTAGGCAAACGACTTCCAGAACGGCTCTGCTGCCCTAGTACCCAGATTTGGGAATGGAGAAATGCTGCATCCTTGTGGCCGTTTCCCACAACAGCAGCTTTAAACCCACTGCCAAAAGTCACTAAATATTCACCAATGGCAGTTCTGTAAATGGCACCTGCCCTCCAAAAAATACTGAGGTCGAAAATCGACCAAAAAATTCTAGAGTGCAACCTTCCAAAAAGAAAATTTGAAGAGTTATATTATACTCACACTTTTTTTCTTTTTTCTTTTAACAGAAAAGAAAAAGGCGTGGACAAATGATGAATTGTAGGAATTTTGACAGGCATGTAAACCCAAATTACAAAAACCTAACAGCTCACACCAGTCAGAATGGCCATCAACAAAAATCCTGCAAACAATATATGCTGACGTGATTGTGGAGAAATGTGTCCCCTCGATTCTAAGGGGGACGTGGTAAGAGTCACTAATGAAAGGACAATTGAGGTGCCTTGAAAAGGTAAACGTTGAGCTACCATAGCAGTCAATCAATCATACCCACTGCTGGGTCTATCACCTGAGAAAATGAAAATCAATAATCACAGGCTGGCAATCCTGCACTCCAGCAATATTTACCATAGGCAACACTTGGAAGCAACGGACATGTCCATCAACAGAGGAATGCACCAAGAAGAAGTGGTCCATGTACACAATGGAATATTAGCCATGGAAAACCTTGAAGCACTGCTCTTTGAGGCACCATAGATGAGCCTGGAGATAATCACAAAACATGAAGTAGGTCGGAAAGCCAAAGACCTATAGCCTATATTATCACTTATGGCATTATCTAATAACTGACACAGATGAACATATTTCCAAAGGGAAAGACACTCACAGGCTTAGAAAACAAACTATGCTCATCTAAAAGGAAAGGAGGGGGGAGATTGAGAAATGAAGGTTAGTGTTACTATACATATACAAATACATATTATATCCATGTATCAAAAAGACCGAACATATAGCAAGGGAGGTCGACGGAACACTGTAATATTTTACATGGGAAGAGGATCCGTACATTCATAGACATACATAATGTACAAATGAACCAGATTGTGTACACCTAGGACAGACAATGTTCTAAACTTTACCCAGATTAAAAAAAAAATTTAAAAACCAAGAAGAAGTAATGAGACATAAACTTATGGGGATTTCTCCTGGCAAATTCCATTCTAATTTACAACCTAGGACAATGACTTCCAGAAAGGCTCTGCTGCCCTAGTACCCAGATTGGGGAATGGAGAAATGCTACCTCCTTGAGGCCGTTTCCCACAACAGCAGCTTTGAACCCACTGCAAAAGGTCACTAAATTTTCACCAACTCGCAGTTCTGTAAATGGCACCCGCCCTCCAGAAAATTTCTGCGGTCAAAAATCGACCAAAAAATTCAAAAGAGGGCAACCTTCGAAGAAGACAATTTCAAGAGCTATATTGTACTCACGTTTTTTTTCTTTTAAGAGAAAAGACAAAGGCGTAGGAATATGATGAATTTTAAAAATTTTAATGACATGCATACCCATATTACAAAACCTATCAGCTCAGAGCAGTCAGAATGGCCATTAGGAAAAATGCTGCAAAAAATAAATAGTGAAGGGAGTGTGGAGAAATGCGTACCATCGGTTGTAAGGGGGGGGCATGTAAAGAGCCACTAATGAAAACACAATGTAGGCGCTTTGAACAGGGAAACATTGAGCTACCAGTCAATCAAACACAACCACTGCTTGGCCTATCACCTGAGAAAATGTGAATCAAAAAGTCACAGGCTGGCAAACCTGTACGCCAGCAAGATTTACCATAGTCAGTACTTGGAAGCAATGAAAATGTCCATCAACCGAGGAATGCACCAAGAAGAAGTGGTCCACGTACACAATGGAATATTACTCTAATAATAAATATAAATTAAATTTAAAAACAAACAAAAGCAAGGAGACATCAACATTTGTGGGTTTATCCGGGCACATTGCACTCTAGTTTATAACCGAAGAACACCACTGGCCGGTAGGTCTGTTTCCCTGGTACCAGCATGGGGAACGTAGAAAGGCTGCCGCTCTCTGGCCGTTACCTGCAAAAGCAGGTTTAAAGCCTGAGCTAATGGTCACTTCATATGAACAAGTACTGCAGCGCTGTAAATGAAACCTGCCCTCAAAATATCTTGAGGGATATAATGGCCAAAATATTTCAAATGGTGACACATACTTTAAGAAAACACTTTGAAGAAATAAGCTCTAATCACAGCTGGAAAAATAAAAAGGACATGTGTAAAAGCTCAATTTCAACGCATTATGAGACACATGCAAATTCAACCATAAAGAGGTATCAGCTCACACCACTCAGAATAACCATCAGCAAAAACTACAAAGAATAAATGCTGAAGGTGCTGGGAAGAAATGCATACCCTCAACTTTATGTGGGACGTAACCTGGAAAGAGCCACTAAAGAGAACAGAATAGAGGTGCCTTTAAAATGTAAACATTGAGCTACCATAGGATCCAGCAGACCTATTCCTGCACCTATAAACTAAGAAGACAGAATTGGAAGGACACAGGTACGCAAATCTGCATTGCATAGTATTCCCATAGCCAAGATATGGAAGTAACCAAAAAGTCCACCGACAGATGGGCGGACAAAGAAGAACTGCTACATGTACAGATGGAATATGAGCTTGTGAAAAAATGAAACAATGCCATTTGCAGCACCATAGATGAGTCTAGAAGTAATCACACCACTTGGAGTAAGTGAGAAAGCGAAAGACCCGTATCCTATCATATCACATATAGGTGTTACCTAAAAAATGATACAAACAAAGATATTTCCACAGAGAAACACTATCATAGCTTCATTAAAAAAACTTATGGTTCACCAAATGGAAAGGTGTGAGGATTGGATTCCATACCATATTGAGGTTAACAGAGAGTTACAAACACATGTGAAATATATAATCACCAAAGACCTACGCAATACCAAGAGGAGACTACTCAACATTGTGTCATAACCGACATGGGAAAAGGATCCGAAGAAGAATAGATATATGCATATGTGTGAAAGAACCACATCTTGCACACCTAGAACAAAGAAAACATTGTAATCAAGTTTGCTGTGATAAAAAATAAAAATTAAGTTAAAAATACCAACAAGAAGTAATGAGACATAAACTTAAAGGGCTTTTTCCTCGCACATTCCATTCTAATTTACAACCTAGAACACCACTTCCAGTAAGGCTCTGTTGCCCTAGTAACCAGATTTGGTAAAGGAGAAATGCTGCCGCCTTGTGGCCGATTCCCGCAAGAGCAGCTTTTAACCCACAGCTAATGGTCACTTACCATTCACAAGGACTCAGGGCTGTAAAGGACACCTGCCCTAAAAAAGTGTGCTGAGGTAGGGAATGGATAAAAAAAATTCAAAACACGCAGGATTTTCAAGATAGTATAAAGAGGTAAGTTTTACTCACTCTCTTTTTAAAGAAAGGAAAATGGATAAAAGTTCCACCTCAGGAAGTATTAGACTCATGCAATCTAATCTACAAAAAGTTTTCAACTCACACCAGTCGACTGACCATTGGCAAAAAGTCTACAAACAATAAATGCTGAAGAGGTTTTAGAGAACTGTGTATCCTCTAGCTGCTGGTGAGATGTAAAAGGGTTAAACGCTAATAATGAGAACAGAAAGGAGCTGCGTTGAAAAGGAAAAACTGAGGTACCATTCAATCCAGCAGGCGCACCAATGGGCCTCTCACCTGAGAAGACCAGAATGAAGAAGACCCGGGTTGCAAAAGCTGCACTGCAGCCTTATTCACAATAGACAAGACAGTGAAGCAACCAAAATGTCCATCAACAGATGAAAGGATAAAGAAGAAGTGGAGGTCCAAGTAGACAATGAATACTAGGCATGGAAAACAGTGAAACACTGCTCTTTGAGGCACCATAGATGATCTTGGAGATAATCACAGAACATGAGGTAAGTCGGAAAGCAAAAGTCCTATATCCTATGATATCACTTATAGGCGTTATCTAATAATGGACACAAATGAACATATTTCCACAAAGAAAGTCAATCACAGACTTATTAAAAAAAAAAAAAAAAACTATGCTTATCTAAAAGGAAAGGTGGGGGGGATGGATAAATGAAGATTAGCGTTACCATATGTATACAAATACATATTATATACATATATCAAAAAGACCGACCCTATAGCAAGGAAGGTTTACGGAACACTCTGTAATAATTTACAGGGGAAGAGGATCTCTACATAAATAGGTATATAGAATATGTAGATGGACCAGAGTGTGTACACCTTGGACAAGCAACATTCTAACCATTACCCCAATTGAAAAAATTAAAACAACGAACTAGGAGTAATGAGACATAAACTTATGGGGGGTTTTCCTGGCACATTCCATCCAAATTTACAACCTAGGCAAACGACTTCCAGATCGGCTCTGCTGCCCTAGTACCCAGATTTGGGAATGGAGAAATGCTGCATCCTTGTGGCCGTTTCCCACAACAGCAGCTTTAAACCCACTGCCAAAGGTCACTAAATATTCACCAATGGCAGTTCTGTAAATGGCACCTGCCCTCCAAAAAATACTGAGGTCGAAAATCGACCAAAAAATTCTAGAGTGCAACCTTCTAAAAAGAAAATTTGAAGAGGTATATTATACTCACAGTTTTTTTCTTTTTTCTTTTAACAGAAAAGAAAAAGGCGTGGACAAATGATGAATTGTAGGAATTTTGACAGGCATGTAAACCCAAATTACAAAAACCTATCAGCTCACACCAGTCAGAATGGCCATCAACAAAAATCCTGCAAACAATATATGCTGACGTGATTGTGGAGAAATGCGTCCCCTCGATTCTAAGTGGGACGTGGTAAGAGTCACTAATGAAAGGACAATTGAGGTGCCTTGAAAAGGTAAACGTTGAGCTACCATAGCAGTCAATCAATCATACCCACTGCTGGGTCTATCACCTGAGAAAATGAAAATCAATAATCACAGGCTGGCAATCCTGCACTCCAGCAATATTTACCATAGGCAACACTTGGAAGCAACGGACATGTCCATCAACAGAGGAATGCACCAAGAAGAAGTGGTCCATGTACACAATGGAATATTAGCCATGGAAAACCTTGAAGCACTGCTCTTTGAGGCACCATAGATGAGCCTGGAGATAATCAAAAAACATGAAGTAGGTCGGAAAGCCAAAGACCTATAGCCTATATTATCACTTATGGCATTATCTAATAACTGACACAGATGAACATATTTCCAAAGAGAAAGACACTCACAGGCTTAGAAAACAAACTATGCTCATCTAAAAGGAAAGGAGGGGGGAAATTGAGAAATGAAGATTAGTGTTACTATACATATACAAATACATATTATATCCATGTATCAAAAAGACCGAACATATAGCAAGGGAGGTCGACGGAACACTGTAATATTTTACATGGGAAGAGGATCTGTACATTCATAGACATGCATAATGTACAAATGAACCAGATTGTGTACACCTAGGACAGACAATGTTCTAAATTTACCCAGATTAAAAAAAAAAATTTAAAAACCAAGAAGAAGTAATGAGATATAAACTTATGGGGATTTCTCCTGGCAAATTCCATTCTAATTTACAACCTAGGACAATGACTTCCAGAAAGGCTCTGCTGCCCTAGTACCCAGATTGGGGAATGGAGAAATGCTACCTCCTTGAGGCCGTTTCCCACAACAGCAGCTTTGAACCCACTGCAAAAGGTCACTAAATTTTCACCAACTCGCAGTTCTGTAAATGGCACCCGCCCTCCAGAAAATTTCTGCGGTCAAAAATCGACCAAAAAATTCAAAAGAGGGCAACCTTCGAAGAAGACAATTTCAAGAGGTATATTGTACTCACGGTTTTTTCTTTTAAGAGAAAAGACAAAGGCGTAGGAATATGATGAATTTTAAAAATTTTAATGACATGCATACCCATATTACAAAACCTATCAGCACAGAGCAGTCAGAATGGCCATTAGGAAAAATGCTGCAAAAAATAAATGGTGAAGGGAGTGTGGAGAAATGCGTACCCTCGGTTGTAATGGGGGGGCATGTAAAGAGCCACTAATGAAAACACAATGTAGGCGCTTTGAACAGGGAAACATTGAGCTACCAGTCAATCAATCACAACCACTGCTTGGCCTATCACCTGAGAAAATGAGAATCAAAAAGTCACAGGCTGGCAAACCTGTACGCCAGCAAGATTTACCATAGTCAGTACTTGGAAGCAATGAAAATGTCCATCAACCGAGGAATGCACCAAGAAGAAGTGGTCCACGTACACAATGGAATATTACTCTAATAATAAATATAAATTAAATTTAAAAACAAACAAAAGCAAGGAGACATCAACATTTGTGGGTTTATCCGGGCACATTGCACTCTAGTTTATAACCGAAGAACACCACTGGCCGGTAGGTCTGTTTCCCTGGTACCAGCATGGGGAACGTAGAAAGGCTGCCGCTCTCTGGCCGTTACCTGCAAAAGCAGGTTTAAAGCCTGAGCTAATGGTCACTTCATATGAACAAGTACTGCGGGGCTGTAAATGAAACCTGCCCTCAAAATATCTTGAGGGAGATAATGGCCAAAATATTTCAAATGGTGACACATACTTTAAGAAAACACTTTGAAGAAATAATCTCTAATCACAGCTGGAAAAATAAAAAGGACATGTCTAAAAGCTCAATTTCAACGCATTATGAGACACATGCAAATTCAACCACAAAGAGGTATCAGCTCACACCACTCAGAATAACCATCAGCAAAAACTACAAAGAATAAATGCTGAAGGTGCTGGGAAGAAATGCATACCCTCAACTTTATGTGGGACGTAACCTGGAAAGAGCCACTAAAGAGAACAGAATAGAGGTGCCTTTAAAATGTAAACATTGAGCTACCATAGGATCCAGCAGACCTATTCCTGGACCTATAAACTAAGAAGACAGAATTGGAAGGACACAGGTACGCAAATCTGCATTGCATAGTATTCCCATAGCCAAGATATGGAAGTAACCAGAAAGTCCACCGACAGATGGGCGGACAAAGAAGGACTGCTACATGTACAGATGGAATATGAGCTTGTGAAAAAATGAAACAATGCCATTTGCAGCACCATAGATGAGTCTAGAAGTAATCACGCAACTTGGAGTAAGTGAGAAAGCGAAAGACCCATATCCTATCATATCACATATAGGTGTTACCTAAAAAATGATACAAACAAAGATATTTCCACAGAGAAACACTATCATAGCTTCATTAAAAAAACTTATGGTTCACCAAATGGAAAGGTGTGAGATTGGATACATTACCATATTGAGGTTAACAGAGAGATACAAACACATGTGAAATATATAATCACCAAAGACCTACGCAATACCAAGAGGAGACTACTCAACATTGTGTCATAACCGACATGGGAAAAGGATCCGAAGAAGAATAGATATATGCATATGTGTGAAAGAACCACATCTTGCACACCTAGAACAAAGAAAACATTGTAATCAAGTTTGCTGTGGTAAAAAATAAAAATTAAGTTAAAAATACCAACAAGAAGTAATGAGACATAAACTTAAAGGGCTTTTTCCTCGCACATTCCATTCTAATTTACAACCTAGAACACCACTTCCAGTAAGGCTCTGTTGCCCTAGTAACCAGATTTGGTAAAGGAGAAATGCTGCCGCCTTGTGGCCGATTCCCACAAGAGCAGCTTTTAACCCACAGCTAATGGTCACTTACCATTCACAAGGACTCAGGGCTGTAAAGGACACCTGCCCTAAAAAAGTGTGCTGAGGTAGGGAATGGATAAAAAAAAAAATTCAAAACACGCAGGATTTTCAAGATAGTATAAAGAGGTAAGTTTTACTCACTCTCTTTTTAAAGAAAGGAAAATGGATAAAAGTTCCACCTCAGGAAGTATTAGACTCATGCAATCTAATCTACAAAAAGTTTTCAACTCACACCAGTCGACTGACCATTGGCAAAAAGTCTACAAACAATAAATGCTGAAGAGGTTTTAGAGAACTGTGTATCCTCTAGCTGCTGGTGAGATGTAAAAGGGTTAAACGCTAATAATGAGAACAGAAAGGAGCTGCGTTGAAAAGGAAAAACTGAGGTACCATTCAATCCAGCAGGCGCACCAATGGGCCTCTCACCTGAGAAGACCAGAATGAAGAAGACCCGGGTTGCAAAAGCTGCACTGCAGCCTTATTCACAATAGACAAGACAGTGAAGCAACCAAAATGTCCATCAACAGATGAAAGGATAAAGAAGAAGTGGTGGTCCATGTAGACAATGAATACTAGGCATGGAAAACAGTGAAACACTGCTCTTTGAGGCACCATAGATGATCTTGGAGATAATCACAGAACATGAGGTAAGTCGGAAAGCAAAAGTCCTATATCCTATGATACCACTTATAGGCGTTATCTAATAACGGACACAAATGAACATATTTCCACAAAGAAAGTCAATCACAGACTTATTTAAAAAAAAAAAACTATGCTTATCTAAAAGGAAAGGTGGGGGGGATGGATAAATGAAGATTAGCGTTACCATATGTATACAAATACATATTATATACATATATCAAAAAGACCGACCCTATAGCAAGGAAGGTTTACGGAACACTCTGTAATAATTTACAGGGGAAGAGGATCTCTACATAAATAGGTATATAGAATATGTAGATGAACCAGAGTGTGTACACCTTGGACAAGCAACATTCTAACCATTACCCCAAATGAAAAAATTAAAACAACGAACTAGGAGTAATGAGACATAAACTTATGGGGGGTTTTCCTGGCACATTCCATCCAAATTTACAACCTAGGCAAACGACTTCCAGAACGTCTCTGCTGCCCTAGTACCCAGATTTGGCAATGGAGAAATGCTGCATCCTTGTGGCCGTTTCCCACAACAGCAGCTTTAAACCCACTGCCAAAGGTCACTAAATATTCACCAATGGCAGTTCTGTAAATGGCACCTGCCCTCCAAAAAATACTGAGGTCGAAAATCGACCAAAAAATTCTAGAGTGCAACCTTCCAAAAAGAAAATTTGAAGAGGTATATTATACTCACAGTTTTTTTCTTTTTTCTTTTAACAGAAAAGAAAAAGGCGTGGACAAATGATGAATTGTAGGAATTTTGACAGGCATGTAAACCCAAATTACAAAAACCTATCAGCTCACACCAGTCAGAATGGCCATCAACAAAAATCCTGCAAACAATATATGCTGACGTGATTGTGGAGAAATGCGTCCCCTCGATTCTAAGGGGGACGTGGTAAGAGTCACTAATGAAAGGACAATTGAGGTGCCTTGAAAAGGTAAACGTTGAGCTACCATAGCAGTCAATCAATCATACCCACTGCTGGGTCTATCACCTGAGAAAATGAAAATCAATAATCACAGGCTGGCAATCCTGCACTCCAGCAATATTTACCATAGGCAACACTTGGAAGCAACGGACATGTCCATCAACAGAGGAATGCACCAAGAAGAAGTGGTCCATGTACACAATGGAATATTAGCCATGGAAAACCTTGAAGCACTGCTCTTTGAGGCACCATAGATGAGCCTGGAGATAATCAAAAAACATGAAGTAGGTCGGAAAGCCAAAGACCTATAGCCTATATTATCACTTATGGCATTATCTAATAACTGACACAGATGAACATATTTCCAAAGAGAAAGACACTCACAGGCTTAGAAAACAAACTATGCTCATCTAAAAGGAAAGGAGGGGGGAAATTGAGAAATGAAGATTAGTGTTACTATACATATACAAATACATATTATATCCATGTATCAAAAAGACCGAACATATAGCAAGGGAGGTCGACGGAACACTGTAATATTTTACATGGGAAGAGGATCTGTACATTCATAGACATGCATAATGTACAAATGAACCAGATTGTGTACACCTAGGACAGACAATGTTCTAAATTTACCCAGATTAAAAAAAAAATTTAAAAACCAAGAAGAAGTAATGAGATATAAACTTATGGGGATTTCTCCTGGCAAATTCCATTCTAATTTACAACCTAGGACAATGACTTCCAGAAAGGCTCTGCTGCCCTAGTACCCAGATTGGGGAATGGAGAAATGCTACCTCCTTGAGGCCGTTTCCCACAACAGCAGCTTTGAACCCACTGCAAAAGGTCACTAAATTTTCACCAACTTGCAGTTCTGTAAATGGCACCCGCCCTCCAGAAAATTTCTGCGGTCAAAAATCGACCAAAAAATTCAAAAGAGGGCAACCTTCGAAGAAGACAATTTCAAGAGCTATATTGTACTCACGGTTTTTTCTTTTAAGAGAAAAGACAAAGGCGTAGGAATATGATGAATTTTAAAAATTTTAATGACATGCATACCCATATTACAAAACCTATCAGCTCAGAGCAGTCAGAATGGCCATTAGGAAAAATGCTGCAAAAAATAAATGGTGAAGGGAGTGTGGAGAAATGCGTACCCTCGGTTGTAAGGGGGGGGGCATGTAAAGAGCCACTAATGAAAACACAATGTAGGCGCTTTGAACAGGGAAACATTGAGCTACCAGTCAATCAATCACAACCACTGCTTGGCCTATCACCTGAGAAAATGAGAATCAAAAAGTCACAGGCTGGCAAACCTGTAAGCCAGCAAGATTTACCATAGTCAGTACTTGGAAGCAATGAAAATGTCCATCAACCGAGGAATGCACCAAGAAGAAGTGGTCCACGTACACAATGGAATATTACTCTAATAATAAATATAAATTAAATTTAAAAACAAACAAAAGCAAGGAGACATCAACATTTGTGGGTTTATCCGGGCACATTGCACTCTAGTTTATAACCGAAAAACACCACTGGCCGGTAGGTCTGTTTCCCTGGTACCAGCATGGGGAACGTAGAAAGGCTGCCGCTCTCTGGCCGTTACCTGCAAAAGCAGGTTTAAAGCCTGAGCTAATGGTCACTTCATATGAACAAGTACTGCGGGGCTGTAAATGAAACCTGCCCTCAAAATATCTTGAGGGAGATAATGGCCAAAATATTTCAAATGGTGACACATACTTTAAGAAAACACTTTGAAGAAATAAGCTCTAATCACAGCTGGAAAAATAAAAAGGACATGTCTAAAAGCTCAATTTCAACGCATTATGAGACACATGCAAATTCAACCACAAAGAGGTATCAGCTCACACCACTCAGAATAACCATCAGCAAAAACTACAAAGAATAAATGCTGAAGGTGCTGGGAAGAAATGCATACCCTCAACTTTATGTGGGACGTAACCTGGAAAGAGCCACTAAAGAGAACAGAATAGAGGTGCCTTTAAAATGTAAACATTGAGCTACCATAGGATCCAGCAGACCTATTCCTGGACCTATAAACTAAGAAGACAGAATTGGAAGGACACAGGTACGCAAATCTGCATTGCATAGTATTCCCATAGCCAAGATATGGAAGTAACCAGAAAGTCCACCGACAGATGGGCGGACAAAGAAGGACTGCTACATGTACAGATGGAATATGAGCTTGTGAAAAAATGAAACAATGCCATTTGCAGCACCATAGATGAGTCTAGAAGTAATCACGCAACTTGGAGTAAGTGAGAAAGCGAAAGACCCATATCCTATCATATCACATATAGGTGTTACCTAAAAAATGATACAAACAAAGATATTTCCACAGAGAAACACTATCATAGCTTCATTAAAAAAACTTATGGTTCACCAAATGGAAAGGTGTGAGATTGGATACATTACCATATTGAGGTTAACAGAGAGATACAAACACATGTGAAATATATAATCACCAAAGACCTACGCAATACCAAGAGGAGACTACTCAACATTGTGTCATAACCGACATGGGAAAAAGGATCCGAAGAAGAATAGATATATGCATATGTGTGAAAGAACCACATCTTGCACACCTAGAACAAAGAAAACATTGTAATCAAGTTTGCTGTGGTAAAAAATAAAAATTAAGTTAAAAATACCAACAAGAAGTAATGAGACATAAACTTAAAGGGCTTTTTCCTCGCACATTCCATTCTAATTTACAACCTAGAACACCACTTCCAGTAAGGCTCTGTTGCCCTAGTAACCAGATTTGGTAAAGGAGAAATGCTGCCGCCTTGTGGCCGATTCCCGCAAGAGCAGCTTTTAACCCACAGCTAATGGTCACTTACCATTCACAAGGACTCAGGGCTGTAAAGGACACCTGCCCTAAAAAAGTGTGCTGAGGTAGGGAATGGATAAAAAAAAAATTCAAAACACGCAGGATTTTCAAGATAGTATAAAGAGGTAAGTTTTACTCACTCTCTTTTTAAAGAAAGGAAAATGGATAAAAGTTCCACCTCAGGAAGTATTAGACTCATACAATCTAATCTACAAAAAGTTTTCAACTCACACCAGTCGACTGACCATTGGCAAAAAGTCTACAAACAATAAATGCTGAAGAGGTTTTAGAGAACTGTGTATCCTCTAGCTGCTGGTGAGATGTAAAAGGGTTAAACGCTAATAATGAGAACAGAAAGGAGCTGCGTTGAAAAGGAAAAACTGAGGTACCATTCAATCCAGCAGGCGCACCAATGGGCCTCTCACCTGAGAAGACCAGAATGAAGAAGACCCGGGTTGCAAAAGCTGCACTGCAGCCTTATTCACAATAGACAAGACAGTGAAGCAACCAAAATGTCCATCAACAGATGAAAGGATAAAGAAGAAGTGATGGTCCATGTAGACAATGAATACTAGCCATGGAAAACAGTGAAACACTGCTCTTTGAGGCACCATAGATGATCTTGGAGATAATCACAGAACATGAGGTAAGTCGGAAAGCAAAAGTCCTATATCCTATGATATCACTTATAGGCGTTATCTAATAACGGACACAAATGAACATATTTCCACAAAGAAAGTCAATCACAGACTTATTTAAAAAAAGAAACTATGCTTATCTAAAAGGAAAGTTGGGGGGGATGGATAAATGAAGATTAGCGTTACCATATGTATACAGATACATATTATATACATATATCAAAAAGACCGACCCTATAGCAAGGAAGGTTTACAGAACACTCTGTAATAATTTACAGGGGAAGAGGATCTCTACATAAATAGGTATATAGAATATGTAGATGAACCAGAGTGTGTACACCTTGGACAAGCAACATTCTAACCATTACCCCAATTGAAAAAATTAAAACAACGAACTAGGAGTAATGAGACATAAACTTATAGGGGGTTTTCCTGGCACATTCCATCCAAATTTACAACCTAGGCAAACGACTTCCAGAACGGCTCTGCTGCCCTAGTACCCAGATTTGGGAATGGAGAAATGCTGCATCCTTGTGGCCGTTTCCCACAACAGCAGCTTTAAACCCACTGCCAAAAGTCACTAAATATTCACCAATGGCAGTTCTGTAAATGGCACCTGCCCTCCAAAAAATACTGAGGTCGAAAATCGACCAAAAAATTCTAGAGTGCAACCTTCCAAAAAGAAAATTTGAAGAGTTATATTATACTCACACTTTTTTTCTTTTTTCTTTTAACAGAAAAGAAAAAGGCGTGGACAAATGATGAATTGTAGGAATTTTGACAGGCATGTAAACCCAAATTACAAAAACCTAACAGCTCACACCAGTCAGAATGGCCATCAACAAAAATCCTGCAAACAATATATGCTGACGTGATTGTGGAGAAATGCGTCCCCTCGATTCTAAGGGGGACGTGGTAAGAGTCACTAATGAAAGGACAATTGAGGTGCCTTGAAAAGGTAAACGTTGAGCTACCATAGCAGTCAATCAATCATACCCACTGCTGGGTCTATCACCTGAGAAAATGAAAATCAATAATCACAGGCTGGCAATCCTGCACTCCAGCAATATTTACCATAGGCAACACTTGGAAGCAACGGACATGTCCATCAACAGAGGAATGCACCAAGAAGAAGTGGTCCATGTACACAATGGAATATTAGCCATGGAAAACCTTGAAGCACTGCTCTTTGAGGCACCATAGATGAGCCTGGAGATAATCACAAAACATGAAGTAGGTCGGAAAGCCAAAGACCTATAGCCTATATTATCACTTATGGCATTATCTAATAACTGACACAGATGAACATATTTCCAAAGGGAAAGACACTCACAGGCTTAGAAAACAAACTATGCTCATCTAAAAGGAAAGGAGGGGGGAGATTGAGAAATGAAGATTAGTGTTACTATACATATACAAATACATATTATATCCATGTATCAAAAAGACCGAACATATAGCAAGGGAGGTCGACGGAACACTGTAATATTTTACATGGGAAGAGGATCCGTACATTCATAGACATACATAATGTACAAATGAACCAGATTGTGTACACCTAGGACAGACAATGTTCTAAACTTTACCCAGATTAAAAAAAAAATTTAAAAACCAAGAAGAAGTAATGAGACATAAACTTATGGGGATTTCTCCTGGCAAATTCCATTCTAATTTACAACCTAGGACAATGACTTCCAGAAAGGCTCTGCTGCCCTAGTACCCAGATTGGGGAATGGAGAAATGCTACCTCCTTGTGGCCGTTTCCCACAACAGCAGCTTTGAACCCACTGCAAAAGGTCACTAAATTTTCACCAACTCGCAGTTCTGTAAATGGCACCCGCCCTCCAGAAAATTTCTGCGGTCAAAAATCGACCAAAAAATTCAAAAGAGGGCAACCTTCGAAGAAGACAATTTCAAGAGCTATATTGTACTCAAGTTTTTTTTCTTTTAAGAGAAAAGACAAAGGCGTAGGAATATGATGAATTTTAAAAATTTTAATGACATGCATACCCATATTACAAAACCTATCAGCTCAGAGCAGTCAGAATGGTCATTAGGAAAAATGCTGCTAAAAATAAATAGTGAAGGGAGTGTGGAGAAATGCGTACCCTCGGTTGTAAGGGGGCGGCATGTAAAGAGCCACTAATGAAAACACAATGTAGGCGCTTTGAACAGGGAAACATTGAGCTACCAGTCAATTAATCACAACCACTGCTTGGCCTATCACCTGAGAAAATGAGAATCAAAAAGTCACAGGCTGGCAAACCTGTACGCCAGCAAGATTTACCATAGTCAGCACTTGGAAGCAATGAAAATGTCCATCAACCGAGGAATGCACCAAGAAGAAGTGGTCCACGTACACAATGGAATATTACTCTAATAATAAATATAAATTAAATTTAAAAACAAACAAAAGCAAGGAGACATCAACATTTGTGGGTTTATCCGGGCACATTGCACTCTGGTTTATAACCGAAGAACACCACTGGCCGGTAGGTCTGTTTCCCTGGTACCAGCATGGGGAACGTAGAAAGGCTGCCGCTCTCTGGCCGTTACCTGCTAAAGCAGGTTTAAAGCCTGAGCTAATGGTCACTTCATATGAACAAGTACTGCGGGGCTGTAAATGAAACCTGCCCTCAAAATATCTTGAGGGAGATAATGGCCAAAATATTTCAAATGGTGACACATACTTTAAGAAAACACTTTGAAGAAATAAGCTCTAATCACAGCTGGAAAAATAAAAAGGACATGTCTAAAAGCTCAATTTCAATGCATTATGAGACACATGCAAATTCAACCACAAAGAGGTATCAGCTCACACCACTCAGAATAACCATCAGCAAAAACTACAAAGAATAAATGCTGAAGGTGCTGGGAAGAAATGCATACCCTCAACTTTATGTGGGACGTAACCTGGAAAGAGCCACTAAAGAGAACAGAATAGAGGTGCCTTTAAAATGTAAACATTGAGCTACCATAGGATCCAGCAGACCTATTCCTGCACCTATAAACTAAGAAGACAGAATTGGAAGGACACAGGTACGCAAATCTGCATTGCATAGTATTCCCATAGCCAAGATATGGAAGTAACCAAAAAGTCCACCGACAGATGGGCGGACAAAGAAGAACTGCTACATGTACAGATGGAATATGAGCTTGTGAAAAAATGAAACAATGCCATTTGCAGCACCATAAATGAGTCTAATAGTAATCACGCCACTTGGAGTAAGTGAGAAAGCGAAATACCCATATCCTATCATATCACATATAGGTGTTACCTAAAAAATGATACAAACAAAGATATTTCCACAGAGAAACACTATCATAGCTTCATTAAAAAAACTTATGGTTCACCAAATGGAAAGGTGTGAGGATTGGATACATTACCATATTGAGGTTAACAGAGAGATACAAACACATGTGAAATATATAATCACCAAAGACCTACGCAATACCAAGAGGAGACTACTCAACATTGTGTCATAACCGACATGGGAAAAGGATCCGAAGAAGAATAGATATATGCATATGTGTGAAAGAACCACATCTTGCACACCTAGAACAAAGAAAACATTGTAATCAAGTTTGCTGTGGTAAAAAATAAAAATTAAGTTAAAAATACCAACAAGAAGTAATGAGACATAAACTTAAAGGGCTTTTTCCTCGCACATTCCATTCTAATTTACAACCTAGAACACCACTTCCAGTAAGGCTCTGTTGCCCTAGTAACCAGATTTGGTAAAGGAGAAATGCTGCCGCCTTGTGGCCGATTCCCGCAAGAGCAGCTTTTAACCCACAGCTAATGGTCACTTACCATTCACAAGGACTCAGGGCTGTAAAGGACACCTGCCCTAAAAAAGTGTGCTGAGGTAGGGAATGGATAAAAAAAAATTCAAAACACGCAGGATTTTCAAGATAGTATAAAGAGGTAAGTTTTACTCACTCTCTTTTTAAAGAAAGGAAAATGGATAAAAGTTCCACCTCAGGAAGTATTAGACTCATGCAATCTAATCTACAAAAAGTTTTCAACTCACACCAGTCGACTGACCATTGGCAAAAAGTCTACAAACAATAAATGCTGAAGAGGTTTTAGAGAACTGTGTATCCTCTAGCTGCTGGTGAGATGTAAAAGGGTTAAACGCTAATAATGAGAACAGAAAGGAGCTGCGTTGAAAAGGAAAAACTGAGGTACCATTCAATCCAGCAGGCGCACCAATGGGCCTCTCACCTGAGAAGACCAGAATGAAGAAGACCCGGGTTGCAAAAGCTGCACTGCAGCCTTATTCACAATAGACAAGACAGTGAAGCAACCAAAATGTCCATCAACAGATGAAAGGATAAAGAAGAAGTGGAGGTCCAAGTAGACAATGAATACTAGGCATGGAAAACAGTGAAACACTGCTCTTTGAGGCACCATAGATGATCTTGGAGATAATCACAGAACATGAGGTAAGTCGGAAAGCAAAAGTCCTATATCCTATGATATCACTTATAGGCGTTATCTAATAATGGACACAAATGAACATATTTCCACAAAGAAAGTCAATCACAGACTTATTAAAAAAAAAAAAAAAACTATGCTTATCTAAAAGGAAAGGTGGGGGGGATGGATAAATGAAGATTAGCGTTACCATATGTATACAAATACATATTATATACATATATCAAAAAGACCGACCCTATAGCAAGGAAGGTTTACGGAACACTCTGTAATAATTTACAGGGGAAGAGGATCTCTACATAAATAGGTATATAGAATATGTAGATGGACCAGAGTGTGTACACCTTGGACAAGCAACATTCTAACCATTACCCCAATTGAAAAAATTAAAACAACGAACTAGGAGTAATGAGACATAAACTTATGGGGGGTTTTCCTGGCACATTCCATCCAAATTTACAACCTAGGCAAACGACTTCCAGAACGGCTCTGCTGCCCTAGTACCCAGATTTGGGAATGGAGAAATGCTGCATCCTTGTGGCCGTTTCCCACAACAGCAGCTTTAAACCCACTGCCAAAGGTCACTAAATATTCACCAATGGCAGTTCTGTAAATGGCACCTGCCCTCCAAAAAATACTGAGGTCGAAAATCGACCAAAAAATTCTAGAGTGCAACCTTCTAAAAAGAAAATTTGAAGAGGTATATTATACTCACAGTTTTTTTCTTTTTTCTTTTAACAGAAAAGAAAAAGGCGTGGACAAATGATGAATTGTAGGAATTTTGACAGGCATGTAAACCCAAATTACAAAAACCTATCAGCTCACACCAGTCAGAATGGCCATCAACAAAAATCCTGCAAACAATATATGCTGACGTGATTGTGGAGAAATGCGTCCCCTCGATTCTAAGTGGGACGTGGTAAGAGTCACTAATGAAAGGACAATTGAGGTGCCTTGAAAAGGTAAACGTTGAGCTACCATAGCAGTCAATCAATCATACCCACTGCTGGGTCTATCACCTGAGAAAATGAGAATCAAAAAGTCACAGGCTGGCAAACCTGTACGCCAGCAAGATTTACCATAGTCAGTACTTGGAAGCAATGAAAATGTCCATCAACCAAGGAATGCACCAAGAAGAAGTGGTCCACGTACACAATGGAATATTACTCTAATAATAAATATAAATTAAATTTAAAAACAAACAAAAGCAAGGAGACATCAACATTTGTGGGTTTATCCGGGCACATTGCACTCTAGTTTATAACCGAAAAACACCACTGGCCGGTAGGTCTGTTTCCCTGGTACCAGCATGGGGAACGTAGAAAGGCTGCTGCTCTCTGGCCGTTACCTGCAAAAGCAGGTTTAAAGCCTGAGCTAATGGTCACTTCATATGAACAAGTACTGCAGGGCTGTAAATGAAACCTGCCCTCAAAATATCTTGAGGGAGATAATGGCCAAAATATTTCAAATGGTGACACATATTTTAAGAAAACACTTTGAAGAAATAAGCTCTAATCACAGCTGGAAAAATAAAAAGGACATGTCTAAAAGCTCAATTTCAACGCATTATGAGACACATGCAAATTCAACCACAAAGAGGTATCAGCTCACACCACTCAGAATAACCATCAGCAAAAACTACAAAGAATAAATGCTGAAGGTGCTGGGAAGAAATGCATACCCTCAACTTTATGTGGGACGTAACCTGGAAAGAGCCACTAAAGAGAACAGAATAGAGGTGCCTTTAAAAGGTAAACATTGAGCTACCATAGCATCCAGCAGACCTATTCCTGCACCTATAAACTAAGAAGACAGAATTGGAAGGACACAGGTACGCAAATCTGCATTGCATAGTATTCCCATAGCCAGGATATGGAAGTAACCAAAAAGTCCACCGACAGATGGGCGGACAAAGAAGAACTGCTACATGTACAGATGGAATATGAGCTTGTGAAAAAATGAAACAATGCCATTTGCAGCACCATAGATGAGTCTAGAAGTAATCACGCCACTTGGAGTAAGTGAGAAAGCGAAAGACCCATATCCTATCATATCACATATAGGTGTTACCTAAAAAATGATACAAACAAAGATATTTCCACAGAGAAACACTATCATAGCTTCATTAAAAAAACTTATGGTTCACCAAATGGAAAGGTGTGAGGATTGGATACATTACCATATTGAGGTTAACAGAGAGATACAAACACATGTGAAATATATAATCACCAAAGACCTACGCAATACCAAGAGGAGACTACTCAACATTGTGTCATAACCGACATGGGAAAAGGATCCGAAGAAGAATAGATATATGCATATGTGTGAAAGAACCACATCTTGCACACCTAGAACAAAGAAAACATTGTAATCAAGTTTGCTGTGATAAAAAATAAAAATTAAGTTAAAAATACCAACAAGAAGTAATGAGACATAAACTTAAAGGGCTTTTTCCTCGCACATTCCATTCTAATTTACAACCTAGAACACCACTTCCAGTAAGGCTCTGTTGCCCTAGTAACCAGATTTGGTAAAGGAGAAATGCTGCCGCCTTGTGGCCGATTCCCGCAAGAGCAGCTTTTAACCCACAGCTAATGGTCACTTACCATTCACAAGGACTCAGGGCTATAAAGGACACCTGCCCTAAAAAAGTGTGCTGAGGTAGGGAATGGATAAAAAAAAATTCAAAACACGCAGGATTTTCAAGATAGTATAAAGAGGTAAGTTTTACTCACTCTCTTTTTAAAGAAAGGAAAATGGATAAAAGTTCCACCTCAGGAAGTATTAGACTCATGCAATCTAATCTACAAAAAGTTTTCAACTCACACCAGTCGACTGACCATTGGCAAAAAGTCTACAAACAATAAATGCTGAAGAGGTTTTAGAGAACTGTGTATCCTCTAGCTGCTGGTGAGATGTAAAAGGGTTAAACGCTAATAATGAGAACAGAAAGGAGCTGCGTTGAAAAGGAAAAACTGAGGTACCATTCAATCCAGCAGGCGCACCAATGGGCCTCTCACCTGAGAAGACCAGAATGAAGAAGACCCGGGTTGCAAAAGCTGCACTGCAGCCTTATTCACAATAGACAAGACAGTGAAGCAACCAAAATGTCCATCAACAGATGAAAGGATAAAGAAGAAGTGGTGGTCCATGTAGACAATGAATACTAGGCATGGAAAACAGTGAAACACTGCTCTTTGAGGCACCATAGATGATCTTGGAGATAATCACAGAACATGAGGTAAGTCGGAAAGCAAAAGTCCTATATCCTATGATATCACTTATAGGCGTTATCTAATAACGGACACAAATGAACATATTTCCACAAAGAAAGTCAATCACAGACTTATTTAAAAAAAAAACTATGCTTATCTAAAAGGAGAGGTGGGGGGGATGGATAAATGAAGATTAGCGTTACCATATGTATACAAATACATATTATATACATATATCAAAAAGACCGACCCTATAGCAAGGAAGGTTTACGGAACACTCTGTAATAATTTACAGGGGAAGAGGATCTCTACATAAATAGGTATATAGAATATGTAGATGAACCAGAGTGTGTACACCTTGGACAAGCAACATTCTAACCATTACCCCAATTGAAAAAATTAAAACAACGAACTAGGAGTAATGAGACATAAACTTATGGGGGGTTTTCCTGGCACATTCCATCCAAATTTACAACCTAGGCAAACGACTTCCAGAACGGCTCTGCTGCCCTAGTACCCAGATTTGGGAATGGAGAAATGCTGCATCCTTGTGGCCGTTTCCCACAACAGCAGCTTTAAACCCACTGCCAAAGGTCACTAAATATTCACCAATGGCAGTTCTGTAAATGGCACCTGCCCTCCAAAAAATACTGAGGTCGAAAATCGACCAAAAAATTCTAGAGTGCAACCTTCCAAAAAGAAAATTTGAAGAGGTATATTATACTCACAGTTTTTTTCTTTTTTCTTTTAACAGAAAAGAAAAAGGCGTGGACAAATGATGAATTGTAGGAATTTTGACAGGCATGTAAACCCAAATTACAAAAACCTATCAGCTCACACCAGTCAGAATGGCCATCAACAAAAATCCTGCAAACAATATATGCTGACGTGATTGTGGAGAAATGCGTCCCCTCGATTCTAAGGGGGACGTGGTAAGAGTCACTAATGAAAGGACAATTGAGGTGCCTTGAAAAGGTAAACGTTGAGCTACCATAGCAGTCAATCAATCATACCCACTGCTGGGTCTATCACCTGAGAAAATGAAAATCAATAATCACAGGCTGGCAATCCTGCACTCCAGCAATATTTACCATAGGCAACACTTGGAAGCAACGGACATGTCCATCAACAGAGGAATGCACCAAGAAGAAGTGGTCCATGTACACAATGGAATATTAGCCATGGAAAACCTTGAAGCACTGCTCTTTGAGGCACCATAGATGAGCCTGGAGATAATCAAAAAACATGAAGTAGGTCGGAAAGCCAAAGACCTATAGCCTATATTATCACTTATGGCATTATCTAATAACTGACACAGATGAACATATTTCCAAAGAGAAAGACACTCACAGGCTTAGAAAACAAACTATGCTCATCTAAAAGGAAAGGAGGGGGGAAATTGAGAAATGAAGATTAGTGTTACTATACATATACAAATACATATTATATCCATGTATCAAAAAGACCGAACATATAGCAAGGGAGGTCGACGGAACACTGTAATATTTTACATGGGAAGAGGATCTGTACATTCATAGACATGCATAATGTACAAATGAACCAGAATGTGTACACCTAGGACAGACAATGTTCTAAATTTACCCAGATTAAAAAAAAAAATTTAAAAACCAAGAAGAAGTAATGAGATATAAACTTATGGGGATTTCTCCTGGCAAATTCCATTCTAATTTACAACCTAGGACAATGACTTCCAGAAAGGCTCTGCTGCCCTAGTACCCAGATTGGGGAATGGAGAAATGCTACCTCCTTGAGGCCGTTTCCCACAACAGCAGCTTTGAACCCACTGCAAAAGGTCACTAAATTTTCACCAACTTGCAGTTCTGTAAATGGCACCCGCCCTCCAGAAAATTTCTGCGGTCAAAAATCGACCAAAAAATTCAAAAGAGGGCAACCTTCGAAGAAGACAATTTCAAGAGGTATATTGTACTCACGTTTTTTTTCTTTTAAGAGAAAAGACAAAGGCGTAGGAATATGATGAATTTTAAAAATTTTAATGACATGCATACCCATATTACAAAACCTATCAGCACAGAGCAGTCAGAATGGCCATTAGGAAAAATGCTGCAAAAAATAAATGGTGAAGGGAGTGTGGAGAAATGCGTACCCTCGGTTGTAAGGGGGGGGCATGTAAAGAGCCACTAATGAAAACACAATGTAGGCGCTTTGAACAGGGAAACATTGAGCTACCAGTCAATCAATCACAACCACTGCTTGGCCTATCACCTGAGAAAATGAGAATCAAAAAGTCACAGGCTGGCAAACCTGTACGCCAGCAAGATTTACCATAGTCAGTACTTGGAAGCAATGAAAATGTCCATCAACCGAGGAATGCACCAAGAAGAAGTGGTCCACGTACACAATGGAATATTACTCTAATAATAAATATAAATTAAATTTAAAAACAAACAAAAGCAAGGAGACATCAACATTTGTGGGTTTATCCGGGCACATTGCACTCTAGTTTATAACCGAAGAACACCACTGGCCGGTAGGTCTGTTTCCCTGGTACCAGCATGGGGAACGTAGAAAGGCTGCCGCTCTCTGGCCGTTACCTGCTAAAGCAGGTTTAAAGCCTGAGCTAATGGTCACTTCATATGAACAAGTACTGCGGGGCTGTAAATGAAACCTGCCCTCAAAATATCTTGAGGGAGATAATGGCCAAAATATTTCAAATGGTGACACATACTTTAAGAAAACACTTTGAAGAAATAAGCTCTAATCACAGCTGAAAAAATAAAAAGGACATGTCTAAAAGCTCAATTTCAACGCATTATGAGACACATGCAAATTCAACCACAAAGAGGTATCAGCTCACACCACTCAGAATAACCAGCAGCAAAAACTACAAAGAATAAATGCTGAAGGTGCTGGGAAGAAATGCATACCCTCAACTTTATGTGGGACGTAACCTGGAAAGAGCCACTAAAGAGAACAGAATAGAGGTGCCTTTAAAATGTAAACATTGAGCTACCATAGGATCCAGCAGACCTATTCCTGGACCTATAAACTAAGAAGACAGAATTGGAAGGACACAGGTACGCAAATCTGCATTGCATAGTATTCCCATAGCCAAGATATGGAAGTAACCAGAAAGTCCACCGACAGATGGGCGGACAAAGAAGGACTGCTACATGTACAGATGGAATATGAGCTTGTGAAAAAATGAAACAATGCCATTTGCAGCACCATAGATGAGTCTAGAAGTAATCACGCAACTTGGAGTAAGTGAGAAAGCGAAAGACCCATATCCTATCATATCACATATAGGTGTTACCTAAAAAATGATACAAACAAAGATATTTCCACAGAGAAACACTATCATAGCTTCATTAAAAAAACTTATGGTTCACCAAATGGAAAGGTGTGAGATTGGATACATTACCATATTGAGGTTAACAGAGAGATACAAACACATGTGAAATATATAATCACCAAAGACCTACGCAATACCAAGAGGAGACTACTCAACATTGTGTCATAACCGACATGGGAAAAGGATCCGAAGAAGAATAGATATATGCATATGTGTGAAAGAACCACATCTTGCACACCTAGAACAAAGAAAACATTGTAATCAAGTTTGCTGTGGTAAAAAATAAAAATTAAGTTAAAAATACCAACAAGAAGTAATGAGACATAAACTTAAAGGGCTTTTTCCTCGCACATTCCATTCTAATTTACAACCTAGAACACCACTTCCAGTAAGGCTCTGTTGCCCTAGTAACCAGATTTGGTAAAGGAGAAATGCTGCCGCCTTGTGGCCGATTCCCACAAGAGCAGCTTTTAACCCACAGCTAATGGTCACTTACCATTCACAAGGACTCAGGGCTGTAAAGGACACCTGCCCTAAAAAAGTGTGCTGAGGTAGGGAATGGATAAAAAAAAAAATTCAAAACACGCAGGATTTTCAAGATAGTATAAAGAGGTAAGTTTTACTCACTCTCTTTTTAAAGAAAGGAAAATGGATAAAAGTTCCACCTCAGGAAGTATTAGACTCATGCAATCTAATCTACAAAAAGTTTTCAACTCACACCAGTCGACTGACCATTGGCAAAAAGTCTACAAACAATAAATGCTGAAGAGGTTTTAGAGAACTGTGTATCCTCTAGCTGCTGGTGAGATGTAAAAGGGTTAAACGCTAATAATGAGAACAGAAAGGAGCTGCGTTGAAAAGGAAAAACTGAGGTACCATTCAATCCAGCAGGCGCACCAATGGGCCTCTCACCTGAGAAGACCAGAATGAAGAAGACCCGGGTTGCAAAAGCTGCACTGCAGCCTTATTCACAATAGACAAGACAGTGAAGCAACCAAAATGTCCATCAACAGATGAAAGGATAAAGAAGAAGTGGTGGTCCATGTAGACAATGAATACTAGGCATGGAAAACAGTGAAACACTGCTCTTTGAGGCACCATAGATGATCTTGGAGATAATCACAGAACATGAGGTAAGTCGGAAAGCAAAAGTCCTATATCCTATGATATCACTTATAGGCGTTATCTAATAACGGACACAAATGAACATATTTCCACAAAGAAAGTCAATCACAGACTTATTTAAAAAAAAAAAAAACTATGCTTATCTAAAAGGAAAGGTGGGGGGGATGGATAAATGAAGATTAGCGTTACCATATGTATACAAATACATATTATATACATATATCAAAAAGACCGACCCTATAGCAAGGAAGGTTTACGGAACACTCTGTAATAATTTACAGGGGAAGAGGATCTCTACATAAATAGGTTTATAGAATATGTAGATGAACCAGAGTGTGTACACCTTGGACAAGCAACATTCTAACCATTACCCCAAATGAAAAAATTAAAACAACGAACTAGGAGTAATGAGACATAAACTTATGGGGGGTTTTCCTGGCACATTCCATCCAAATTTACAACCTAGGCAAACGACTTCCAGAACGGCTCTGCTGCCCTAGTACCCAGATTTGGCAATGGAGAAATGCTGCATCCTTGTGGTCGTTTCCCACAACAGCAGCTTTAAACCCACTGCCAAAGGTCACTAAATATTCACCAATGGCAGTTCTGTAAATGGCACCTGCCCTCCAAAAAATACTGAGGTCGAAAATCGACCAAAAAATTCTAGAGTGCAACCTTCCAAAAAGAAAATTTGAAGAGGTATATTATACTCACAGTTTTTTTCTTTTTTCTTTTAACAGAAAAGAAAAAGGCGTGGACAAATGATGAATTGTAGGAATTTTGACAGGCATGTAAACCCAAATTACAAAAACCTATCAGCTCACACCAGTCAGAATGGCCATCAACAAAAATCCTGCAAACAATATATGCTGACGTGATTGTGGAGAAATGCGTCCCCTCGATTCTAAGGGGGACGTGGTAAGAGTCACTAATGAAAGGACAATTGAGGTGCCTTGAAAAGGTAAACGTTGAGCTACCATAGCAGTCAATCAATCATACCCACTGCTGGGTCTATCACCTGAGAAAATGAAAATCAATAATCACAGGCTGGCAATCCTGCACTCCAGCAATATTTACCATAGGCAACACTTGGAAGCAACGGACATGTCCATCAACAGAGGAATGCACCAAGAAGAAGTGGTCCATGTACACAATGGAATATTAGCCATGGAAAACCTTGAAGCACTGCTCTTTGAGGCACCATAGATGAGCCTGGAGATAATCAAAAAACATGAAGTAGGTCGGAAAGCCAAAGACCTATAGCCTATATTATCACTTATGGCATTATCTAATAACTGACACAGATGAACATATTTCCAAAGAGAAAGACACTCACAGGCTTAGAAAACAAACTATGCTCATCTAAAAGGAAAGGAGGGGGGAAATTGAGAAATGAAGATTAGTGTTACTATACATATACAAATACATATTATATCCATGTATCAAAAAGACCGAACATATAGCAAGGGAGGTCGATGGAACACTGTAATATTTTACATGGGAAGAGGATCTGTACATTCATAGACATGCATAATGTACAAATGAACCAGATTGTGTACACCTAGGACAGACAATGTTCTAAATTTACCCAGATTAAAAAAAAAATTTAAAAACCAAGAAGAAGTAATGAGATATAAACTTATGGGGATTTCTCCTGGCAAATTCCATTCTAATTTACAACCTAGGACAATGACTTCCAGAAAGGCTCTGCTGCCCTAGTACCCAGATTGGGGAATGGAGAAATGCTACCTCCTTGAGGCCGTTTCCCACAACAGCAGCTTTGAACCCACTGCAAAAGGTCACTAAATTTTCACCAACTTGCAGTTCTGTAAATGGCACCCGCCCTCCAGAAAATTTCTGCGGTCAAAAATCGACCAAAAAATTCAAAAGAGGGCAACCTTCGAAGAAGACAATTTCAAGAGCTATATTGTACTCACGGTTTTTTCTTTTAAGAGAAAAGACAAAGGCGTAGGAATATGATGAATTTTAAAAATTTTAATGACATGCATACCCATATTACAAAACCTATCAGCTCAGAGCAGTCAGAATGGCCATTAGGAAAAATGCTGCAAAAAATAAATGGTGAAGGGAGTGTGGAGAAATGCGTACCCTCGGTTGTAAGGGGGGGGGCATGTAAAGAGCCACTAATGAAAACACAATGTAGGCGCTTTGAACAGGGAAACATTGAGCTACCAGTCAATCAATCACAACCACTGCTTGGCCTATCACCTGAGAAAATGAGAATCAAAAAGTCACAGGCTGGCAAACCTGTACGCCAGCAAGATTTACCATAGTCAGTACTTGGAAGCAATGAAAATGTCCATCAACCGAGGAATGCACCAAGAAGAAGTGGTCCACGTACACAATGGAATATTACTCTAATAATAAATATAAATTAAATTTAAAAACAAACAAAAGCAAGGAGACATCAACATTTGTGGGTTTATCCGGGCACATTGCACTCTAGTTTATAACCGAAAAACACCACTGGCCGGTAGGTCTGTTTCCCTGGTACCAGCATGGGGAACGTAGAAAGGCTGCCGCTCTCTGGCCGTTACCTGCAAAAGCAGGTTTAAAGCCTGAGCTAATGGTCACTTCATATGAACAAGTACTGCAGGGCTGTAAATGAAACCTGCCCTCAAAATATCTTGAGGGAGATAATGGCCAAAATATTTCAAATGGTGACACATACTTTAAGGAAACACTTTGAAGAAATAATCTCTAATCACAGCTGGAAAAATAAAAAGGACATGTCTAAAAGCTCAATTTCAACGCATTATGAGACACATGCAAATTCAACCATAAAGACGTATCAGCTCACACCACCTAGAATAACCATCAGCAAAAACTACAAAGAATAAATGCTGAAGGTGCTGGGAAGAAATGCATACCCTCAACTTTATGTGGGACGTAACCTGGAAAGAGCCACTAAAGAGAACAGAATAGAGGTGCCTTTAAAATGTAAACATTGAGCTACCATAGGATCCAGCAGACCTATTCCTGCACCTATAAACTAAGAAGACAGAATTGGAAGGACACAGGTACGCAAATCTGCATTGCATAGTATTCCCATAGCCAAGATATGGAAGTAACCAAAAAGTCCACCGACAGATGGGCGGACAAAGAAGAACTGCTACATGTACAGATGGAATATGAGCTTGTGAAAAAATGAAACAATGCCATTTGCAGCACCATAGATGAGTCTAGAAGTAATCACGCCACTTGGAGTAAGTGAGAAAGCGAAAGACCCATATCCTATCATATAGCATATAGGTGTTACCTAAAAAATGATACAAACAAAGATATTTCCACAGAGAAACACTATCATAGCTTCATTAAAAAAACTTATGGTTCACCAAATGGAAAGGTGTGAGGATTGGATACATTACCATATTGAGGTTAACAGAGAGATACAAACACATGTGAAATATATAATCACCAAAGACCTACGCAATACCAAGAGGAGACTACTCAACATTGTGTCATAACCGACATGGGAAAAGGATCCGAAGAAGAATAGATATATGCATATGTGTGAAAGAACCACATCTTGCACACCTAGAACAAAGAAAACATTGTAATCAAGTTTGCTGTGGTAAAAAATAAAAATTAAGTTAAAAATACCAACAAGAAGTAATGAGACATAAACTTAAAGGGCTTTTTCCTCGCACATTCCATTCTAATTTACAACCTAGAACACCACTTCCAGTAAGGCTCTGTTGCCCTAGTAACCAGATTTGGTAAAGGAGAAATGCTGCCGCCTTGTGGCCGATTCCCACAAGAGCAGCTTTTAACCCACAGCTAATGGTCACTTACCATTCACAAGGACTCAGGGCTGTAAAGGACACCTGCCCTAAAAAAGTGTGCTGAGGTAGGGAATGGATAAAAAAAAATTCAAAACACGCAGGATTTTCAAGATAGTATAAAGAGGTAAGTTTTACTCACTCTCTTTTTAAAGAAAGGAAAATGGATAAAAGTTCCACCTCAGGAAGTATTAGACTCATGCAATCTAATCTACAAAAAGTTTTCAACTCACACCAGTCGACTGACCATTGGCAAAAAGTCTACAAACAATAAATGCTGAAGAGGTTTTAGAGAACTGTGTATCCTCTAGCTGCTGGTGAGATGTAAAAGGGTTAAACGCTAATAATGAGAACAGAAAGGAGCTGCGTTGAAAAGGAAAAACTGAGGTACCATTCAATCCAGCAGGCGCACCAATGGGCCTCTCACCTGAGAAGACCAGAATGAAGAAGACCCGGGTTGCAAAAGCTGCACTGCAGCCTTATTCACAATAGACAAGACAGTGAAGCAACCAAAATGTCCATCAACAGATGAAAGGATAAAGAAGAAGTGGAGGTCCAAGTAGACAATGAATACTAGGCATGGAAAACAGTGAAACACTGCTCTTTGAGGCACCATAGATGATCTTGGAGATAATCACAGAACATGAGGTAAGTCGGAAAGCAAAAGTCCTATATCCTATGATATCACTTATAGGCGTTATCTAATAACGGACACAAATGAACATATTTCCACAAAGAAAGTCAATCACAGACTTATTTAAAAAAAAAAAAAACTATGCTTATCTAAAAGGAAAGGTGGGGGGGATGGATAAATGAAGATTAGCGTTACCATATGTATACAAATACATATTATATACATATATCAAAAAGACCGACCCTATAGCAAGGAAGGTTTACGGAACACTCTGTAATAATTTACAGGGGAAGAGGATCTCTACATAAATAGGTATATAGAATATGTAGATGGACCAGAGTGTGTACACCTTGGGCAAGCAACATTCTAACCATTACCCCAATTGAAAAAATTAAAACAACGAACTAGGAGTAATGAGACATAAACTTATGGGGGGTTTTCCTGGCACATTCCATCCAAATTTACAACCTAGGCAAACGACTTCCAGAACGGCTCTGCTGCCCTAGTACCCAGATTTGGGAATGGAGAAATGCTGCATCCTTGTGGCCGTTTCCCACAACAGCAGCTTTAAACCCACTGCCAAAGGTCACTAAATATTCACCAATGGCAGTTCTGTAAATGGCACCTGCCCTCCAAAAAATACTGAGGTCGAAAATCGACCAAAAAATTCTAGAGTGCAACCTTCTAAAAAGAAAATTTGAAGAGGTATATTATACTCACAGTTTTTTTCTTTTTTCTTTTAACAGAAAAGAAAAAGGCGTGGACAAATGATGAATTGTAGGAATTTTGACAGGCATGTAAACCCAAATTACAAAAACCTATCAGCTCACACCAGTCAGAATGGCCATCAACAAAAATCCTGCAAACAATATATGCTGACGTGATTGTGGAGAAATGCGTCCCCTCGATTCTAAGGGGGACGTGGTAAGAGTCACTAATGAAAGGACAATTGAGGTGCCTTGAAAAGGTAAACGTTGAGCTACCATAGCAGTCAATCAATCATACCCACTGCTGGGTCTATCACCTGAGAAAATGAAAATCAATAATCACAGGCTGGCAATCCTGCACTCCAGCAATATTTACCATAGGCAACACTTGGAAGCAACGGACATGTCCATCAACAGAGGAATGCACCAAGAAGAAGTGGTCCATGTACACAATGGAATATTAGCCATGGAAAACCTTGAAGCACTGCTCTTTGAGGCACCATAGATGAGCCTGGAGATAATCAAAAAACATGAAGTAGGTCGGAAAGCCAAAGACCTATAGCCTATATTATCACTTATGGCATTATCTAATAACTGACACAGATGAACATATTTCCAAAGAGAAAGACACTCACAGGCTTAGAAAACAAACTATGCTCATCTAAAAGGAAAGGAGGGGGGAAATTGAGAAATGAAGATTAGTGTTACTATACATATACAAATACATATTATATCCATGTATCAAAAAGACCGAACATATAGCAAGGGAGGTCGACGGAACACTGTAATATTTTACATGGGAAGAGGATCTGTACATTCATAGACATGCATAATGTACAAATGAACCAGAATGTGTACACCTAGGACAGACAATGTTCTAAATTTACCCAGATTAAAAAAAAAAATTTAAAAACCAAGAAGAAGTAATGAGATATAAACTTATGGGGATTTCTCCTGGCAAATTCCATTCTAATTTACAACCTAGGACAATGACTTCCAGAAAGGCTCTGCTGCCCTAGTACCCAGATTGGGGAATGGAGAAATGCTACCTCCTTGAGGCCGTTTCCCACAACAGCAGCTTTGAACCCACTGCAAAAGGTCACTAAATTTTCACCAACTTGCAGTTCTGTAAATGGCACCCGCCCTCCAGAAAATTTCTGCGGTCAAAAATCGACCAAAAAATTCAAAAGAGGGCAACCTTCGAAGAAGACAATTTCAAGAGGTATATTGTACTCACGGTTTTTTCTTTTAAGAGAAAAGACAAAGGCGTAGGAATATGATGAATTTTAAAAATTTTAATGACATGCATACCCATATTACAAAACCTATCAGCACAGAGCAGTCAGAATGGCCATTAGGAAAAATGCTGCAAAAAATAAATGGTGAAGGGAGTGTGGAGAAATGCGTACCCTCGGTTGTAAGGGGGGGGCATGTAAAGAGCCACTAATGAAAACACAATGTAGGCGCTTTGAACAGGGAAACATTGAGCTACCAGTCAATCAATCACAACCACTGCTTGGCCTATCACCTGAGAAAATGAGAATCAAAAAGTCACAGGCTGGCAAACCTGTACGCCAGCAAGATTTACCATAGTCAGTACTTGGAAGCAATGAAAATGTCCATCAACCGAGGAATGCACCAAGAAGAAGTGGTCCACGTACACAATGGAATATTACTCTAATAATAAATATAAATTAAATTTAAAAACAAACAAAAGCAAGGAGACATCAACATTTGTGGGTTTATCCGGGCACATTGCACTCTAGTTTATAACCGAAGAACACCACTGGCCGGTAGGTCTGTTTCCCTGGTACCAGCATGGGGAACGTAGAAAGGCTGCCGCTCTCTGGCCGTTACCTGCAAAAGCAGGTTTAAAGCCTGAGCTAATGGTCACTTCATATGAACAAGTACTGCGGGGCTGTAAATGAAACCTGCCCTCAAAATATCTTGAGGGAGATAATGGCCAAAATATTTCAAATGGTGACACATACTTTAAGAAAACACTTTGAAGAAATAAGCTCTAATCACAGCTGGAAAAATAAAAAGGACATGTCTAAAAGCTCAATTTCAACGCATTATGAGACACATGCAAATTCAACCACAAAGAGGTATCAGCTCACACCACTCAGAATAACCATCAGCAAAAACTACAAAGAATAAATGCTGAAGGTGCTGGGAAGAAATGCATACCCTCAACTTTATGTGGGACGTAACCTGGAAAGAGCCACTAAAGAGAACAGAATAGAGGTGCCTTTAAAATGTAAACATTGAGCTACCATAGGATCCAGCAGACCTATTCCTGGACCTATAAACTAAGAAGACAGAATTGGAAGGACACAGGTACGCAAATCTGCATTGCATAGTATTCCCATAGCCAAGATATGGAAGTAACCAAAAAGTCCACCGACAGATGGGCGGACAAAGAAGGACTGCTACATGTACAGATGGAATATGAGCTTGTGAAAAAATGAAACAATGCCATTTGCAGCACCATAGATGAGTCTAGAAGTAATCACGCAACTTGGAGTAAGTGAGAAAGCGAAAGACCCATATCCTATCATATCACATATAGGTGTTACCTAAAAAATGATACAAACAAAGATATTTCCACAGAGAAACACTATCATAGCTTCATTAAAAAAACTTATGGTTCACCAAATGGAAAGGTGTGAGATTGGATACATTACCATATTGAGGTTAACAGAGAGATACAAACACATGTGAAATATATAATCACCAAAGACCTACGCAATACCAAGAGGAGACTACTCAACATTGTGTCATAACCGACATGGGAAAAGGATCCGAAGAAGAATAGATATATGCATATGTGTGAAAGAACCACATCTTGCACACCTAGAACAAAGAAAACATTGTAATCAAGTTTGCTGTGGTAAAAAATAAAAATTAAGTTAAAAATACCAACAAGAAGTAATGAGACATAAACTTAAAGGGCTTTTTCCTCGCACATTCCATTCTAATTTACAACCTAGAACACCACTTCCAGTAAGGATCTGTTGCCCTAGTAACCAGATTTGGTAAAGGAGAAATGCTGCCGCCTTGTGGCCGATTCCCACAAGAGCAGCTTTTAACCCACAGCTAATGGTCACTTACCATTCACAAGGACTCAGGGCTGTAAAGGACACCTGCCCTAAAAAAGTGTGCTGAGGTAGGGAATGGATAAAAAAAAAATTCAAAACACGCAGGATTTTCAAGATAGTATAAAGAGGTAAGTTTTACTCACTCTCTTTTTAAAGAAAGGAAAATGGATAAAAGTTCCACCTCAGGAAGTATTAGACTCATGCAATCTAATCTACAAAATTTTTCAACTCACACCAGTCGACTGACCATTGGCAAAAAGTCTACAAACAATAAATGCTGAAGAGGTTTTAGAGAACTGTGTATCCTCTAGCTGCTGGTGAGATGTAAAAGGGTTAAACGCTAATAATGAGAACAGAAAGGAGCTGCGTTGAAAAGGAAAAACTGAGGTACCATTCAATCCAGCAGGCGCACCAATGGGCCTCTCACCTGAGAAGACCAGAATGAAGAAGACCCGGGTTGCAAAAGCTGCACTGCAGCCTTATTCACAATAGACAAGACAGTGAAGCAACCAAAATGTCCATCAACAGATGAAAGGATAAAGAAGAAGTGGTGGTCCATGTAGACAATGAATACTAGGCATGGAAAACAGTGAAACACTGCTCTTTGAGGCACCATAGATGATCTTGGAGATAATCACAGAACATGAGGTAAGTCGGAAAGCAAAAGTCCTATATCCTATGATATCACTTATAGGCGTTATCTAATAACGGACACAAATGAACATATTTCCACAAAGAAAGTCAATCACAGACTTATTTAAAAAAAAAAAAAACTATGCTTATCTAAAAGGAAAGGTGGGGGGGATGGATAAATGAAGATTAGCGTTACCATATGTATACACATACATATTATATACATATATCAAAAAGACCGACCCTATAGCAAGGAAGGTTTACGGAACACTCTGTAATAATTTACAGGGGAAGAGGATCTCTACATAAATAGGTTTATAGAATATGTAGATGAACCAGAGTGTGTACACCTTGGACAAGCAACATTCTAACCATTACCCCAATTGAAAAAATTAAAACAACGAACTAGGAGTAATGAGACATAAACTTATGGGGGGTTTTCCTGGCACATTCCATCCAAATTTACAACCTAGGCAAACGACTTCCAGAACGGCTCTGCTGCCCTAGTACCCAGATTTGGCAATGGAGAAATGCTGCATCCTTGTGGTCGTTTCCCACAACAGCAGCTTTAAACCCACTGCCAAAGGTCACTAAATATTCACCAATGGCAGTTCTGTAAATGGCACCTGCCCTCCAAAAAATACTGAGGTCGAAAATCGACCAAAAAATTCTAGAGTGCAACCTTCCAAAAAGAAAATTTGAAGAGGTATATTATACTCACAGTTTTTTTCTTTTTTCTTTTAACAGAAAAGAAAAAGGCGTGGACAAATGATGAATTGTAGGAATTTTGACAGGCATGTAAACCCAAATTACAAAAACCTATCAGCTCACACCAGTCAGAATGGCCATCAACAAAAATCCTGCAAACAATATATGCTGACGTGATTGTGGAGAAATGCGTCCCCTCGATTCTAAGGGGGACGTGGTAAGAGTCACTAATGAAAGGACAATTGAGGTGCCTTGAAAAGGTAAACGTTGAGCTACCATAGCAGTCAATCAATCATACCCACTGCTGGGTCTATCACCTGAGAAAATGAAAATCAATAATCACAGGCTGGCAATCCTGCACTCCAGCAATATTTACCATAGGCAACACTTGGAAGCAACGGACATGTCCATCAACAGAGGAATGCACCAAGAAGAAGTGGTCCATGTACACAATGGAATATTAGCCATGGAAAACCTTGAAACACTGCTCTTTGAGGCACCATAGATGAGCCTGGAGATAATCAAAAAACATGAAGTAGGTCGGAAAGCCAAAGACCTATAGCCTATATTATCACTTATGGCATTATCTAATAACTGACACAGATGAACATATTTCCAAAGAGAAAGACACTCACAGGCTTAGAAAACAAACTATGCTCATCTAAAAGGAAAGGAGGGGGGAAATTGAGAAATGAAGATTAGTGTTACTATACATATACAAATACATATTATATCCATGTATCAAAAAGACCGAACATATAGCAAGGGAGGTCGACGGAACACTGTAATATTTTACATGGGAAGAGGATCTGTACATTCATAGACATGCATAATGTACAAATGAACCAGAATGTGTACACCTAGGACAGACAATGTTCTAAATTTACCCAGATTAAAAAAAAAAATTTAAAAACCAAGAAGAAGTAATGAGATATAAACTTATGGGGATTTCTCCTGGCAAATTCCATTCTAATTTACAACCTAGGACAATGACTTCCAGAAAGGCTCTGCTGCCCTAGTACCCAGATTGGGGAATGGAGAAATGCTACCTCCTTGAGGCCGTTTCCCACAACAGCAGCTTTGAACCCACTGCAAAAGGTCACTAAATTTTCACCAACTTGCAGTTCTGTAAATGGCACCCGCCCTCCAGAAAATTTCTGCGGTCAAAAATCGACCAAAAAATTCAAAAGAGGGCAACCTTCGAAGAAGACAATTTCAAGAGCTATATTGTACTCACGGTTTTTTCTTTTAAGAGAAAAGACAAAGGCGTAGGAATATGATGAATTTTAAAAATTTTAATGACATGCATACCCATATTACAAAACCTATCAGCTCAGAGCAGTCAGAATGGCCATTAGGAAAAATGCTGCAAAAAATAAATGGTGAAGGGAGTGTGGAGAAATGCGTACCCTCGGTTGTAAGGGGGGGGGGCATGTAAAGAGCCACTAATGAAAACACAATGTAGGCGCTTTGAACAGGGAAACATTGAGCTACCAGTCAATCAATCACAACCACTGCTTGGCCTATCACCTGAGAAAATGAGAATCAAAAAGTCACAGGCTGGCAAACCTGTACGCCAGCAAGATTTACCATAGTCAGTACTTGGAAGCAATGAAAATGTCCATCAACCGAGGAATGCACCAAGAAGAAGTGGTCCACGTACACAATGGAATATTACTCTAATAATAAATATAAATTAAATTTAAAAACAAACAAAAGCAAGGAGACATCAACATTTGTGGGTTTATCCGGGCACATTGCACTCTAGTTTATAACCGAAAAACACCACTGGCCGGTAGGTCTGTTTCCCTGGTACCAGCATGGGGAACGTAGAAAGGCTGCCGCTCTCTGGCCGTTACCTGCAAAAGCAGGTTTAAAGCCTGAGCTAATGGTCACTTCATATGAACAAGTACTGCGGGGCTGTAAATGAAACCTGCCCTCAAAATATCTTGAGGGAGATAATGGCCAAAATATTTCAAATGGTGACACATACTTTAAGAAAACACTTTGAAGAAATAAGCTCTAATCACAGCTGGAAAAATAAAAAGGACATGTCTAAAAGCTCAATTTCAACGCATTATGAGACACATGCAAATTCAACCACAAAGAGGTATCAGCTCACACCACTCAGAATAACCATCAGCAAAAACTACAAAGAATAAATGCTGAAGGTGCTGGGAAGAAATGCATACCCTCAACTTTATGTGGGACGTAACCTGGAAAGAGCCACTAAAGAGAACAGAATAGAGGTGCCTTTAAAAGGTAAACATTGAGCTACCATAGCATCCAGCAGACCTATTCCTGCACCTATAAACTAAGAAGACAGAATTGGAAGGACACAGGTACGCAAATCTGCATTGCATAGTATTCCCATAGCCAAGATATGGAAGTAACCAAAAAGTCCACCGACAGATGGGCGGACAAAGAAGAACTGCTACATGTACAGATGGAATATGAGCTTGTGAAAAAATGAAACAATGCCATTTGCAGCACCATAGATGAGTCTAGAAGTAATCACGCCACTTGGAGTAAGTGAGAAAGCGAAAGACCCATATCCTATCATATCACATATAGGTGTTACCTAAAAAATGATACAAACAAAGATATTTCCACAGAGAAACACTATCATAGCTTCATTAAAAAAACTTATGGTTCACCAAATGGAAAGGTGTGAGGATTGGATACATTACCATATTGAGGTTAACAGAGAGATACAAACACATGTGAAATATATAATCACCAAAGACCTACGCAATACCAAGAGGAGACTACTCAACATTGTGTCATAACCGACATGGGAAAAGGATCCGAAGAAGAATAGATATATGCATATGTGTGAAAGAACCACATCTTGCACACCTAGAACAAAGAAAACATTGTAATCAAGTTTGCTGTGATAAAAAATAAAAATTAAGTTAAAAATACCAACAAGAAGTAATGAGACATAAACTTAAAGGGCTTTTTCCTCGCACATTCCATTCTAATTTACAACCTAGAACACCACTTCCAGTAAGGCTCTGTTGCCCTAGTAACCAGATTTGGTAAAGGAGAAATGCTGCCGCCTTGTGGCCGATTCCCGCAAGAGCAGCTTTTAACCCACAGCTAATGGTCACTTACCATTCACAAGGACTCAGGGCTATAAAGGACACCTGCCCTAAAAAAGTGTGCTGAGGTAGGGAATGGATAAAAAAAAAAATTCAAAACACGCAGGATTTTCAAGATAGTATAAAGAGGTAAGTTTTACTCACTCTCTTTTTAAAGAAAGGAAAATGGATAAAAGTTCCACCTCAGGAAGTATTAGACTCATGCAATCTAATCTACAAAAAGTTTTCAACTCACACCAGTCGACTGACCATTGGCAAAAAGTCTACAAACAATAAATGCTGAAGAGGTTTTAGAGAACTGTGTATCCTCTAGCTGCTGGTGAGATGTAAAAGGGTTAAACGCTAATAATGAGAACAGAAAGGAGCTGCGTTGAAAAGGAAAAACTGAGGTACCATTCAATCCAGCAGGCGCACCAATGGGCCTCTCACCTGAGAAGACCAGAATGAAGAAGACCCGGGTTGCAAAAGCTGCACTGCAGCCTTATTCACAATAGACAAGACAGTGAAGCAACCAAAATGTCCATCAACAGATGAAAGGATAAAGAAGAAGTGGTGGTCCATGTAGACAATGAATACTAGGCATGGAAAACAGTGAAACACTGCTCTTTGAGGCACCATAGATGATCTTGGAGATAATCACAGAACATGAGGTAAGTCGGAAAGCAAAAGTCCTATATCCTATGATATCACTTATAGGCGTTATCTAATAACGGACACAAATGAACATATTTCCACAAAGAAAGTCAATCACAGACTTATTTAAAAAAAAAAACTATGCTTATCTAAAAGGAGAGGTGGGGGGATGGATAAATGAAGATTAGCGTTACCATATGTATACAGATACATATTATATACATATATCAAAAAGACCGACCCTATAGCAAGGAAGGTTTACAGAACACTCTGTAATAATTTACAGGGGAAGAGGATCTCTACATAAATAGGTATATAGAATATGTAGATGAACCAGAGTGTGTACACCTTGGACAAGCAACATTCTAACCATTACCCCAATTGAAAAAATTAAAACAACGAACTAGGAGTAATGAGACATAAACTTATGGGGGGTTTTCCTGGCACATTCCATCCAAATTTACAACCTAGGCAAACGACTTCCAGAACGGCTCTGCTGCCCTAGTACCCAGATTTGGGAATGGAGAAATGCTGCATCCTTGTGGCCGTTTCCCACAACAGCAGCTTTAAACCCACTGCCAAAGGTCACTAAATATTCACCAATGGCAGTTCTGTAAATGGCACCTGCCCTCCAAAAAATACTGAGGTCGAAAATCGACCAAAAAATTCTAGAGTGCAACCTTCCAAAAAGAAAATTTGAAGAGGTATATTATACTCACAGTTTTTTTCTTTTTTCTTTTAACAGAAAAGAAAAAGGCGTGGACAAATGATGAATTGTAGGAATTTTGACAGGCATGTAAACCCAAATTACAAAAACCTATCAGCTCACACCAGTCAGAATGGCCATCAACAAAAATCCTGCAAACAATATATGCTGACGTGATTGTGGAGAAATGCGTCCCCTCGATTCTAAGGGGGACGTGGTAAGAGTCACTAATGAAAGGACAATTGAGGTGCCTTGAAAAGGTAAACGTTGAGCTACCATAGCAGTCAATCAATCATACCCACTGCTGGGTCTATCACCTGAGAAAATGAAAATCAATAATCACAGGCTGGCAATCCTGCACTCCAGCAATATTTACCATAGGCAACACTTGGAAGCAACGGACATGTCCATCAACAGAGGAATGCACCAAGAAGAAGTGGTCCATGTACACAATGGAATATTAGCCATGGAAAACCTTGAAGCACTGCTCTTTGAGGCACCATAGATGAGCCTGGAGATAATCAAAAAACATGAAGTAGGTCGGAAAGCCAAAGACCTATAGCCTATATTATCACTTATGGCATTATCTAATAACTGACACAGATGAACATATTTCCAAAGAGAAAGACACTCACAGGCTTAGAAAACAAACTATGCTCATCTAAAAGGAAAGGAGGGGGGAAATTGAGAAATGAAGATTAGTGTTACTATACATATACAAATACATATTATATCCATGTATCAAAAAGACCGAACATATAGCAAGGGAGGTCGACGGAACACTGTAATATTTTACATGGGAAGAGGATCTGTACATTCATAGACATGCATAATGTACAAATGAACCAGAATGTGTACACCTAGGACAGACAATGTTCTAAATTTACCCAGATTAAAAAAAAAAATTTAAAAACCAAGAAGAAGTAATGAGATATAAACTTATGGGGATTTCTCCTGGCAAATTCCATTCTAATTTACAACCTAGGACAATGACTTCCAGAAAGGCTCTGCTGCCCTAGTACCCAGATTGGGGAATGGAGAAATGCTACCTCCTTGAGGCCGTTTCCCACAACAGCAGCTTTGAACCCACTGCAAAAGGTCACTAAATTTTCACCAACTTGCAGTTCTGTAAATGGCACCCGCCCTCCAGAAAATTTCTGCGGTCAAAAATCGACCAAAAAATTCAAAAGAGGGCAACCTTCGAAGAAGACAATTTCAAGAGCTATATTGTACTCACGGTTTTTTCTTTTAAGAGAAAAGACAAAGGCGTAGGAATATGATGAATTTTAAAAATTTTAATGACATGCATACCCATATTACAAAACCTATCAGCTCAGAGCAGTCAGAATGGCCATTAGGAAAAATGCTGCAAAAAATAAATGGTGAAGGGAGTGTGGAGAAATGCGTACCCTCGGTTGTAAGGGGGGGGGGCATGTAAAGAGCCACTAATGAAAACACAATGTAGGCGCTTTGAACAGGGAAACATTGAGCTACCAGTCAATCAATCACAACCACTGCTTGGCCTATCACCTGAGAAAATGAGAATCAAAAAGTCACAGGCTGGCAAACCTGTACGCCAGCAAGATTTACCATAGTCAGTACTTGGAAGCAATGAAAATGTCCATCAACCGAGGAATGCACCAAGAAGAAGTGGTCCACGTACACAATGGAATATTACTCTAATAATAAATATAAATTAAATTTAAAAACAAACAAAAGCAAGGAGACATCAACATTTGTGGGTTTATCCGGGCACATTGCACTCTAGTTTATAACCGAAAAACACCACTGGCCGGTAGGTCTGTTTCCCTGGTACCAGCATGGGGAACGTAGAAAGGCTGCCGCTCTCTGGCCGTTACCTGCAAAAGCAGGTTT
Organism: Eschrichtius robustus; assembly: GCF_028021215.1. Lineage (NCBI taxonomy): Eukaryota > Metazoa > Chordata > Mammalia > Artiodactyla > Eschrichtiidae > Eschrichtius > Eschrichtius robustus. The sequence goes on along the minus strand of NC_090830.1, from coordinate 23,257,139 downwards.
AAAGCCTGAGCTAATGGTCACTTCATATGAACAAGTACTGCGGGGCTGTAAATGAAACCTGCCCTCAAAATATCTTGAGGGAGATAATGGCCAAAATATTTCAAATGGTGACACATACTTTAAGAAAACACTTTGAAGAAATAAGCTCTAATCACAGCTGGAAAAATAAAAAGGACATGTCTAAAAGCTCAATTTCAACGCATTATGAGACACATGCAAATTCAACCACAAAGAGGTATCAGCTCACACCACTCAGAATAACCATCAGCAAAAACTACAAAGAATAAATGCTGAAGGTGCTGGGAAGAAATGCATACCCTCAACTTTATGTGGGACGTAACCTGGAAAGAGCCACTAAAGAGAACAGAATAGAGGTGCCTTTAAAAGGTAAACATTGAGCTACCATAGCATCCAGCAGACCTATTCCTGCACCTATAAACTAAGAAGACAGAATTGGAAGGACACAGGTACGCAAATCTGCATTGCATAGTATTCCCATAGCCAAGATATGGAAGTAACCAAAAAGTCCACCGACAGATGGGCGGACAAAGAAGAACTGCTACATGTACAGATGGAATATGAGCTTGTGAAAAAATGAAACAATGCCATTTGCAGCACCATAGATGAGTCTAGAAGTAATCACGCCACTTGGAGTAAGTGAGAAAGCGAAAGACCCATATCCTATCATATCACATATAGGTGTTACCTAAAAAATGATACAAACAAAGATATTTCCACAGAGAAACACTATCATAGCTTCATTAAAAAAACTTATGGTTCACCAAATGGAAAGGTGTGAGGATTGGATACATTACCATATTGAGGTTAACAGAGAGATACAAACACATGTGAAATATATAATCACCAAAGACCTACGCAATACCAAGAGGAGACTACTCAACATTGTGTCATAACCGACATGGGAAAAGGATCCGAAGAAGAATAGATATATGCATATGTGTGAAAGAACCACATCTTGCACACCTAGAACAAAGAAAACATTGTAATCAAGTTTGCTGTGATAAAAAATAAAAATTAAGTTAAAAATACCAACAAGAAGTAATGAGACATAAACTTAAAGGGCTTTTTCCTCGCACATTCCATTCTAATTTACAACCTAGAACACCACTTCCAGTAAGGCTCTGTTGCCCTAGTAACCAGATTTGGTAAAGGAGAAATGCTGCCGCCTTGTGGCCGATTCCCGCAAGAGCAGCTTTTAACCCACAGCTAATGGTCACTTACCATTCACAAGGACTCAGGGCTATAAAGGACACCTGCCCTAAAAAAGTGTGCTGAGGTAGGGAATGGATAAAAAAAAAAATTCAAAACACGCAGGATTTTCAAGATAGTATAAAGAGGTAAGTTTTACTCACTCTCTTTTTAAAGAAAGGAAAATGGATAAAAGTTCCACCTCAGGAAGTATTAGACTCATGCAATCTAATCTACAAAAAGTTTTCAACTCACACCAGTCGACTGACCATTGGCAAAAAGTCTACAAACAATAAATGCTGAAGAGGTTTTAGAGAACTGTGTATCCTCTAGCTGCTGGTGAGATGTAAAAGGGTTAAACGCTAATAATGAGAACAGAAAGGAGCTGCGTTGAAAAGGAAAAACTGAGGTACCATTCAATCCAGCAGGCGCACCAATGGGCCTCTCACCTGAGAAGACCAGAATGAAGAAGACCCGGGTTGCAAAAGCTGCACTGCAGCCTTATTCACAATAGACAAGACAGTGAAGCAACCAAAATGTCCATCAACAGATGAAAGGATAAAGAAGAAGTGGTGGTCCATGTAGACAATGAATACTAGGCATGGAAAACAGTGAAACACTGCTCTTTGAGGCACCATAGATGATCTTGGAGATAATCACAGAACATGAGGTAAGTCGGAAAGCAAAAGTCCTATATCCTATGATATCACTTATAGGCGTTATCTAATAACGGACACAAATGAACATATTTCCACAAAGAAAGTCAATCACAGACTTATTTAAAAAAAAAAACTATGCTTATCTAAAAGGAGAGGTGGGGGGATGGATAAATGAAGATTAGCGTTACCATATGTATACAGATACATATTATATACATATATCAAAAAGACCGACCCTATAGCAAGGAAGGTTTACAGAACACTCTGTAATAATTTACAGGGGAAGAGGATCTCTACATAAATAGGTATATAGAATATGTAGATGAACCAGAGTGTGTACACCTTGGACAAGCAACATTCTAACCATTACCCCAATTGAAAAAATTAAAACAACGAACTAGGAGTAATGAGACATAAACTTATGGGGGGTTTTCCTGGCACATTCCATCCAAATTTACAACCTAGGCAAACGACTTCCAGAACGGCTCTGCTGCCCTAGTACCCAGATTTGGGAATGGAGAAATGCTGCATCCTTGTGGCCGTTTCCCACAACAGCAGCTTTAAACCCACTGCCAAAGGTCACTAAATATTCACCAATGGCAGTTCTGTAAATGGCACCTGCCCTCCAAAAAATACTGAGGTCGAAAATCGACCAAAAAATTCTAGAGTGCAACCTTCCAAAAAGAAAATTTGAAGAGGTATATTATACTCACAGTTTTTTTCTTTTTTCTTTTAACAGAAAAGAAAAAGGCGTGGACAAATGATGAATTGTAGGAATTTTGACAGGCATGTAAACCCAAATTACAAAAACCTATCAGCTCACACCAGTCAGAATGGCCATCAACAAAAATCCTGCAAACAATATATGCTGACGTGATTGTGGAGAAATGCGTCCCCTCGATTCTAAGGGGGACGTGGTAAGAGTCACTAATGAAAGGACAATTGAGGTGCCTTGAAAAGGTAAACGTTGAGCTACCATAGCAGTCAATCAATCATACCCACTGCTGGGTCTATCACCTGAGAAAATGAAAATCAATAATCACAGGCTGGCAATCCTGCACTCCAGCAATATTTACCATAGGCAACACTTGGAAGCAACGGACATGTCCATCAACAGAGGAATGCACCAAGAAGAAGTGGTCCATGTACACAATGGAATATTAGCCATGGAAAACCTTGAAGCACTGCTCTTTGAGGCACCATAGATGAGCCTGGAGATAATCAAAAAACATGAAGTAGGTCGGAAAGCCAAAGACCTATAGCCTATATTATCACTTATGGCATTATCTAATAACTGACACAGATGAACATATTTCCAAAGAGAAAGACACTCACAGGCTTAGAAAACAAACTATGCTCATCTAAAAGGAAAGGAGGGGGGAAATTGAGAAATGAAGATTAGTGTTACTATACATATACAAATACATATTATATCCATGTATCAAAAAGACCGAACATATAGCAAGGGAGGTCGACGGAACACTGTAATATTTTACATGGGAAGAGGATCTGTACATTCATAGACATGCATAATGTACAAATGAACCAGAATGTGTACACCTAGGACAGACAATGTTCTAAATTTACCCAGATTAAAAAAAAAAATTTAAAAACCAAGAAGAAGTAATGAGATATAAACTTATGGGGATTTCTCCTGGCAAATTCCATTCTAATTTACAACCTAGGACAATGACTTCCAGAAAGGCTCTGCTGCCCTAGTACCCAGATTGGGGAATGGAGAAATGCTACCTCCTTGAGGCCGTTTCCCACAACAGCAGCTTTGAACCCACTGCAAAAGGTCACTAAATTTTCACCAACTTGCAGTTCTGTAAATGGCACCCGCCCTCCAGAAAATTTCTGCGGTCAAAAATCGACCAAAAAATTCAAAAGAGGGCAACCTTCGAAGAAGACAATTTCAAGAGCTATATTGTACTCACGGTTTTTTCTTTTAAGAGAAAAGACAAAGGCGTAGGAATATGATGAATTTTAAAAATTTTAATGACATGCATACCCATATTACAAAACCTATCAGCTCAGAGCAGTCAGAATGGCCATTAGGAAAAATGCTGCAAAAAATAAATGGTGAAGGGAGTGTGGAGAAATGCGTACCCTCGGTTGTAAGGGGGGGGGGCATGTAAAGAGCCACTAATGAAAACACAATGTAGGCGCTTTGAACAGGGAAACATTGAGCTACCAGTCAATCAATCACAACCACTGCTTGGCCTATCACCTGAGAAAATGAGAATCAAAAAGTCACAGGCTGGCAAACCTGTACGCCAGCAAGATTTACCATAGTCAGTACTTGGAAGCAATGAAAATGTCCATCAACCGAGGAATGCACCAAGAAGAAGTGGTCCACGTACACAATGGAATATTACTCTAATAATAAATATAAATTAAATTTAAAAACAAACAAAAGCAAGGAGACATCAACATTTGTGGGTTTATCCGGGCACATTGCACTCTAGTTTATAACCGAAAAACACCACTGGCCGGTAGGTCTGTTTCCCTGGTACCAGCATGGGGAACGTAGAAAGGCTGCCGCTCTCTGGCCGTTACCTGCAAAAGCAGGTTTAAAGCCTGAGCTAATGGTCACTTCATATGAACAAGTACTGCGGGGCTGTAAATGAAACCTGCCCTCAAAATATCTTGAGGGAGATAATGGCCAAAATATTTCAAATGGTGACACATACTTTAAGAAAACACTTTGAAGAAATAAGCTCTAATCACAGCTGGAAAAATAAAAAGGACATGTCTAAAAGCTCAATTTCAACGCATTATGAGACACATGCAAATTCAACCACAAAGAGGTATCAGCTCACACCACTCAGAATAACCATCAGCAAAAACTACAAAGAATAAATGCTGAAGGTGCTGGGAAGAAATGCATACCCTCAACTTTATGTGGGACGTAACCTGGAAAGAGCCACTAAAGAGAACAGAATAGAGGTGCCTTTAAAATGTAAACATTGAGCTACCATAGGATCCAGCAGACCTATTCCTGGACCTATAAACTAAGAAGACAGAATTGGAAGGACACAGGTACGCAAATCTGCATTGCATAGTATTCCCATAGCCAAGATATGGAAGTAACCAGAAAGTCCACCGACAGATGGGCGGACAAAGAAGGACTGCTACATGTACAGATGGAATATGAGCTTGTGAAAAAATGAAACAATGCCATTTGCAGCACCATAGATGAGTCTAGAAGTAATCACGCAACTTGGAGTAAGTGAGAAAGCGAAAGACCCATATCCTATCATATCACATATAGGTGTTACCTAAAAAATGATACAAACAAAGATATTTCCACAGAGAAACACTATCATAGCTTCATTAAAAAAACTTATGGTTCACCAAATGGAAAGGTGTGAGATTGGATACATTACCATATTGAGGTTAACAGAGAGATACAAACACATGTGAAATATATAATCACCAAAGACCTACGCAATACCAAGAGGAGACTACTCAACATTGTGTCATAACCTAATGGGAAAAGGATCCGAAGAAGAATAGATATATGCATATGTGTGAAAGAACCACATCTTGCACACCTAGAACAAAGAAAACATTGTAATCAAGTTTGCTGTGATAAAAAATAAAAATTAAGTTAAAAATACCAACAAGAAGTAATGAGACATAAACTTAAAGGGCTTTTTCCTCGCACATTCCATTCTAATTTACAACCTAGAACACCACTTCCAGTAAGGCTCTGTTGCCCTAGTAACCAGATTTGGTAAAGGAGAAATGCTGCCGCCTTGTGGCCGATTCCCACAAGAGCAGCTTTTAACCCACAGCTAATGGTCACTTACCATTCACAAGGACTCAGGGCTATAAAGGACACCTGCCCTAAAAAAGTGTGCTGAGGTAGGGAATGGATAAAAAAAAAATTCAAAACACGCAGGATTTTCAAGATAGTATAAAGAGGTAAGTTTTACTCACTCTCTTTTTAAAGAAAGGAAAATGGATAAAAGTTCCACCTCAGGAAGTATTAGACTCATGCAATCTAATCTACAAAAAGTTTTCAACTCACACCAGTCGACTGACCATTGGCAAAAAGTCTACAAACAATAAATGCTGAAGAGGTTTTAGAGAACTGTGTATCCTCTAGCTGCTGGTGAGATGTAAAAGGGTTAAACGCTAATAATGAGAACAGAAAGGAGCTGCGTTGAAAAGGAAAAACTGAGGTACCATTCAATCCAGCAGGCGCACCAATGGGCCTCTCACCTGAGAAGACCAGAATGAAGAAGACCCGGGTTGCAAAAGCTGCACTGCAGCCTTATTCACAATAGACAAGACAGTGAAGCAACCAAAATGTCCATCAACAGATGAAAGGATAAAGAAGAAGTGGTGGTCCATGTAGACAATGAATACTAGCCATGGAAAACAGTGAAACACTGCTCTTTGAGGCACCATAGATGATCTTGGAGATAATCACAGAACATGAGGTAAGTCGGAAAGCAAAAGTCCTATATCCTATGATATCACTTATAGGCGTTATCTAATAACGGACACAAATGAACATATTTCCACAAAGAAAGTCAATCACAGACTTATTTAAAAAAAAAAACTATGCTTATCTAAAAGGAAAGGTGGGGGGGATGGATAAATGAAGATTAGCGTTACCATATGTATACAGATACATATTATATACATATATCAAAAAGACCGACCCTATAGCAAGGAAGGTTTACAGAACACTCTGTAATAATTTACAGGGGAAGAGGATCTCTACATAAATAGGTATATAGAATATGTAGATGAACCAGAGTGTGTACACCTTGGACAAGCAACATTCTAACCATTACCCCAATTGAAAAAATTAAAACAACGAACTAGGAGTAATGAGACATAAACTTATGGGGGGTTTTCCTGGCACATTCCATCCAAATTTACAACCTAGGCAAAAGACTTCCAGAACGGCTCTGCTGCCCTAGTACCCAGATTTGGGAATGGAGAAATGCTGCATCCTTGTGGCCGTTTCCCACAACAGCAGCTTTAAACCCACTGCCAAAGGTCACTAAATATTCACCAATGGCAGTTCTGTAAATGGCACCTGCCCTCCAAAAAATACTGAGGTCGAAAATCGACCAAAAAATTCTAGAGTGCAACCTTCCAAAAAGAAAATTTGAAGAGGTATATTATACTCACACTTTTTTTCTTTTTTCTTTTAACAGAAAAGAAAAAGGCGTGGACAAATGATGAATTGTAGGAATTTTGACAGGCATGTAAACCCAAATTACAAAAATCTATCAGCTCACACCAGTCAGAATGGCCATCAACAAAAATCCTGCAAACAATATATGCTAACGTGATTGTGGAGAAATGCATCCCCTCGATTCTAAGGGGGACGTGGTAAGAGTCACTAATAAAAGGACAATTGAGGTGCCTTGAAAAGGTAAACGTTGAGCTACCATAGCAGTCAATCAATCATACCCACTGCTGGGTCTATCACCTGAGAAAATGAAAATCAATAATCACAGGCTGGCAATCCTGCACTCCAGCAATATTTACCATAGGCAACACTTGGAAGCAACGGACATGTCCATCAACAGAGGAATGCACCAAGAAGAAGTGGTCCATGTACACAATGGAATATTAGCCATGGAAAACCTTGAAGCACTGCTCTTTGAGGCACCATAGATGAGCCTGGAGATAATCACAAAACATGAAGTAGGTCGGAAAGCCAAAGACCTATAGCCTATATTATCACTTATGGCATTATCTAATAACTGACACAGATGAACATATTTCCAAAGAGAAAGACACTCACAGGCTTAGAAAACAAACTATGCTCATCTAAAAGGAAAGGAGGGGGGAAATTGAGAAATGAAGATTAGTGTTACTATACATATACAAATACATATTATATCCATGTATCAAAAAGACCGAACATATAGCAAGGGAGGTCGACGGAACACTGTAATATTTTACATGGGAAGAGGATCTGTACATTCATAGACATGCATAATGTACAAATGAACCAGATTGTGTACACCTAGGACAGACAATGTTCTAAATTTACCCAGATTAAAAAAAAAATTTAAAAACCAAGAAGAAGTAATGAGATATAAACTTATGGGGATTTCTCCTGGCAAATTCCATTCTAATTTACAACCTAGGACAATGACTTCCAGAAAGGCTCTGCTGCCCTAGTACCCAGATTGGGGAATGGAGAAATGCTACCTCCTTGAGGCCGTTTCCCACAACAGCAGCTTTGAACCCACTGCAAAAGGTCACTAAATTTTCACCAACTTGCAGTTCTGTAAATGGCACCCGCCCTCCAGAAAATTTCTGCGGTCAAAAATCGACCAAAAAATTCAAAAGAGGGCAACCTTCGAAGAAGACAATTTCAAGAGCTATATTGTACTCACGGTTTTTTCTTTTAAGAGAAAAGACAAAGGCGTAGGAATATGATGAATTTTAAAAATTTTAATGACATGCATACCCATATTACAAAACCTATCAGCACAGAGCAGTCAGAATGGCCATTAGGAAAAATGCTGCAAAAAATAAATGGTGAAGGGAGTGTGGAGAAATGCGTACCCTCGGTTGTAAGGGGGGGGGCATGTAAAGAGCCACTAATGAAAACACAATGTAGGCGCTTTGAACAGGGAAACATTGAGCTACCAGTCAATCAATCACAACCACTGCTTGGCCTATCACCTGAGAAAATGAGAATCAAAAAGTCACAGGCTGGCAAACCTGTACGCCAGCAAGATTTACCATAGTCAGTACTTGGAAGCAATGAAAATGTCCATCAACCGAGGAATGCACCAAGAAGAAGTGGTCCACGTACACAATGGAATATTACTCTAATAATAAATATAAATTAAATTTAAAAACAAACAAAAGCAAGGAGACATCAACATTTGTGGGTTTATCCGGGCACATTGCACTCTGGTTTATAACCGAAGAACACCACTGGCCGGTAGGTCTGTTTCCCTGGTACCAGCATGGGGAACGTAGAAAGGCTGCCGCTCTCTGGCCGTTACCTGCTAAAGCAGGTTTAAAGCCTGAGCTAATGGTCACTTCATATGAACAAGTACTGCGGGGCTGTAAATGAAACCTGCCCTCAAAATATCTTGAGGGAGATAATGGCCAAAATATTTCAAATGGTGACACATACTTTAAGAAAACACTTTGAAGAAATAAGCTCTAATCACAGCTGGAAAAATAAAAAGGACATGTCTAAAAGCTCAATTTCAACGCATTATGAGACACATGCAAATTCAACCACAAAGAGGTATCAGCTCACACCACTCAGAATAACCATCAGCAAAAACTACAAAGAATAAATGCTGAAGGTGCTGGGAAGAAATGCATACCCTCAACTTTATGTGGGACGTAACCTGGAAAGAGCCACTAAAGAGAACAGAATAGAGGTGCCTTTAAAATGTAAACATTGAGCTACCATAGGATCCAGCAGACCTATTCCTGCACCTATAAACTAAGAAGACAGAATTGGAAGGACACAGGTACGCAAATCTGCATTGCATAGTATTCCCATAGCCAAGATATGGAAGTAACCAAAAAGTCCACCGACAGATGGGCGGACAAAGAAGAACTGCTACATGTACAGATGGAATATGAGCTTGTGAAAAAATGAAACAATGCCATTTGCAGCACCATAAATGAGTCTAATAGTAATCACGCCACTTGGAGTAAGTGAGAAAGCGAAATACCCATATCCTATCATATCACATATAGGTGTTACCTAAAAAATGATACAAACAAAGATATTTCCACAGAGAAACACTATCATAGCTTCATTAAAAAAACTTATGGTTCACCAAATGGAAAGGTGTGAGGATTGGATACATTACCATATTGAGGTTAACAGAGAGATACAAACACATGTGAAATATATAATCACCAAAGACCTACGCAATACCAAGAGGAGACTACTCAACATTGTGTCATAACCGACATGGGAAAAGGATCCGAAGAAGAATAGATATATGCATATGTGTGAAAGAACCACATCTTGCACACCTAGAACAAAGAAAACATTGTAATCAAGTTTGCTGTGGTAAAAAATAAAAATTAAGTTAAAAATACCAACAAGAAGTAATGAGACATAAACTTAAAGGGCTTTTTCCTCGCACATTCCATTCTAATTTACAACCTAGAACACCACTTCCAGTAAGGCTCTGTTGCCCTAGTAACCAGATTTGGTAAAGGAGAAATGCTGCCGCCTTGTGGCCGATTCCCGCAAGAGCAGCTTTTAACCCACAGCTAATGGTCACTTACCATTCACAAGGACTCAGGGCTGTAAAGGACACCTGCCCTAAAAAAGTGTGCTGAGGTAGGGAATGGATAAAAAAAAATTCAAAACACGCAGGATTTTCAAGATAGTATAAAGAGGTAAGTTTTACTCACTCTCTTTTTAAAGAAAGGAAAATGGATAAAAGTTCCACCTCAGGAAGTATTAGACTCATGCAATCTAATCTACAAAAAGTTTTCAACTCACACCAGTCGACTGACCATTGGCAAAAAGTCTACAAACAATAAATGCTGAAGAGGTTTTAGAGAACTGTGTATCCTCTAGCTGCTGGTGAGATGTAAAAGGGTTAAACGCTAATAATGAGAACAGAAAGGAGCTGCGTTGAAAAGGAAAAACTGAGGTACCATTCAATCCAGCAGGCGCACCAATGGGCCTCTCACCTGAGAAGACCAGAATGAAGAAGACCCGGGTTGCAAAAGCTGCACTGCAGCCTTATTCACAATAGACAAGACAGTGAAGCAACCAAAATGTCCATCAACAGATGAAAGGATAAAGAAGAAGTGGAGGTCCAAGTAGACAATGAATACTAGGCATGGAAAACAGTGAAACACTGCTCTTTGAGGCACCATAGATGATCTTGGAGATAATCACAGAACATGAGGTAAGTCGGAAAGCAAAAGTCCTATATCCTATGATATCACTTATAGGCGTTATCTAATAACGGACACAAATGAACATATTTCCACAAAGAAAGTCAATCACAGACTTATTTAAAAAAAAAAAAAAACTATGCTTATCTAAAAGGAAAGGTGGGGGGGATGGATAAATGAAGATTAGCGTTACCATATGTATACAGATACATATTATATACATATATCAAAAAGACCGACCCTATAGCAAGGAAGGTTTACGGAACACTCTGTAATAATTTACAGGGGAAGAGGATCTCTACATAAATAGGTATATAGAATATGTAGATGGACCATAGTGTGTACACCTTGGACAAGCAACATTCTAACCATTACCCCAATTGAAAAAATTAAAACAACGAACTAGGTGTAATGAGACATAAACTTATGGGGGGTTTTCCTGGCACATTCCATCCAAATTTACAACCTAGGCAAACGACTTCCAGAACGGCTCTGCTGCCCTAGTACCCAGATTTGGGAATGGAGAAATGCTGCATCCTTGTGGCCGTTTCCCACAACAGCAGCTTTAAACCCACTGCCAAAGGTCACTAAATATTCACCAATGGCAGTTCTGTAAATGGCACCTGCCCTCCAAAAAATACTGAGGTCGAAAATCGACCAAAAAATTCTAGAGTGCAACCTTCTAAAAAGAAAATTTGAAGAGGTATATTATACTCACAGTTTTTTTCTTTTTTCTTTTAACAGAAAAGAAAAAGGCGTGGACAAATGATGAATTGTAGGAATTTTGACAGGCATGTAAACCCAAATTACAAAAACCTATCAGCTCACACCAGTCAGAATGGCCATCAACAAAAATCCTGCAAACAATATATGCTGACGTGATTGTGGAGAAATGCGTCCCCTCGATTCTAAGGGGGACGTGGTAAGAGTCACTAATGAAAGGACAATTGAGGTGCCTTGAAAAGGTAAACGTTGAGCTACCATAGCAGTCAATCAATCATACCCACTGCTGGGTCTATCACCTGAGAAAATGAAAATCAATAATCACAGGCTGGCAATCCTGCACTCCAGCAATATTTACCATAGGCAACACTTGGAAGCAACGGACATGTCCATCAACAGAGGAATGCACCAAGAAGAAGTGGTCCATGTACACAATGGAATATTAGCCATGGAAAACCTTGAAGCACTGCTCTTTGAGGCACCATAGATGAGCCTGGAGATAATCACAAAACATGAAGTAGGTCGGAAAGCCAAAGACCTATAGCCTATATTATCACTTATGGCATTATCTAATAACTGACACAGATGAACATATTTCCAAAGAGAAAGACACTCACAGGCTTAGAAAACAAACTATGCTCATCTAAAAGGAAAGGAGGGGGGAAATTGAGAAATGAAGATTAGTGTTACTATACATATACAAATACATATTATATCCATGTATCAAAAAGACCGAACATATAGCAAGGGAGGTCGACGGAACACTGTAATATTTTACATGGGAAGAGGATCTGTACATTCATAGACATGCATAATGTACAAATGAACCAGAATGTGTACACCTAGGACAGACAATGTTCTAAATTTACCCAGATTAAAAAAAAAATTTAAAAACCAAGAAGAAGTAATGAGATATAAACTTATGGGGATTTCTCCTGGCAAATTCCATTCTAATTTACAACCTAGGACAATGACTTCCAGAAAGGCTCTGCTGCCCTAGTACCCAGATTGGGGAATGGAGAAATGCTACCTCCTTGAGGCCGTTTCCCACAACAGCAGCTTTGAACCCACTGCAAAAGGTCACTAAATTTTCACCAACTTGCAGTTCTGTAAATGGCACCCGCCCTCCAGAAAATTTCTGCGGTCAAAAATCGACCAAAAAATTCAAAAGAGGGCAACCTTCGAAGAAGACAATTTCAAGAGCTATATTGTACTCACGGTTTTTTCTTTTAAGAGAAAAGACAAAGGCGTAGGAATATGATGAATTTTAAAAATTTTAATGACATGCATACCCATATTACAAAACCTATCAGCACAGAGCAGTCAGAATGGCCATTAGGAAAAATGCTGCAAAAAATAAATGGTGAAGGGAGTGTGGAGAAATGCGTACCCTCGGTTGTAAGGGGGGGGCATGTAAAGAGCCACTAATGAAAACACAATGTAGGCGCTTTGAACAGGGAAACATTGAGCTACCAGTCAATCAATCACAACCACTGCTTGGCCTATCACCTGAGAAAATGAGAATCAAAAAGTCACAGGCTGGCAAACCTGTACGCCAGCAAGATTTACCATAGTCAGTACTTGGAAGCAATGAAAATGTCCATCAACCGAGGAATGCACCAAGAAGAAGTGGTCCACGTACACAATGGAATATTACTCTAATAATAAATATAAATTAAATTTAAAAACAAACAAAAGCAAGGAGACATCAACATTTGTGGGTTTATCCGGGCACATTGCACTCTAGTTTATAACCGAAGAACACCACTGGCCGGTAGGTCTGTTTCCCTGGTACCAGCATGGGGAACGTAGAAAGGCTGCCGCTCTCTGGCCGTTACCTGCTAAAGCAGGTTTAAAGCCTGAGCTAATGGTCACTTCATATGAACAAGTACTGCGGGGCTGTAAATGAAACCTGCCCTCAAAATATCTTGAGGGAGATAATGGCCAAAATATTTCAAATGGTGACACATACTTTAAGAAAACACTTTGAAGAAATAAGCTCTAATCACAGCTGGAAAAATAAAAAGGACATGTCTAAAAGCTCAATTTCAACGCATTATGAGACACATGCAAATTCAACCACAAAGAGGTATCAGCTCACACCACTCAGAATAACCATCAGCAAAAACTACAAAGAATAAATGCTGAAGGTGCTGGGAAGAAATGCATACCCTCAACTTTATGTGGGACGTAACCTGGAAAGAGCCACTAAAGAGAACAGAATAGAGGTGCCTTTAAAATGTAAACATTGAGCTACCATAGGATCCAGCAGACCTATTCCTGGACCTATAAACTAAGAAGACAGAATTGGAAGGACACAGGTACGCAAATCTGCATTGCATAGTATTCCCATAGCCAAGATATGGAAGTAACCAGAAAGTCCACCGACAGATGGGCAGACAAAGAAGGACTGCTACATGTACAGATGGAATATGAGCTTGTGAAAAAATGAAACAATGCCATTTGCAGCACCATAGATGAGTCTAGAAGTAATCACGCAACTTGGAGTAAGTGAGAAAGCGAAAGCCCCATATCCTATCATATCACATATAGGTGTTACCTAAAAAATGATACAAACAAAGATATTTCCACAGAGAAACACTATCATAGCTTCATTAAAAAAACTTATGGTTCACCAAATGGAAAGGTGTGAGATTGGATACATTACCATATTGAGGTTAACAGAGAGATACAAACACATGTGAAATATATAATCACCAAAGACCTACGCAATACCAAGAGGAGACTACTCAACATTGTGTCATAACCGACATGGGAAAAGGATCCGAAGAAGAATAGATATATGCATATGTGTGAAAGAACCACATCTTGCACACCTAGAACAAAGAAAACATTGTAATCAAGTTTGCTGTGGTAAAAAATAAAAATTAAGTTAAAAATACCAACAAGAAGTAATGAGACATAAACTTAAAGGGCTTTTTCCTCGCACATTCCATTCTAATTTACAACCTAGAACACCACTTCCAGTAAGGCTCTGTTGCCCTAGTAACCAGATTTGGTAAAGGAGAAATGCTGCCGCCTTGTGGCCGATTCCCACAAGAGCAGCTTTTAACCCACAGCTAATGGTCACTTACCATTCACAAGGACTCAGGGCTGTAAAGGACACCTGCCCTAAAAAAGTGTGCTGAGGTAGGGAATGGATAAAAAAAAAATTCAAAACACGCAGGATTTTCAAGATAGTATAAAGAGGTAAGTTTTACTCACTCTCTTTTTAAAGAAAGGAAAATGGATAAAAGTTCCACCTCAGGAAGTATTAGACTCATGCAATCTAATCTACAAAAAGTTTTCAACTCACACCAGTCGACTGACCATTGGCAAAAAGTCTACAAACAATAAATGCTGAAGAGGTTTTAGAGAACTGTGTATCCTCTAGCTGCTGGTGAGATGTAAAAGGGTTAAACGCTAATAATGAGAACAGAAAGGAGCTGCGTTGAAAAGGAAAAACTGAGGTACCATTCAATCCAGCAGGCGCACCAATGGGCCTCTCACCTGAGAAGACCAGAATGAAGAAGACCCGGGTTGCAAAAGCTGCACTGCAGCCTTATTCACAATAGACAAGACAGTGAAGCAACCAAAATGTCCATCAACAGATGAAAGGATAAAGAAGAAGTGGAGGTCCAAGTAGACAATGAATACTAGGCATGGAAAACAGTGAAACACTGCTCTTTGAGGCACCATAGATGATCTTGGAGATAATCACAGAACATGAGGTAAGTCGGAAAGCAAAAGTCCTATATCCTATGATATCACTTATAGGCGTTATCTAATAACGGACACAAATGAACATATTTCCACAAAGAAAGTCAATCACAGACTTATTAAAAAAAAAAAAAAACTATGCTTATCTAAAAGGAAAGGTGGGGGGGATGGATAAATGAAGATTAGCGTTACCATATGTATACAAATACATATTATATACATATATCAAAAAGACCGACCCTATAGCAAGGAAGGTTTACGGAACACTCTGTAATAATTTACAGGGGAAGAGGATCTCTACATAAATAGGTATATAGAATATGTAGATGGACCAGAGTGTGTACACCTTGGACAAGCAACATTCTAACCATTACCCCAATTGAAAAAATTAAAACAACGAACTAGGAGTAATGAGACATAAACTTATGGGGGGTTTTCCTGGCACATTCCATCCAAATTTACAACCTAGGCAAACGACTTCCAGAACGGCTCTGCTGCCCTAGTACCCAGATTTGGGAATGGAGAAATGCTGCATCCTTGTGGTCGTTTCCCACAACAGCAGCTTTAAACCCACTGCCAAAGGTCACTAAATATTCACCAATGGCAGTTCTGTAAATGGCACCTGCCCTCCAAAAAATACTGAGGTCGAAAATCGACCAAAAAATTCTAGAGTGCAACCTTCTAAAAAGAAAATTTGAAGAGGTATATTATACTCACAGTTTTTTTCTTTTTTCTTTTAACAGAAAAGAAAAAGGCGTGGACAAATGATGAATTGTAGGAATTTTGACAGGCATGTAAACCCAAATTACAAAAACCTATCAGCTCACACCAGTCAGAATGGCCATCAACAAAAATCCTGCAAACAATATATGCTGACGTGATTGTGGAGAAATGCGTCCCCTCGATTCTAAGGGGGACGTGGTAAGAGTCACTAATGAAAGGACAATTGAGGTGCCTTGAAAAGGTAAACGTTGAGCTACCATAGCAGTCAATCAATCATACCCACTGCTGGGTCTATCACCTGAGAAAATGAAAATCAATAATCACAGGCTGGCAATCCTGCACTCCAGCAATATTTACCATAGGCAACACTTGGAAGCAACGGACATGTCCATCAACAGAGGAATGCACCAAGAAGAAGTGGTCCATGTACACAATGGAATATTAGCCATGGAAAACCTTGAAGCACTGCTCTTTGAGGCACCATAGATGAGCCTGGAGATAATCAAAAAACATGAAGTAGGTCGGAAAGCCAAAGACCTATAGCCTATATTATCACTTATGGCATTATCTAATAACTGACACAGATGAACATATTTCCAAAGAGAAAGACACTCACAGGCTTAGAAAACAAACTATGCTCATCTAAAAGGAAAGGAGGGGGGAGATTGAGAAATGAAGATTAGTGTTACTATACATATACAAATACATATTATATCCATGTATCAAAAAGACCGAACATATAGCAAGGGAGGTCGACGGAACACTGTAATATTTTACATGGGAAGAGGATCTGTACATTCATAGACATGCATAATGTACAAATGAACCAGAATGTGTACACCTAGGACAGACAATGTTCTAAATTTACCCAGATTAAAAAAAAAAATTTAAAAACCAAGAAGAAGTAATGAGATATAAACTTATGGGGATTTCTCCTGGCAAATTCCATTCTAATTTACAACCTAGGACAATGACTTCCAGAAAGGCTCTGCTGCCCTAGTACCCAGATTGGGGAATGGAGAAATGCTACCTCCTTGAGGCCGTTTCCCACAACAGCAGCTTTGAACCCACTGCAAAAGGTCACTAAATTTTCACCAACTCGCAGTTCTGTAAATGGCACCCGCCCTCCAGAAAATTTCTGCGGTCAAAAATCGACCAAAAAATTCAAAAGAGGGCAACCTTCGAAGAAGACAATTTCAAGAGGTATATTGTACTCACGGTTTTTTCTTTTAAGAGAAAAGACAAAGGCGTAGGAATATGATGAATTTTAAAAATTTTAATGACATGCATACCCATATTACAAAACCTATCAGCACAGAGCAGTCAGAATGGCCATTAGGAAAAATGCTGCAAAAAATAAATGGTGAAGGGAGTGTGGAGAAATGCGTACCCTCGGTTGTAAGGGGGGGGCATGTAAAGAGCCACTAATGAAAACACAATGTAGGCGCTTTGAACAGGGAAACATTGAGCTACCAGTCAATCAATCACAACCACTGCTTGGCCTATCACCTGAGAAAATGAGAATCAAAAAGTCACAGGCTGGCAAACCTGTACGCCAGCAAGATTTACCATAGTCAGTACTTGGAAGCAATGAAAATGTCCATCAACCGAGGAATGCACCAAGAAGAAGTGGTCCACGTACACAATGGAATATTACTCTAATAATAAATATAAATTAAATTTAAAAACAAACAAAAGCAAGGAGACATCAACATTTGTGGGTTTATCCGGGCACATTGCACTCTGGTTTATAACCGAAGAACACCACTGGCCGGTAGGTCTGTTTCCCTGGTACCAGCATGGGGAACGTAGAAAGGCTGCCGCTCTCTGGCCGTTACCTGCTAAAGCAGGTTTAAAGCCTGAGCTAATGGTCACTTCATATGAACAAGTACTGCGGGGCTGTAAATGAAACCTGCCCTCAAAATATCTTGAGGGAGATAATGGCCAAAATATTTCAAATGGTGACACATACTTTAAGAAAACACTTTGAAGAAATAAGCTCTAATCACAGCTGGAAAAATAAAAAGGACATGTCTAAAAGCTCAATTTCAACGCATTATGAGACACATGCAAATTCAACCACAAAGAGGTATCAGCTCACACCACTCAGAATAACCATCAGCAAAAACTACAAAGAATAAATGCTGAAGGTGCTGGGAAGAAATGCATACCCTCAACTTTATGTGGGACGTAACCTGGAAAGAGCCACTAAAGAGAACAGAATAGAGGTGCCTTTAAAATGTAAACATTGAGCTACCATAGGATCCAGCAGACCTATTCCTGCACCTATAAACTAAGAAGACAGAATTGGAAGGACACAGGTACGCAAATCTGCATTGCATAGTATTCCCATAGCCAAGATATGGAAGTAACCAAAAAGTCCACCGACAGATGGGCGGACAAAGAAGAACTGCTACATGTACAGATGGAATATGAGCTTGTGAAAAAATGAAACAATGCCATTTGCAGCACCATAAATGAGTCTAATAGTAATCACGCCACTTGGAGTAAGTGAGAAAGCGAAATACCCATATCCTATCATATCACATATAGGTGTTACCTAAAAAATGATACAAACAAAGATATTTCCACAGAGAAACACTATCATAGCTTCATTAAAAAAACTTATGGTTCACCAAATGGAAAGGTGTGAGGATTGGATACATTACCATATTGAGGTTAACAGAGAGATACAAACACATGTGAAATATATAATCACCAAAGACCTACGCAATACCAAGAGGAGACTACTCAACATTGTGTCATAACCGACATGGGAAAAGGATCCGAAGAAGAATAGATATATGCATATGTGTGAAAGAACCACATCTTGCACACCTAGAACAAAGAAAACATTGTAATCAAGTTTGCTGTGGTAAAAAATAAAAATTAAGTTAAAAATACCAACAAGAAGTAATGAGACATAAACTTAAAGGGCTTTTTCCTCGCACATTCCATTCTAATTTACAACCTAGAACACCACTTCCAGTAAGGCTCTGTTGCCCTAGTAACCAGATTTGGTAAAGGAGAAATGCTGCCGCCTTGTGGCCGATTCCCGCAAGAGCAGCTTTTAACCCACAGCTAATGGTCACTTACCATTCACAAGGACTCAGGGCTGTAAAGGACACCTGCCCTAAAAAAGTGTGCTGAGGTAGGGAATGGATAAAAAAAAATTCAAAACACGCAGGATTTTCAAGATAGTATAAAGAGGTAAGTTTTACTCACTCTCTTTTTAAAGAAAGGAAAATGGATAAAAGTTCCACCTCAGGAAGTATTAGACTCATGCAATCTAATCTACAAAAAGTTTTCAACTCACACCAGTCGACTGACCATTGGCAAAAAGTCTACAAACAATAAATGCTGAAGAGGTTTTAGAGAACTGTGTATCCTCTAGCTGCTGGTGAGATGTAAAAGGGTTAAACGCTAATAATGAGAACAGAAAGGAGCTGCGTTGAAAAGGAAAAACTGAGGTACCATTCAATCCAGCAGGCGCACCAATGGGCCTCTCACCTGAGAAGACCAGAATGAAGAAGACCCGGGTTGCAAAAGCTGCACTGCAGCCTTATTCACAATAGACAAGACAGTGAAGCAACCAAAATGTCCATCAACAGATGAAAGGATAAAGAAGAAGTGGAGGTCCAAGTAGACAATGAATACTAGGCATGGAAAACAGTGAAACACTGCTCTTTGAGGCACCATAGATGATCTTGGAGATAATCACAGAACATGAGGTAAGTCGGAAAGCAAAAGTCCTATATCCTATGATATCACTTATAGGCGTTATCTAATAACGGACACAAATGAACATATTTCCACAAAGAAAGTCAATCACAGACTTATTTAAAAAAAAAAAAAAACTATGCTTATCTAAAAGGAAAGGTGGGGGGGATGGATAAATGAAGATTAGCGTTACCATATGTATACAGATACATATTATATACATATATCAAAAAGACCGACCCTATAGCAAGGAAGGTTTACGGAACACTCTGTAATAATTTACAGGGGAAGAGGATCTCTACATAAATAGGTATATAGAATATGTAGATGGACCATAGTGTGTACACCTTGGACAAGCAACATTCTAACCATTACCCCAATTGAAAAAATTAAAACAACGAACTAGGTGTAATGAGACATAAACTTATGGGGGGTTTTCCTGGCACATTCCATCCAAATTTACAACCTAGGCAAACGACTTCCAGAACGGCTCTGCTGCCCTAGTAGCCAGATTTGGGAATGGAGAAATGCTGCATCCTTGTGGCCGTTTCCCACAACAGCAGCTTTAAACCCACTGCCAAAGGTCACTAAATATTCACCAATGGCAGTTCTGTAAATGGCACCTGCCCTCCAAAAAATACTGAGGTCGAAAATCGACCAAAAAATTCTAGAGTGCAACCTTCTAAAAAGAAAATTTGAAGAGGTATATTATACTCACAGTTTTTTTCTTTTTTCTTTTAACAGAAAAGAAAAAGGCGTGGACAAATGATGAATTGTAGGAATTTTGACAGGCATGTAAACCCAAATTACAAAAACCTATCAGCTCACACCAGTCAGAATGGCCATCAACAAAAATCCTGCAAACAATATATGCTGACGTGATTGTGGAGAAATGCGTCCCCTCGATTCTAAGGGGGACGTGGTAAGAGTCACTAATGAAAGGACAATTGAGGTGCCTTGAAAAGGTAAACGTTGAGCTACCATAGCAGTCAATCAATCATACCCACTGCTGGGTCTATCACCTGAGAAAATGAAAATCAATAATCACAGGCTGGCAATCCTGCACTCCAGCAATATTTACCATAGGCAACACTTGGAAGCAACGGACATGTCCATCAACAGAGGAATGCACCAAGAAGAAGTGGTCCATGTACACAATGGAATATTAGCCATGGAAAACCTTGAAGCACTGCTCTTTGAGGCACCATAGATGAGCCTGGAGATAATCACAAAACATGAAGTAGGTCGGAAAGCCAAAGA
This sequence comes from Eschrichtius robustus, assembly GCF_028021215.1. NCBI lineage: Eukaryota > Metazoa > Chordata > Mammalia > Artiodactyla > Eschrichtiidae > Eschrichtius > Eschrichtius robustus. The sequence continues at coordinate 23,236,245 of NC_090830.1, read as the reverse complement.
CCTATAGCCTATATTATCACTTATGGCATTATCTAATAACTGACACAGATGAACATATTTCCAAAGAGAAAGACACTCACAGGCTTAGAAAACAAACTATGCTCATCTAAAAGGAAAGGAGGGGGGAAATTGAGAAATGAAGATTAGTGTTACTATACATATACAAATACATATTATATCCATGTATCAAAAAGACCGAACATATAGCAAGGGAGGTCGACGGAACACTGTAATATTTTACATGGGAAGAGGATCTGTACATTCATAGACATGCATAATGTACAAATGAACCAGAATGTGTACACCTAGGACAGACAATGTTCTAAATTTACCCAGATTAAAAAAAAAAAATTTAAAAACCAAGAAGAAGTAATGAGATATAAACTTATGGGGATTTCTCCTGGCAAATTCCATTCTAATTTACAACCTAGGACAATGACTTCCAGAAAGGCTCTGCTGCCCTAGTACCCAGATTGGGGAATGGAGAAATGCTACCTCCTTGAGGCCGTTTCCCACAACAGCAGCTTTGAACCCACTGCAAAAGGTCACTAAATTTTCACCAACTTGCAGTTCTGTAAATGGCACCCGCCCTCCAGAAAATTTCTGCGGTCAAAAATCGACCAAAAAATTCAAAAGAGGGCAACCTTCGAAGAAGACAATTTCAAGAGCTATATTGTACTCACGGTTTTTTCTTTTAAGAGAAAAGACAAAGGCGTAGGAATATGATGAATTTTAAAAATTTTAATGACATGCATACCCATATTACAAAACCTATCAGCACAGAGCAGTCAGAATGGCCATTAGGAAAAATGCTGCAAAAAATAAATGGTGAAGGGAGTGTGGAGAAATGCGTACCCTCGGTTGTAAGGGGGGGGCATGTAAAGAGCCACTAATGAAAACACAATGTAGGCGCTTTGAACAGGGAAACATTGAGCTACCAGTCAATCAATCACAACCACTGCTTGGCCTATCACCTGAGAAAATGAGAATCAAAAAGTCACAGGCTGGCAAACCTGTACGCCAGCAAGATTTACCATAGTCAGTACTTGGAAGCAATGAAAATGTCCATCAACCGAGGAATGCACCAAGAAGAAGTGGTCCACGTACACAATGGAATATTACTCTAATAATAAATATAAATTAAATTTAAAAACAAACAAAAGCAAGGAGACATCAACATTTGTGGGTTTATCCGGGCACATTGCACTCTAGTTTGTAACCGAAGAACACCACTGGCCGGTAGGTCTGTTTCCCTGGTACCAGCATGGGGAAAGTAGAAAGGCTGCCGCTCTCTGGCCGTTACCTGCTAAAGCAGGTTTAAAGCCTGAGCTAATGGTCACTTCATATGAACAAGTACTGCGGGGCTGTAAATGAAACCTGCCCTCAAAATATCTTGAGGGAGATAATGGCCAAAATATTTCAAATGGTGACACATACTTTAAGAAAACACTTTGAAGAAATAAGCTCTAATCACAGCTGGAAAAATAAAAAGGACATGTCTAAAAGCTCAATTTCAACGCATTATGAGACACATGCAAATTCAACCACAAAGAGGTATCAGCTCACACCACTCAGAATAACCATCAGCAAAAACTACAAAGAATAAATGCTGAAGGTGCTGGGAAGAAATGCATACCCTCAACTTTATGTGGGACGTAACCTAGAAAGAGCCACTAAAGAGAACAGAATAGAGGTGCCTTTAAAATGTAAACATTGAGCTACCATAGGATCCAGCAGACCTATTCCTGGACCTATAAACTAAGAAGACAGAATTGGAAGGACACAGGTACGCAAATCTGCATTGCATAGTATTCCCATAGCCAAGATATGGAAGTAACCAGAAAGTCCACCGACAGATGGGCAGACAAAGAAGGACTGCTACATGTACAGATGGAATATGAGCTTGTGAAAAAATGAAACAATGCCATTTGCAGCACCATAGATGAGTCTAGAAGTAATCACGCAACTTGGAGTAAGTGAGAAAGCGAAAGCCCCATATCCTATCATATCACATATAGGTGTTACCTAAAAAATGATACAAACAAAGATATTTCCACAGAGAAACACTATCATAGCTTCATTAAAAAAACTTATGGTTCACCAAATGGAAAGGTGTGAGATTGGATACATTACCATATTGAGGTTAACAGAGAGATACAAACACATGTGAAATATATAATCACCAAAGACCTACGCAATACCAAGAGGAGACTACTCAACATTGTGTCATAACCGACATGGGAAAAGGATCCGAAGAAGAATAGATATATGCATATGTGTGAAAGAACCACATCTTGCACACCTAGAACAAAGAAAACATTGTAATCAAGTTTGCTGTGGTAAAAAATAAAAATTAAGTTAAAAATACCAACAAGAAGTAATGAGACATAAACTTAAAGGGCTTTTTCCTCGCACATTCCATTCTAATTTACAACCTAGAACACCACTTCCAGTAAGGCTCTGTTGCCCTAGTAACCAGATTTGGTAAAGGAGAAATGCTGCCGCCTTGTGGCCGATTCCCACAAGAGCAGCTTTTAACCCACAGCTAATGGTCACTTACCATTCACAAGGACTCAGGGCTGTAAAGGACACCTGCCCTAAAAAAGTGTGCTGAGGTAGGGAATGGATAAAAAAAAAATTCAAAACACGCAGGATTTTCAAGATAGTATAAAGAGGTAAGTTTTACTCACTCTCTTTTTAAAGAAAGGAAAATGGATAAAAGTTCCACCTCAGGAAGTATTAGACTCATGCAATCTAATCTACAAAAAGTTTTCAACTCACACCAGTCGACTGACCATTGGCAAAAAGTCTACAAACAATAAATGCTGAAGAGGTTTTAGAGAACTGTGTATCCTCTAGCTGCTGGTGAGATGTAAAAGGGTTAAACGCTAATAATGAGAACAGAAAGGAGCTGCGTTGAAAAGGAAAAACTGAGGTACCATTCAATCCAGCAGGCGCACCAATGGGCCTCTCACCTGAGAAGACCAGAATGAAGAAGACCCGGGTTGCAAAAGCTGCACTGCAGCCTTATTCACAATAGACAAGACAGTGAAGCAACCAAAATGTCCATCAACAGATGAAAGGATAAAGAAGAAGTGGAGGTCCAAGTAGACAATGAATACTAGGCATGGAAAACAGTGAAACACTGCTCTTTGAGGCACCATAGATGATCTTGGAGATAATCACAGAACATGAGGTAAGTCGGAAAGCAAAAGTCCTATATCCTATGATATCACTTATAGGCGTTATCTAATAACGGACACAAATGAACATATTTCCACAAAGAAAGTCAATCACAGACTTATTAAAAAAAAAAAAAAAACTATGCTTATCTAAAAGGAAAGGTGGGGGGGATGGATAAATGAAGATTAGCGTTACCATATGTATACAAATACATATTATATACATATATCAAAAAGACCGACCCTATAGCAAGGAAGGTTTACGGAACACTCTGTAATAATTTACAGGGGAAGAGGATCTCTACATAAATAGGTATATAGAATATGTAGATGGACCAGAGTGTGTACACCTTGGACAAGCAACATTCTAACCATTACCCCAATTGAAAAAATTAAAACAACGAACTAGGAGTAATGAGACATAAACTTATGGGGGGTTTTCCTGGCACATTCCATCCAAATTTACAACCTAGGCAAACGACTTCCAGAACGGCTCTGCTGCCCTAGTACCCAGATTTGGGAATGGAGAAATGCTGCATCCTTGTGGCCGTTTCCCACAACAGCAGCTTTAAACCCACTGCCAAAGGTCACTAAATATTCACCAATGGCAGTTCTGTAAATGGCACCTGCCCTCCAAAAAATACTGAGGTCGAAAATCGACCAAAAAATTCTAGAGTGCAACCTTCTAAAAAGAAAATTTGAAGAGGTATATTATACTCACAGTTTTTTTCTTTTTTCTTTTAACAGAAAAGAAAAAGGCGTGGACAAATGATGAATTGTAGGAATTTTGACAGGCATGTAAACCCAAATTACAAAAACCTATCAGCTCACACCAGTCAGAATGGCCATCAACAAAAATCCTGCAAACAATATATGCTGACGTGATTGTGGAGAAATGCGTCCCCTCGATTCTAAGGGGGACGTGGTAAGAGTCACTAATGAAAGGACAATTGAGGTGCCTTGAAAAGGTAAACGTTGAGCTACCATAGCAGTCAATCAATCATACCCACTGCTGGGTCTATCACCTGAGAAAATGAAAATCAATAATCACAGGCTGGCAATCCTGCACTCCAGCAATATTTACCATAGGCAACACTTGGAAGCAACGGACATGTCCATCAACAGAGGAATGCACCAAGAAGAAGTGGTCCATGTACACAATGGAATATTAGCCATGGAAAACCTTGAAGCACTGCTCTTTGAGGCACCATAGATGAGCCTGGAGATAATCAAAAAACATGAAGTAGGTCGGAAAGCCAAAGACCTATAGCCTATATTATCACTTATGGCATTATCTAATAACTGACACAGATGAACATATTTCCAAAGAGAAAGACACTCACAGGCTTAGAAAACAAACTATGCTCATCTAAAAGGAAAGGAGGGGGGAGATTGAGAAATGAAGATTAGTGTTACTATACATATACAAATACATATTATATCCATGTATCAAAAAGACCGAACATATAGCAAGGGAGGTCGACGGAACACTGTAATATTTTACATGGGAAGAGGATCTGTACATTCATAGACATGCATAATGTACAAATGAACCAGAATGTGTACACCTAGGACAGACAATGTTCTAAATTTACCCAGATTAAAAAAAAAAATTTAAAAACCAAGAAGAAGTAATGAGATATAAACTTATGGGGATTTCTCCTGGCAAATTCCATTCTAATTTACAACCTAGGACAATGACTTCCAGAAAGGCTCTGCTGCCCTAGTACCCAGATTGGGGAATGGAGAAATGCTACCTCCTTGAGGCCGTTTCCCACAACAGCAGCTTTGAACCCACTGCAAAAGGTCACTAAATTTTCACCAACTCGCAGTTCTGTAAATGGCACCCGCCCTCCAGAAAATTTCTGCGGTCAAAAATCGACCAAAAAATTCAAAAGAGGGCAACCTTCGAAGAAGACAATTTCAAGAGGTATATTGTACTCACGGTTTTTTCTTTTAAGAGAAAAGACAAAGGCGTAGGAATATGATGAATTTTAAAAATTTTAATGACATGCATACCCATATTACAAAACCTATCAGCACAGAGCAGTCAGAATGGCCATTAGGAAAAATGCTGCAAAAAATAAATGGTGAAGGGAGTGTGGAGAAATGCGTACCCTCGGTTGTAAGGGGGGGGCATGTAAAGAGCCACTAATGAAAACACAATGTAGGCGCTTTGAACAGGGAAACATTGAGCTACCAGTCAATCAATCACAACCACTGCTTGGCCTATCACCTGAGAAAATGAGAATCAAAAAGTCACAGGCTGGCAAACCTGTACGCCAGCAAGATTTACCATAGTCAGTACTTGGAAGCAATGAAAATGTCCATCAACCGAGGAATGCACCAAGAAGAAGTGGTCCACGTACACAATGGAATATTACTCTAATAATAAATATAAATTAAATTTAAAAACAAACAAAAGCAAGGAGACATCAACATTTGTGGGTTTATCCGGGCACATTGCACTCTGGTTTATAACCGAAGAACACCACTGGCCGGTAGGTCTGTTTCCCTGGTACCAGCATGGGGAACGTAGAAAGGCTGCCGCTCTCTGGCCGTTACCTGCTAAAGCAGGTTTAAAGCCTGAGCTAATGGTCACTTCATATGAACAAGTACTGCGGGGCTGTAAATGAAACCTGCCCTCAAAATATCTTGAGGGAGATAATGGCCAAAATATTTCAAATGGTGACACATACTTTAAGAAAACACTTTGAAGAAATAAGCTCTAATCACAGCTGGAAAAATAAAAAGGACATGTCTAAAAGCTCAATTTCAACGCATTATGAGACACATGCAAATTCAACCACAAAGAGGTATCAGCTCACACCACTCAGAATAACCATCAGCAAAAACTACAAAGAATAAATGCTGAAGGTGCTGGGAAGAAATGCATACCCTCAACTTTATGTGGGACGTAACCTGGAAAGAGCCACTAAAGAGAACAGAATAGAGGTGCCTTTAAAATGTAAACATTGAGCTACCATAGGATCCAGCAGACCTATTCCTGCACCTATAAACTAAGAAGACAGAATTGGAAGGACACAGGTACGCAAATCTGCATTGCATAGTATTCCCATAGCCAAGATATGGAAGTAACCAAAAAGTCCACTGACAGATGGGCGGACAAAGAAGAACTGCTACATGTACAGATGGAATATGAGCTTGTGAAAAAATGAAACAATGCCATTTGCAGCACCATAAATGAGTCTAATAGTAATCACGCCACTTGTAGTAAGTGAGAAAGCGAAATACCCATATCCTATCATATCACATATAGGTGTTACCTAAAAAATGATACAAACAAAGATATTTCCACAGAGAAACACTATCATAGCTTCATTAAAAAAACTTATGGTTCACCAAATGGAAAGGTGTGAGGATTGGATACATTACCATATTGAGGTTAACAGAGAGATACAAACACATGTGAAATATATAATCACCAAAGACCTACGCAATACCAAGAGGAGACTACTCAACATTGTGTCATAACCGACATGGGAAAAGGATCCGAAGAAGAATAGATATATGCATATGTGTGAAAGAACCACATCTTGCACACCTAGAACAAAGAAAACATTGTAATCAAGTTTGCTGTGGTAAAAAATAAAAATTAAGTTAAAAATACCAACAAGAAGTAATGAGACATAAACTTAAAGGGCTTTTTCCTCGCACATTCCATTCTAATTTACAACCTAGAACACCACTTCCAGTAAGGCTCTGTTGCCCTAGTAACCAGATTTGGTAAAGGAGAAATGCTGCCGCCTTGTGGCCGATTCCCGCAAGAGCAGCTTTTAACCCACAGCTAATGGTCACTTACCATTCACAAGGACTCAGGGCTGTAAAGGACACCTGCCCTAAAAAAGTGTGCTGAGGTAGGGAATGGATAAAAAAAAATTCAAAACACGCAGGATTTTCAAGATAGTATAAAGAGGTAAGTTTTACTCACTCTCTTTTTAAAGAAAGGAAAATGGATAAAAGTTCCACCTCAGGAAGTATTAGACTCATGCAATCTAATCTACAAAAAGTTTTCAACTCACACCAGTCGACTGACCATTGGCAAAAAGTCTACAAACAATAAATGCTGAAGAGGTTTTAGAGAACTGTGTATCCTCTAGCTGCTGGTGAGATGTAAAAGGGTTAAACGCTAATAATGAGAACAGAAAGGAGCTGCGTTGAAAAGGAAAAACTGAGGTACCATTCAATCCAGCAGGCGCACCAATGGGCCTCTCACCTGAGAAGACCAGAATGAAGAAGACCCGGGTTGCAAAAGCTGCACTGCAGCCTTATTCACAATAGACAAGACAGTGAAGCAACCAAAATGTCCATCAACAGATGAAAGGATAAAGAAGAAGTGGAGGTCCAAGTAGACAATGAATACTAGGCATGGAAAACAGTGAAACACTGCTCTTTGAGGCACCATAGATGATCTTGGAGATAATCACAGAACATGAGGTAAGTCGGAAAGCAAAAGTCCTATATCCTATGATATCACTTATAGGCGTTATCTAATAACGGACACAAATGAACATATTTCCACAAAGAAAGTCAATCACAGACTTATTTAAAAAAAAAAAAAACTATGCTTATCTAAAAGGAAAGGTGGGGGGGATGGATAAATGAAGATTAGCGTTACCATATGTATACAGATACATATTATATACATATATCAAAAAGACCGACCCTATAGCAAGGAAGGTTTACGGAACACTCTGTAATAATTTACAGGGGAAGAGGATCTCTACATAAATAGGTATATAGAATATGTAGATGGACCAGAGTGTGTACACCTTGGACAAGCAACATTCTAACCATTACCCCAATTGAAAAAATTAAAACAACGAACTAGGTGTAATGAGACATAAACTTATGGGGGGTTTTCCTGGCACATTCCATCCAAATTTACAACCTAGGCAAACGACTTCCAGAACGGCTCTGCTGCCCTAGTACCCAGATTTGGGAATGGAGAAATGCTGCATCCTTGTGGCCGTTTCCCACAACAGCAGCTTTAAACCCACTGCCAAAGGTCACTAAATATTCACCAATGGCAGTTCTGTAAATGGCACCTGCCCTCCAAAAAATACTGAGGTCGAAAATCGACCAAAAAATTCTAGAGTGCAACCTTCTAAAAAGAAAATTTGAAGAGGTATATTATACTCACAGTTTTTTTCTTTTTTCTTTTAACAGAAAAGAAAAAGGCGTGGACAAATGATGAATTGTAGGAATTTTGACAGGCATGTAAACCCAAATTACAAAAACCTATCAGCTCACACCAGTCAGAATGGCCATCAACAAAAATCCTGCAAACAATATATGCTGACGTGATTGTGGAGAAATGCGTCCCCTCGATTCTAAGGGGGACGTGGTAAGAGTCACTAATGAAAGGACAATTGAGGTGCCTTGAAAAGGTAAACGTTGAGCTACCATAGCAGTCAATCAATCATACCCACTGCTGGGTCTATCACCTGAGAAAATGAAAATCAATAATCACAGGCTGGCAATCCTGCACTCCAGCAATATTTACCATAGGCAACACTTGGAAGCAACGGACATGTCCATCAACAGAGGAATGCACCAAGAAGAAGTGGTCCATGTACACAATGGAATATTAGCCATGGAAAACCTTGAAGCACTGCTCTTTGAGGCACCATAGATGAGCCTGGAGATAATCACAAAACATGAAGTAGGTCGGAAAGCCAAAGACCTATAGCCTATATTATCACTTATGGCATTATCTAATAACTGACACAGATGAACATATTTCCAAAGAGAAAGACACTCACAGGCTTAGAAAACAAACTATGCTCATCTAAAAGGAAAGGAGGGGGGAAATTGAGAAATGAAGATTAGTGTTACTATACATATACAAATACATATTATATCCATGTATCAAAAAGACCGAACATATAGCAAGGGAGGTCGACGGAACACTGTAATATTTTACATGGGAAGAGGATCTGTACATTCATAGACATGCATAATGTACAAATGAACCAGAATGTGTACACCTAGGACAGACAATGTTCTAAATTTACCCAGATTAAAAAAAAAAAATTTAAAAACCAAGAAGAAGTAATGAGATATAAACTTATGGGGATTTCTCCTGGCAAATTCCATTCTAATTTACAACCTAGGACAATGACTTCCAGAAAGGCTCTGCTGCCCTAGTACCCAGATTGGGGAATGGAGAAATGCTACCTCCTTGAGGCCGTTTCCCACAACAGCAGCTTTGAACCCACTGCAAAAGGTCACTAAATTTTCACCAACTTGCAGTTCTGTAAATGGCACCCGCCCTCCAGAAAATTTCTGCGGTCAAAAATCGACCAAAAAATTCAAAAGAGGGCAACCTTCGAAGAAGACAATTTCAAGAGCTATATTGTACTCACGGTTTTTTCTTTTAAGAGAAAAGACAAAGGCGTAGGAATATGATGAATTTTAAAAATTTTAATGACATGCATACCCATATTACAAAACCTATCAGCACAGAGCAGTCAGAATGGCCATTAGGAAAAATGCTGCAAAAAATAAATGGTGAAGGGAGTGTGGAGAAATGCGTACCCTCGGTTGTAAGGGGGGGGCATGTAAAGAGCCACTAATGAAAACACAATGTAGGCGCTTTGAACAGGGAAACATTGAGCTACCAGTCAATCAATCACAACCACTGCTTGGCCTATCACCTGAGAAAATGAGAATCAAAAAGTCACAGGCTGGCAAACCTGTACGCCAGCAAGATTTACCATAGTCAGTACTTGGAAGCAATGAAAATGTCCATCAACCGAGGAATGCACCAAGAAGAAGTGGTCCACGTACACAATGGAATATTACTCTAATAATAAATATAAATTAAATTTAAAAACAAACAAAAGCAAGGAGACATCAACATTTGTGGGTTTATCCGGGCACATTGCACTCTAGTTTGTAACCGAAGAACACCACTGGCCGGTAGGTCTGTTTCCCTGGTACCAGCATGGGGAAAGTAGAAAGGCTGCCGCTCTCTGGCCGTTACCTGCTAAAGCAGGTTTAAAGCCTGAGCTAATGGTCACTTCATATGAACAAGTACTGCGGGGCTGTAAATGAAACCTGCCCTCAAAATATCTTGAGGGAGATAATGGCCAAAATATTTCAAATGGTGACACATACTTTAAGAAAACACTTTGAAGAAATAAGCTCTAATCACAGCTGGAAAAATAAAAAGGACATGTCTAAAAGCTCAATTTCAATGCATTATGAGACACATGCAAATTCAACCACAAAGAGGTATCAGCTCACACCACTCAGAATAACCATCAGCAAAAACTACAAAGAATAAATGCTGAAGGTGCTGGGAAGAAATGCATACCCTCAACTTTATGTGGGACGTAACCTAGAAAGAGCCACTAAAGAGAACAGAATAGAGGTGCCTTTAAAATGTAAACATTGAGCTACCATAGGATCCAGCAGACCTATTCCTGCACCTATAAACTAAGAAGACAGAATTGGAAGGACACAGGTACGCAAATCTGCATTGCATAGTATTCCCATAGCCAAGATATGGAAGTAACCAGAAAGTCCACCGACAGATGGGCAGACAAAGAAGGACTGCTACATGTACAGATGGAATATGAGCTTGTGAAAAAATGAAACAATGCCATTTGCAGCACCATAGATGAGTCTAGAAGTAATCACGCAACTTGGAGTAAGTGAGAAAGCGAAAGCCCCATATCCTATCATATCACATATAGGTGTTACCTAAAAAATGATACAAACAAAGATATTTCCACAGAGAAACACTATCATAGCTTCATTAAAAAAACTTATGGTTCACCAAATGGAAAGGTGTGAGATTGGATACATTACCATATTGAGGTTAACAGAGAGATACAAACACATGTGAAATATATAATCACCAAAGACCTACGCAATACCAAGAGGAGACTACTCAACATTGTGTCATAACCGACATGGGAAAAGGATCCGAAGAAGAATAGATATATGCATATGTGTGAAAGAACCACATCTTGCACACCTAGAACAAAGAAAACATTGTAATCAAGTTTGCTGTGGTAAAAAATAAAAATTAAGTTAAAAATACCAACAAGAAGTAATGAGACATAAACTTAAAGGGCTTTTTCCTCGCACATTCCATTCTAATTTACAACCTAGAACACCACTTCCAGTAAGGCTCTGTTGCCCTAGTAACCAGATTTGGTAAAGGAGAAATGCTGCCGCCTTGTGGCCGATTCCCACAAGAGCAGCTTTTAAACCACAGCTAATGGTCACTTACCATTCACAAGGACTCAGGGCTGTAAAGGACACCTGCCCTAAAAAAGTGTGCTGAGGTAGGGAATGGATAAAAAAAAAATTCAAAACACGCAGGATTTTCAAGATAGTATAAAGAGGTAAGTTTTACTCACTCTCTTTTTAAAGAAAGGAAAATGGATAAAAGTTCCACCTCAGGAAGTATTAGACTCATGCAATCTAATCTACAAAAAGTTTTCAACTCACACCAGTCGACTGACCATTGGCAAAAAGTCTACAAACAATAAATGCTGAAGAGGTTTTAGAGAACTGTGTATCCTCTAGCTGCTGGTGAGATGTAAAAGGGTTAAACGCTAATAATGAGAACAGAAAGGAGCTGCGTTGAAAAGGAAAAACTGAGGTACCATTCAATCCAGCAGGCGCACCAATGGGCCTCTCACCTGAGAAGACCAGAATGAAGAAGACCCGGGTTGCAAAAGCTGCACTGCAGCCTTATTCACAATAGACAAGACAGTGAAGCAACCAAAATGTCCATCAACAGATGAAAGGATAAAGAAGAAGTGGAGGTCCAAGTAGACAATGAATACTAGGCATGGAAAACAGTGAAACACTGCTCTTTGAGGCACCATAGATGATCTTGGAGATAATCACAGAACATGAGGTAAGTCGGAAAGCAAAAGTCCTATATCCTATGATATCACTTATAGGCGTTATCTAATAACGGACACAAATGAACATATTTCCACAAAGAAAGTCAATCACAGACTTATTAAAAAAAAAAAAAAAACTATGCTTATCTAAAAGGAAAGGTGGGGGGGATGGATAAATGAAGATTAGCGTTACCATATGTATACAAATACATATTATATACATATATCAAAAAGACCGACCCTATAGCAAGGAAGGTTTACGGAACACTCTGTAATAATTTACAGGGGAAGAGGATCTCTACATAAATAGGTATATAGAATATGTAGATGGACCAGAGTGTGTACACCTTGGACAAGCAACATTCTAACCATTACCCCAATTGAAAAAATTAAAACAACGAACTAGGAGTAATGAGACATAAACTTATGGGGGGTTTTCCTGGCACATTCCATCCAAATTTACAACCTAGGCAAACGACTTCCAGAACGGCTCTGCTGCCCTAGTACCCAGATTTGGGAATGGAGAAATGCTGCATCCTTGTGGCCGTTTCCCACAACAGCAGCTTTAAACCCACTGCCAAAGGTCACTAAATATTCACCAATGGCAGTTCTGTAAATGGCACCTGCCCTCCAAAAAATACTGAGGTCGAAAATCGACCAAAAAATTCTAGAGTGCAACCTTCTAAAAAGAAAATTTGAAGAGGTATATTATACTCACAGTTTTTTTCTTTTTTCTTTTAACAGAAAAGAAAAAGGCGTGGACAAATGATGAATTGTAGGAATTTTGACAGGCATGTAAACCCAAATTACAAAAACCTATCAGCTCACACCAGTCAGAATGGCCATCAACAAAAATCCTGCAAACAATATATGCTGACGTGATTGTGGAGAAATGCGTCCCCTCGATTCTAAGTGGGACGTGGTAAGAGTCACTAATGAAAGGACAATTGAGGTGCCTTGAAAAGGTAAACGTTGAGCTACCATAGCAGTCAATCAATCATACCCACTGCTGGGTCTATCACCTGAGAAAATGAAAATCAATAATCACAGGCTGGCAATCCTGCACTCCAGCAATATTTACCATAGGCAACACTTGGAAGCAACGGACATGTCCATCAACAGAGGAATGCACCAAGAAGAAGTGGTCCATGTACACAATGGAATATTAGCCATGGAAAACCTTGAAGCACTGCTCTTTGAGGCACCATAGATGAGCCTGGAGATAATCAAAAAACATGAAGTAGGTCGGAAAGCCAAAGACCTATAGCCTATATTATCACTTATGGCATTATCTAATAACTGACACAGATGAACATATTTCCAAAGAGAAAGACACTCACAGGCTTAGAAAACAAACTATGCTCATCTAAAAGGAAAGGAGGGGGGAAATTGAGAAATGAAGATTAGTGTTACTATACATATACAAATACATATTATATCCATGTATCAAAAAGACCGAACATATAGCAAGGGAGGTCGACGGAACACTGTAATATTTTACATGGGAAGAGGATCTGTACATTCATAGACATGCATAATGTACAAATGAACCAGAATGTGTACACCTAGGACAGACAATGTTCTAAATTTACCCAGATTAAAAAAAAAAATTTAAAAACCAAGAAGAAGTAATGAGATATAAACTTATGGGGATTTCTCCTGGCAAATTCCATTCTAATTTACAACCTAGGACAATGACTTCCAGAAAGGCTCTGCTGCCCTAGTACCCAGATTGGGGAATGGAGAAATGCTACCTCCTTGAGGCCGTTTCCCACAACAGCAGCTTTGAACCCACTGCAAAAGGTCACTAAATTTTCACCAACTCGCAGTTCTGTAAATGGCACCCGCCCTCCAGAAAATTTCTGCGGTCAAAAATCGACCAAAAAATTCAAAAGAGGGCAACCTTCGAAGAAGACAATTTCAAGAGGTATATTGTACTCACGGTTTTTTCTTTTAAGAGAAAAGACAAAGGCGTAGGAATATGATGAATTTTAAAAATTTTAATGACATGCATACCCATATTACAAAACCTATCAGCACAGAGCAGTCAGAATGGCCATTAGGAAAAATGCTGCAAAAAATAAATGGTGAAGGGAGTGTGGAGAAATGCGTACCCTCGGTTGTAAGGGGGGGGCATGTAAAGAGCCACTAATGAAAACACAATGTAGGCGCTTTGAACAGGGAAACATTGAGCTACCAGTCAATCAATCACAACCACTGCTTGGCCTATCACCTGAGAAAATGAGAATCAAAAAGTCACAGGCTGGCAAACCTGTACGCCAGCAAGATTTACCATAGTCAGTACTTGGAAGCAATGAAAATGTCCATCAACCGAGGAATGCACCAAGAAGAAGTGGTCCACGTACACAATGGAATATTACTCTAATAATAAATATAAATTAAATTTAAAAACAAACAAAAGCAAGGAGACATCAACATTTGTGGGTTTATCCGGGCACATTGCACTCTAGTTTGTAACCGAAGAACACCACTGGCCGGTAGGTCTGTTTCCCTGGTACCAGCATGGGGAACGTAGAAAGGCTGCCGCTCTCTGGCCGTTACCTGCTAAAGCAGGTTTAAAGCCTGAGCTAATGGTCACTTCATATGAACAAGTACTGCGGGGCTGTAAATGAAACCTGCCCTCAAAATATCTTGAGGGAGATAATGGCCAAAATATTTCAAATGGTGACACATACTTTAAGAAAACACTTTGAAGAAATAATCTCTAATCACAGCTGGAAAAATAAAAAGGACATGTCTAAAAGCTCAATTTCAACGCATTATGAGACACATGCAAATTCAACCACAAAGAGGTATCAGCTCACACCACTCAGAATAACCATCAGCAAAAACTACAAAGAATAAATGCTGAAGGTGCTGGGAAGAAATGCATACCCTCAACTTTATGTGGGACGTAACCTGGAAAGAGCCACTAAAGAGAACAGAATAGAGGTGCCTTTAAAATGTAAACATTGAGCTACCATAGGATCCAGCAGACCTATTCCTGGACCTATAAACTAAGAAGACAGAATTGGAAGGACACAGGTACGCAAATCTGCATTGCATAGTATTCCCATAGCCAAGATATGGAAGTAACCAGAAAGTCCACCGACAGATGGGCGGACAAAGAAGGACTGCTACATGTACAGATGGAATATGAGCTTGTGAAAAAATGAAACAATGCCATTTGCAGCACCATAGATGAGTCTAGAAGTAATCACGCAACTTGGAGTAAGTGAGAAAGCGAAAGACCCATATCCTATCATATCACATATAGGTGTTACCTAAAAAATGATACAAACAAAGATATTTCCACAGAGAAACACTATCATAGCTTCATTAAAAAAACTTATGGTTCACCAAATGGAAAGGTGTGAGGATTGGATTCCATACCATATTGAGGTTAACAGAGAGTTACAAACACATGTGAAATATATAATCACCAAAGACCTACGCAATACCAAGAGGAGACTACTCAACATTGTGTCATAACCGACATGGGAAAAGGATCCGAAGAAGAATAGATATATGCATATGTGTGAAAGAACCACATCTTGCACACCTAGAACAAAGAAAACATTGTAATCAAGTTTGCTGTGGTAAAAAATAAAAATTAAGTTAAAAATACCAACAAGAAGTAATGAGACATAAACTTAAAGGGCTTTTTCCTCGCACATTCCATTCTAATTTACAACCTAGAACACCACTTCCAGTAAGGCTCTGTTGCCCTAGTAACCAGATTTGGTAAAGGAGAAATGCTGCCGCCTTGTGGCCGATTCCCGCAAGAGCAGCTTTTAACCCACAGCTAATGGTCACTTACCATTCACAAGGACTCAGGGCTGTAAAGGACACCTGCCCTAAAAAAGTGTGCTGAGGTAGGGAATGGATAAAAAAAAATTCAAAACACGCAGGATTTTCAAGATAGTATAAAGAGGTAAGTTTTACTCACTCTCTTTTTAAAGAAAGGAAAATGGATAAAAGTTCCACCTCAGGAAGTATTAGACTCATACAATCTAATCTACAAAAAGTTTTCAACTCACACCAGTCGACTGACCATTGGCAAAAAGTCTACAAACAATAAATGCTGAAGAGGTTTTAGAGAACTGTGTATCCTCTAGCTGCTGGTGAGATGTAAAAGGGTTAAACGCTAATAATGAGAACAGAAAGGAGCTGCGTTGAAAAGGAAAAACTGAGGTACCATTCAATCCAGCAGGCGCACCAATGGGCCTCTCACCTGAGAAGACCAGAATGAAGAAGACCCGGGTTGCAAAAGCTGCACTGCAGCCTTATTCACAATAGACAAGACAGTGAAGCAACCAAAATGTCCATCAACAGATGAAAGGATAAAGAAGAAGTGATGGTCCATGTAGACAATGAATACTAGCCATGGAAAACAGTGAAACACTGCTCTTTGAGGCACCATAGATGATCTTGGAGATAATCACAGAACATGAGGTAAGTCGGAAAGCAAAAGTCCTATATCCTATGATATCACTTATAGGCGTTATCTAATAACGGACACAAATGAACATATTTCCACAAAGAAAGTCAATCACAGACTTATTTAAAAAAAGAAACTATGCTTATCTAAAAGGAAAGTTGGGGGGGATGGATAAATGAAGATTAGCGTTACCATATGTATACAGATACATATTATATACATATATCAAAAAGACCGACCCTATAGCAAGGAAGGTTTACAGAACACTCTGTAATAATTTACAGGGGAAGAGGATCTCTACATAAATAGGTATATAGAATATGTAGATGAACCAGAGTGTGTACACCTTGGACAAGCAACATTCTAACCATTACCCCAATTGAAAAAATTAAAACAACGAACTAGGAGTAATGAGACATAAACTTATGGGGGGTTTTCCTGGCACATTCCATCCAAATTTACAACCTAGGCAAACGACTTCCAGAACGGCTCTGCTGCCCTAGTACCCAGATTTGGGAATGGAGAAATGCTGCATCCTTGTGGCCGTTTCCCACAACAGCAGCTTTAAACCCACTGCCAAAAGTCACTAAATATTCACCAATGGCAGTTCTGTAAATGGCACCTGCCCTCCAAAAAATACTGAGGTCGAAAATCGACCAAAAAATTCTAGAGTGCAACCTTCCAAAAAGAAAATTTGAAGAGTTATATTATACTCACACTTTTTTTCTTTTTTCTTTTAACAGAAAAGAAAAAGGCGTGGACAAATGATGAATTGTAGGAATTTTGACAGGCATGTAAACCCAAATTACAAAAACCTAACAGCTCACACCAGTCAGAATGGCCATCAACAAAAATCCTGCAAACAATATATGCTGACGTGATTGTGGAGAAATGTGTCCCCTCGATTCTAAGGGGGACGTGGTAAGAGTCACTAATGAAAGGACAATTGAGGTGCCTTGAAAAGGTAAACGTTGAGCTACCATAGCAGTCAATCAATCATACCCACTGCTGGGTCTATCACCTGAGAAAATGAAAATCAATAATCACAGGCTGGCAATCCTGCACTCCAGCAATATTTACCATAGGCAACACTTGGAAGCAACGGACATGTCCATCAACAGAGGAATGCACCAAGAAGAAGTGGTCCATGTACACAATGGAATATTAGCCATGGAAAACCTTGAAGCACTGCTCTTTGAGGCACCATAGATGAGCCTGGAGATAATCACAAAACATGAAGTAGGTCGGAAAGCCAAAGACCTATAGCCTATATTATCACTTATGGCATTATCTAATAACTGACACAGATGAACATATTTCCAAAGGGAAAGACACTCACAGGCTTAGAAAACAAACTATGCTCATCTAAAAGGAAAGGAGGGGGGAGATTGAGAAATGAAGGTTAGTGTTACTATACATATACAAATACATATTATATCCATGTATCAAAAAGACCGAACATATAGCAAGGGAGGTCGACGGAACACTGTAATATTTTACATGGGAAGAGGATCCGTACATTCATAGACATACATAATGTACAAATGAACCAGATTGTGTACACCTAGGACAGACAATGTTCTAAACTTTACCCAGATTAAAAAAAAAATTTAAAAACCAAGAAGAAGTAATGAGACATAAACTTATGGGGATTTCTCCTGGCAAATTCCATTCTAATTTACAACCTAGGACAATGACTTCCAGAAAGGCTCTGCTGCCCTAGTACCCAGATTGGGGAATGGAGAAATGCTACCTCCTTGAGGCCGTTTCCCACAACAGCAGCTTTGAACCCACTGCAAAAGGTCACTAAATTTTCACCAACTCGCAGTTCTGTAAATGGCACCCGCCCTCCAGAAAATTTCTGCGGTCAAAAATCGACCAAAAAATTCAAAAGAGGGCAACCTTCGAAGAAGACAATTTCAAGAGCTATATTGTACTCACGTTTTTTTTCTTTTAAGAGAAAAGACAAAGGCGTAGGAATATGATGAATTTTAAAAATTTTAATGACATGCATACCCATATTACAAAACCTATCAGCTCAGAGCAGTCAGAATGGCCATTAGGAAAAATGCTGCAAAAAATAAATAGTGAAGGGAGTGTGGAGAAATGCGTACCATCGGTTGTAAGGGGGGGGCATGTAAAGAGCCACTAATGAAAACACAATGTAGGCGCTTTGAACAGGGAAACATTGAGCTACCAGTCAATCAAACACAACCACTGCTTGGCCTATCACCTGAGAAAATGTGAATCAAAAAGTCACAGGCTGGCAAACCTGTACGCCAGCAAGATTTACCATAGTCAGTACTTGGAAGCAATGAAAATGTCCATCAACCGAGGAATGCACCAAGAAGAAGTGGTCCACGTACACAATGGAATATTACTCTAATAATAAATATAAATTAAATTTAAAAACAAACAAAAGCAAGGAGACATCAACATTTGTGGGTTTATCCGGGCACATTGCACTCTAGTTTATAACCGAAGAACACCACTGGCCGGTAGGTCTGTTTCCCTGGTACCAGCATGGGGAACGTAGAAAGGCTGCCGCTCTCTGGCCGTTACCTGCAAAAGCAGGTTTAAAGCCTGAGCTAATGGTCACTTCATATGAACAAGTACTGCAGCGCTGTAAATGAAACCTGCCCTCAAAATATCTTGAGGGATATAATGGCCAAAATATTTCAAATGGTGACACATACTTTAAGAAAACACTTTGAAGAAATAAGCTCTAATCACAGCTGGAAAAATAAAAAGGACATGTGTAAAAGCTCAATTTCAACGCATTATGAGACACATGCAAATTCAACCATAAAGAGGTATCAGCTCACACCACTCAGAATAACCATCAGCAAAAACTACAAAGAATAAATGCTGAAGGTGCTGGGAAGAAATGCATACCCTCAACTTTATGTGGGACGTAACCTGGAAAGAGCCACTAAAGAGAACAGAATAGAGGTGCCTTTAAAATGTAAACATTGAGCTACCATAGGATCCAGCAGACCTATTCCTGCACCTATAAACTAAGAAGACAGAATTGGAAGGACACAGGTACGCAAATCTGCATTGCATAGTATTCCCATAGCCAAGATATGGAAGTAACCAAAAAGTCCACCGACAGATGGGCGGACAAAGAAGAACTGCTACATGTACAGATGGAATATGAGCTTGTGAAAAAATGAAACAATGCCATTTGCAGCACCATAGATGAGTCTAGAAGTAATCACACCACTTGGAGTAAGTGAGAAAGCGAAAGACCCGTATCCTATCATATCACATATAGGTGTTACCTAAAAAATGATACAAACAAAGATATTTCCACAGAGAAACACTATCATAGCTTCATTAAAAAAACTTATGGTTCACCAAATGGAAAGGTGTGAGGATTGGATTCCATACCATATTGAGGTTAACAGAGAGTTACAAACACATGTGAAATATATAATCACCAAAGACCTACGCAATACCAAGAGGAGACTACTCAACATTGTGTCATAACCGACATGGGAAAAGGATCCGAAGAAGAATAGATATATGCATATGTGTGAAAGAACCACATCTTGCACACCTAGAACAAAGAAAACATTGTAATCAAGTTTGCTGTGATAAAAAATAAAAATTAAGTTAAAAATACCAACAAGAAGTAATGAGACATAAACTTAAAGGGCTTTTTCCTCGCACATTCCATTCTAATTTACAACCTAGAACACCACTTCCAGTAAGGCTCTGTTGCCCTAGTAACCAGATTTGGTAAAGGAGAAATGCTGCCGCCTTGTGGCCGATTCCCGCAAGAGCAGCTTTTAACCCACAGCTAATGGTCACTTACCATTCACAAGGACTCAGGGCTGTAAAGGACACCTGCCCTAAAAAAGTGTGCTGAGGTAGGGAATGGATAAAAAAAATTCAAAACACGCAGGATTTTCAAGATAGTATAAAGAGGTAAGTTTTACTCACTCTCTTTTTAAAGAAAGGAAAATGGATAAAAGTTCCACCTCAGGAAGTATTAGACTCATGCAATCTAATCTACAAAAAGTTTTCAACTCACACCAGTCGACTGACCATTGGCAAAAAGTCTACAAACAATAAATGCTGAAGAGGTTTTAGAGAACTGTGTATCCTCTAGCTGCTGGTGAGATGTAAAAGGGTTAAACGCTAATAATGAGAACAGAAAGGAGCTGCGTTGAAAAGGAAAAACTGAGGTACCATTCAATCCAGCAGGCGCACCAATGGGCCTCTCACCTGAGAAGACCAGAATGAAGAAGACCCGGGTTGCAAAAGCTGCACTGCAGCCTTATTCACAATAGACAAGACAGTGAAGCAACCAAAATGTCCATCAACAGATGAAAGGATAAAGAAGAAGTGGAGGTCCAAGTAGACAATGAATACTAGGCATGGAAAACAGTGAAACACTGCTCTTTGAGGCACCATAGATGATCTTGGAGATAATCACAGAACATGAGGTAAGTCGGAAAGCAAAAGTCCTATATCCTATGATATCACTTATAGGCGTTATCTAATAATGGACACAAATGAACATATTTCCACAAAGAAAGTCAATCACAGACTTATTAAAAAAAAAAAAAAAAACTATGCTTATCTAAAAGGAAAGGTGGGGGGGATGGATAAATGAAGATTAGCGTTACCATATGTATACAAATACATATTATATACATATATCAAAAAGACCGACCCTATAGCAAGGAAGGTTTACGGAACACTCTGTAATAATTTACAGGGGAAGAGGATCTCTACATAAATAGGTATATAGAATATGTAGATGGACCAGAGTGTGTACACCTTGGACAAGCAACATTCTAACCATTACCCCAATTGAAAAAATTAAAACAACGAACTAGGAGTAATGAGACATAAACTTATGGGGGGTTTTCCTGGCACATTCCATCCAAATTTACAACCTAGGCAAACGACTTCCAGATCGGCTCTGCTGCCCTAGTACCCAGATTTGGGAATGGAGAAATGCTGCATCCTTGTGGCCGTTTCCCACAACAGCAGCTTTAAACCCACTGCCAAAGGTCACTAAATATTCACCAATGGCAGTTCTGTAAATGGCACCTGCCCTCCAAAAAATACTGAGGTCGAAAATCGACCAAAAAATTCTAGAGTGCAACCTTCTAAAAAGAAAATTTGAAGAGGTATATTATACTCACAGTTTTTTTCTTTTTTCTTTTAACAGAAAAGAAAAAGGCGTGGACAAATGATGAATTGTAGGAATTTTGACAGGCATGTAAACCCAAATTACAAAAACCTATCAGCTCACACCAGTCAGAATGGCCATCAACAAAAATCCTGCAAACAATATATGCTGACGTGATTGTGGAGAAATGCGTCCCCTCGATTCTAAGTGGGACGTGGTAAGAGTCACTAATGAAAGGACAATTGAGGTGCCTTGAAAAGGTAAACGTTGAGCTACCATAGCAGTCAATCAATCATACCCACTGCTGGGTCTATCACCTGAGAAAATGAAAATCAATAATCACAGGCTGGCAATCCTGCACTCCAGCAATATTTACCATAGGCAACACTTGGAAGCAACGGACATGTCCATCAACAGAGGAATGCACCAAGAAGAAGTGGTCCATGTACACAATGGAATATTAGCCATGGAAAACCTTGAAGCACTGCTCTTTGAGGCACCATAGATGAGCCTGGAGATAATCAAAAAACATGAAGTAGGTCGGAAAGCCAAAGACCTATAGCCTATATTATCACTTATGGCATTATCTAATAACTGACACAGATGAACATATTTCCAAAGAGAAAGACACTCACAGGCTTAGAAAACAAACTATGCTCATCTAAAAGGAAAGGAGGGGGGAAATTGAGAAATGAAGATTAGTGTTACTATACATATACAAATACATATTATATCCATGTATCAAAAAGACCGAACATATAGCAAGGGAGGTCGACGGAACACTGTAATATTTTACATGGGAAGAGGATCTGTACATTCATAGACATGCATAATGTACAAATGAACCAGATTGTGTACACCTAGGACAGACAATGTTCTAAATTTACCCAGATTAAAAAAAAAAATTTAAAAACCAAGAAGAAGTAATGAGATATAAACTTATGGGGATTTCTCCTGGCAAATTCCATTCTAATTTACAACCTAGGACAATGACTTCCAGAAAGGCTCTGCTGCCCTAGTACCCAGATTGGGGAATGGAGAAATGCTACCTCCTTGAGGCCGTTTCCCACAACAGCAGCTTTGAACCCACTGCAAAAGGTCACTAAATTTTCACCAACTCGCAGTTCTGTAAATGGCACCCGCCCTCCAGAAAATTTCTGCGGTCAAAAATCGACCAAAAAATTCAAAAGAGGGCAACCTTCGAAGAAGACAATTTCAAGAGGTATATTGTACTCACGGTTTTTTCTTTTAAGAGAAAAGACAAAGGCGTAGGAATATGATGAATTTTAAAAATTTTAATGACATGCATACCCATATTACAAAACCTATCAGCACAGAGCAGTCAGAATGGCCATTAGGAAAAATGCTGCAAAAAATAAATGGTGAAGGGAGTGTGGAGAAATGCGTACCCTCGGTTGTAATGGGGGGGCATGTAAAGAGCCACTAATGAAAACACAATGTAGGCGCTTTGAACAGGGAAACATTGAGCTACCAGTCAATCAATCACAACCACTGCTTGGCCTATCACCTGAGAAAATGAGAATCAAAAAGTCACAGGCTGGCAAACCTGTACGCCAGCAAGATTTACCATAGTCAGTACTTGGAAGCAATGAAAATGTCCATCAACCGAGGAATGCACCAAGAAGAAGTGGTCCACGTACACAATGGAATATTACTCTAATAATAAATATAAATTAAATTTAAAAACAAACAAAAGCAAGGAGACATCAACATTTGTGGGTTTATCCGGGCACATTGCACTCTAGTTTATAACCGAAGAACACCACTGGCCGGTAGGTCTGTTTCCCTGGTACCAGCATGGGGAACGTAGAAAGGCTGCCGCTCTCTGGCCGTTACCTGCAAAAGCAGGTTTAAAGCCTGAGCTAATGGTCACTTCATATGAACAAGTACTGCGGGGCTGTAAATGAAACCTGCCCTCAAAATATCTTGAGGGAGATAATGGCCAAAATATTTCAAATGGTGACACATACTTTAAGAAAACACTTTGAAGAAATAAGCTCTAATCACAGCTGGAAAAATAAAAAGGACATGTCTAAAAGCTCAATTTCAACGCATTATGAGACACATGCAAATTCAACCACAAAGAGGTATCAGCTCACACCACTCAGAATAACCATCAGCAAAAACTACAAAGAATAAATGCTGAAGGTGCTGGGAAGAAATGCATACCCTCAACTTTATGTGGGACGTAACCTGGAAAGAGCCACTAAAGAGAACAGAATAGAGGTGCCTTTAAAATGTAAACATTGAGCTACCATAGGATCCAGCAGACCTATTCCTGGACCTATAAACTAAGAAGACAGAATTGGAAGGACACAGGTACGCAAATCTGCATTGCATAGTATTCCCATAGCCAAGATATGGAAGTAACCAGAAAGTCCACCGACAGATGGGCGGACAAAGAAGGACTGCTACATGTACAGATGGAATATGAGCTTGTGAAAAAATGAAACAATGCCATTTGCAGCACCATAGATGAGTCTAGAAGTAATCACGCAACTTGGAGTAAGTGAGAAAGCGAAAGACCCATATCCTATCATATCACATATAGGTGTTACCTAAAAAATGATACAAACAAAGATATTTCCACAGAGAAACACTATCATAGCTTCATTAAAAAAACTTATGGTTCACCAAATGGAAAGGTGTGAGATTGGATACATTACCATATTGAGGTTAACAGAGAGATACAAACACATGTGAAATATATAATCACCAAAGACCTACGCAATACCAAGAGGAGACTACTCAACATTGTGTCATAACCGACATGGGAAAAGGATCCGAAGAAGAATAGATATATGCATATGTGTGAAAGAACCACATCTTGCACACCTAGAACAAAGAAAACATTGTAATCAAGTTTGCTGTGGTAAAAAATAAAAATTAAGTTAAAAATACCAACAAGAAGTAATGAGACATAAACTTAAAGGGCTTTTTCCTCGCACATTCCATTCTAATTTACAACCTAGAACACCACTTCCAGTAAGGCTCTGTTGCCCTAGTAACCAGATTTGGTAAAGGAGAAATGCTGCCGCCTTGTGGCCGATTCCCACAAGAGCAGCTTTTAACCCACAGCTAATGGTCACTTACCATTCACAAGGACTCAGGGCTGTAAAGGACACCTGCCCTAAAAAAGTGTGCTGAGGTAGGGAATGGATAAAAAAAAAAATTCAAAACACGCAGGATTTTCAAGATAGTATAAAGAGGTAAGTTTTACTCACTCTCTTTTTAAAGAAAGGAAAATGGATAAAAGTTCCACCTCAGGAAGTATTAGACTCATGCAATCTAATCTACAAAAAGTTTTCAACTCACACCAGTCGACTGACCATTGGCAAAAAGTCTACAAACAATAAATGCTGAAGAGGTTTTAGAGAACTGTGTATCCTCTAGCTGCTGGTGAGATGTAAAAGGGTTAAACGCTAATAATGAGAACAGAAAGGAGCTGCGTTGAAAAGGAAAAACTGAGGTACCATTCAATCCAGCAGGCGCACCAATGGGCCTCTCACCTGAGAAGACCAGAATGAAGAAGACCCGGGTTGCAAAAGCTGCACTGCAGCCTTATTCACAATAGACAAGACAGTGAAGCAACCAAAATGTCCATCAACAGATGAAAGGATAAAGAAGAAGTGGTGGTCCATGTAGACAATGAATACTAGGCATGGAAAACAGTGAAACACTGCTCTTTGAGGCACCATAGATGATCTTGGAGATAATCACAGAACATGAGGTAAGTCGGAAAGCAAAAGTCCTATATCCTATGATACCACTTATAGGCGTTATCTAATAACGGACACAAATGAACATATTTCCACAAAGAAAGTCAATCACAGACTTTTTTAAAAAAAAAAAACTATGCTTATCTAAAAGGAAAGGTGGGGGGGATGGATAAATGAAGATTAGCGTTACCATATGTATACAAATACATATTATATACATATATCAAAAAGACCGACCCTATAGCAAGGAAGGTTTACGGAACACTCTGTAATAATTTACAGGGGAAGAGGATCTCTACATAAATAGGTATATAGAATATGTAGATGAACCAGAGTGTGTACACCTTGGACAAGCAACATTCTAACCATTACCCCAAATGAAAAAATTAAAACAACGAACTAGGAGTAATGAGACATAAACTTATGGGGGGTTTTCCTGGCACATTCCATCCAAATTTACAACCTAGGCAAACGACTTCCAGAACGTCTCTGCTGCCCTAGTACCCAGATTTGGCAATGGAGAAATGCTGCATCCTTGTGGCCGTTTCCCACAACAGCAGCTTTAAACCCACTGCCAAAGGTCACTAAATATTCACCAATGGCAGTTCTGTAAATGGCACCTGCCCTCCAAAAAATACTGAGGTCGAAAATCGACCAAAAAATTCTAGAGTGCAACCTTCCAAAAAGAAAATTTGAAGAGGTATATTATACTCACAGTTTTTTTCTTTTTTCTTTTAACAGAAAAGAAAAAGGCGTGGACAAATGATGAATTGTAGGAATTTTGACAGGCATGTAAACCCAAATTACAAAAACCTATCAGCTCACACCAGTCAGAATGGCCATCAACAAAAATCCTGCAAACAATATATGCTGACGTGATTCTGGAGAAATGCGTCCCCTCGATTCTAAGGGGGACGTGGTAAGAGTCACTAATGAAAGGACAATTGAGGTGCCTTGAAAAGGTAAACGTTGAGCTACCATAGCAGTCAATCAATCATACCCACTGCTGGGTCTATCACCTGAGAAAATGAAAATCAATAATCACAGGCTGGCAATCCTGCACTCCAGCAATATTTACCATAGGCAACACTTGGAAGCAACGGACATGTCCATCAACAGAGGAATGCACCAAGAAGAAGTGGTCCATGTACACAATGGAATATTAGCCATGGAAAACCTTGAAGCACTGCTCTTTGAGGCACCATAGATGAGCCTGGAGATAATCAAAAAACATGAAGTAGGTCGGAAAGCCAAAGACCTATAGCCTATATTATCACTTATGGCATTATCTAATAACTGACACAGATGAACATATTTCCAAAGAGAAAGACACTCACAGGCTTAGAAAACAAACTATGCTCATCTAAAAGGAAAGGAGGGGGGAAATTGAGAAATGAAGATTAGTGTTACTATACATATACAAATACATATTATATCCATGTATCAAAAAGACCGAACATATAGCAAGGGAGGTCGACGGAACACTGTAATATTTTACATGGGAAGAGGATCTGTACATTCATAGACATGCATAATGTACAAATGAACCAGATTGTGTACACCTAGGACAGACAATGTTCTAAATTTACCCAGATTAAAAAAAAAATTTAAAAACCAAGAAGAAGTAATGAGATATAAACTTATGGGGATTTCTCCTGGCAAATTCCATTCTAATTTACAACCTAGGACAATGACTTCCAGAAAGGCTCTGCTGCCCTAGTACCCAGATTGGGGAATGGAGAAATGCTACCTCCTTGAGGCCGTTTCCCACAACAGCAGCTTTGAACCCACTGCAAAAGGTCACTAAATTTTCACCAACTTGCAGTTCTGTAAATGGCACCCGCCCTCCAGAAAATTTCTGCGGTCAAAAATCGACCAAAAAATTCAAAAGAGGGCAACCTTCGAAGAAGACAATTTCAAGAGCTATATTGTACTCACGGTTTTTTCTTTTAAGAGAAAAGACAAAGGCGTAGGAATATGATGAATTTTAAAAATTTTAATGACATGCATACCCATATTACAAAACCTATCAGCTCAGAGCAGTCAGAATGGCCATTAGGAAAAATGCTGCAAAAAATAAATGGTGAAGGGAGTGTGGAGAAATGCGTACCCTCGGTTGTAAGGGGGGGGGCATGTAAAGAGCCACTAATGAAAACACAATGTAGGCGCTTTGAACAGGGAAACATTGAGCTACCAGTCAATCAATCACAACCACTGCTTGGCCTATCACCTGAGAAAATGAGAATCAAAAAGTCACAGGCTGGCAAACCTGTAAGCCAGCAAGATTTACCATAGTCAGTACTTGGAAGCAATGAAAATGTCCATCAACCGAGGAATGCACCAAGAAGAAGTGGTCCACGTACACAATGGAATATTACTCTAATAATAAATATAAATTAAATTTAAAAACAAACAAAAGCAAGGAGACATCAACATTTGTGGGTTTATCCGGGCACATTGCACTCTAGTTTATAACCGAAAAACACCACTGGCCGGTAGGTCTGTTTCCCTGGTACCAGCATGGGGAACGTAGAAAGGCTGCCGCTCTCTGGCCGTTACCTGCAAAAGCAGGTTTAAAGCCTGAGCTAATGGTCACTTCATATGAACAAGTACTGCGGGGCTGTAAATGAAACCTGCCCTCAAAATATCTTGAGGGAGATAATGGCCAAAATATTTCAAATGGTGACACATACTTTAAGAAAACACTTTGAAGAAATAAGCTCTAATCACAGCTGGAAAAATAAAAAGGACATGTCTAAAAGCTCAATTTCAACGCATTATGAGACACATGCAAATTCAACCACAAAGAGGTATCAGCTCACACCACTCAGAATAACCATCAGCAAAAACTACAAAGAATAAATGCTGAAGGTGCTGGGAAGAAATGCATACCCTCAACTTTATGTGGGACGTAACCTGGAAAGAGCCACTAAAGAGAACAGAATAGAGGTGCCTTTAAAATGTAAACATTGAGCTACCATAGGATCCAGCAGACCTATTCCTGGACCTATAAACTAAGAAGACAGAATTGGAAGGACACAGGTACGCAAATCTGCATTGCATAGTATTCCCATAGCCAAGATATGGAAGTAACCAGAAAGTCCACCGACAGATGGGCGGACAAAGAAGGACTGCTACATGTACAGATGGAATATGAGCTTGTGAAAAAATGAAACAATGCCATTTGCAGCACCATAGATGAGTCTAGAAGTAATCACGCAACTTGGAGTAAGTGAGAAAGCGAAAGACCCATATCCTATCATATCACATATAGGTGTTACCTAAAAAATGATACAAACAAAGATATTTCCACAGAGAAACACTATCATAGCTTCATTAAAAAAACTTATGGTTCACCAAATGGAAAGGTGTGAGATTGGATACATTACCATATTGAGGTTAACAGAGAGATACAAACACATGTGAAATATATAATCACCAAAGACCTACGCAATACCAAGAGGAGACTACTCAACATTGTGTCATAACCGACATGGGAAAAAGGATCCGAAGAAGAATAGATATATGCATATGTGTGAAAGAACCACATCTTGCACACCTAGAACAAAGAAAACATTGTAATCAAGTTTGCTGTGGTAAAAAATAAAAATTAAGTTAAAAATACCAACAAGAAGTAATGAGACATAAACTTAAAGGGCTTTTTCCTCGCACATTCCATTCTAATTTACAACCTAGAACACCACTTCCAGTAAGGCTCTGTTGCCCTAGTAACCAGATTTGGTAAAGGAGAAATGCTGCCGCCTTGTGGCCGATTCCCGCAAGAGCAGCTTTTAACCCACAGCTAATGGTCACTTACCATTCACAAGGACTCAGGGCTGTAAAGGACACCTGCCCTAAAAAAGTGTGCTGAGGTAGGGAATGGATAAAAAAAAAATTCAAAACACGCAGGATTTTCAAGATAGTATAAAGAGGTAAGTTTTACTCACTCTCTTTTTAAAGAAAGGAAAATGGATAAAAGTTCCACCTCAGGAAGTATTAGACTCATACAATCTAATCTACAAAAAGTTTTCAACTCACACCAGTCGACTGACCATTGGCAAAAAGTCTACAAACAATAAATGCTGAAGAGGTTTTAGAGAACTGTGTATCCTCTAGCTGCTGGTGAGATGTAAAAGGGTTAAACGCTAATAATGAGAACAGAAAGGAGCTGCGTTGAAAAGGAAAAACTGAGGTACCATTCAATCCAGCAGGCGCACCAATGGGCCTCTCACCTGAGAAGACCAGAATGAAGAAGACCCGGGTTGCAAAAGCTGCACTGCAGCCTTATTCACAATAGACAAGACAGTGAAGCAACCAAAATGTCCATCAACAGATGAAAGGATAAAGAAGAAGTGATGGTCCATGTAGACAATGAATACTAGCCATGGAAAACAGTGAAACACTGCTCTTTGAGGCACCATAGATGATCTTGGAGATAATCACAGAACATGAGGTAAGTCGGAAAGCAAAAGTCCTATATCCTATGATATCACTTATAGGCGTTATCTAATAACGGACACAAATGAACATATTTCCACAAAGAAAGTCAATCACAGACTTATTTAAAAAAAGAAACTATGCTTATCTAAAAGGAAAGTTGGGGGGGATGGATAAATGAAGATTAGCGTTACCATATGTATACAGATACATATTATATACATATATCAAAAAGACCGACCCTATAGCAAGGAAGGTTTACAGAACACTCTGTAATAATTTACAGGGGAAGAGGATCTCTACATAAATAGGTATATAGAATATGTAGATGAACCAGAGTGTGTACACCTTGGACAAGCAACATTCTAACCATTACCCCAATTGAAAAAATTAAAACAACGAACTAGGAGTAATGAGACATAAACTTATAGGGGGTTTTCCTGGCACATTCCATCCAAATTTACAACCTAGGCAAACGACTTCCAGAACGGCTCTGCTGCCCTAGTACCCAGATTTGGGAATGGAGAAATGCTGCATCCTTGTGGCCGTTTCCCACAACAGCAGCTTTAAACCCACTGCCAAAAGTCACTAAATATTCACCAATGGCAGTTCTGTAAATGGCACCTGCCCTCCAAAAAATACTGAGGTCGAAAATCGACCAAAAAATTCTAGAGTGCAACCTTCCAAAAAGAAAATTTGAAGAGTTATATTATACTCACACTTTTTTTCTTTTTTCTTTTAACAGAAAAGAAAAAGGCGTGGACAAATGATGAATTGTAGGAATTTTGACAGGCATGTAAACCCAAATTACAAAAACCTAACAGCTCACACCAGTCAGAATGGCCATCAACAAAAATCCTGCAAACAATATATGCTGACGTGATTGTGGAGAAATGTGTCCCCTCGATTCTAAGGGGGACGTGGTAAGAGTCACTAATGAAAGGACAATTGAGGTGCCTTGAAAAGGTAAACGTTGAGCTACCATAGCAGTCAATCAATCATACCCACTGCTGGGTCTATCACCTGAGAAAATGAAAATCAATAATCACAGGCTGGCAATCCTGCACTCCAGCAATATTTACCATAGGCAACACTTGGAAGCAACGGACATGTCCATCAACAGAGGAATGCACCAAGAAGAAGTGGTCCATGTACACAATGGAATATTAGCCATGGAAAACCTTGAAGCACTGCTCTTTGAGGCACCATAGATGAGCCTGGAGATAATCACAAAACATGAAGTAGGTCGGAAAGCCAAAGACCTATAGCCTATATTATCACTTATGGCATTATCTAATAACTGACACAGATGAACATATTTCCAAAGGGAAAGACACTCACAGGCTTAGAAAACAAACTATGCTCATCTAAAAGGAAAGGAGGGGGGAGATTGAGAAATGAAGATTAGTGTTACTATACATATACAAATACATATTATATCCATGTATCAAAAAGACCGAACATATAGCAAGGGAGGTCGACGGAACACTGTAATATTTTACATGGGAAGAGGATCCGTACATTCATAGACATACATAATGTACAAATGAACCAGATTGTGTACACCTAGGACAGACAATGTTCTAAACTTTACCCAGATTAAAAAAAAAATTTAAAAACCAAGAAGAAGTAATGAGACATAAACTTATGGGGATTTCTCCTGGCAAATTCCATTCTAATTTACAACCTAGGACAATGACTTCCAGAAAGGCTCTGCTGCCCTAGTACCCAGATTGGGGAATGGAGAAATGCTACCTCCTTGTGGCCGTTTCCCACAACAGCAGCTTTGAACCCACTGCAAAAGGTCACTAAATTTTCACCAACTCGCAGTTCTGTAAATGGCACCCGCCCTCCAGAAAATTTCTGCGGTCAAAAATCGACCAAAAAATTCAAAAGAGGGCAACCTTCGAAGAAGACAATTTCAAGAGCTATATTGTACTCAAGTTTTTTTTCTTTTAAGAGAAAAGACAAAGGCGTAGGAATATGATGAATTTTAAAAATTTTAATGACATGCATACCCATATTACAAAACCTATCAGCTCAGAGCAGTCAGAATGGTCATTAGGAAAAATGCTGCTAAAAATAAATAGTGAAGGGAGTGTGGAGAAATGCGTACCCTCGGTTGTAAGGGGGCGGCATGTAAAGAGCCACTAATGAAAACACAATGTAGGCGCTTTGAACAGGGAAACATTGAGCTACCAGTCAATTAATCACAACCACTGCTTGGCCTATCACCTGAGAAAATGAGAATCAAAAAGTCACAGGCTGGCAAACCTGTACGCCAGCAAGATTTACCATAGTCAGCACTTGGAAGCAATGAAAATGTCCATCAACCGAGGAATGCACCAAGAAGAAGTGGTCCACGTACACAATGGAATATTACTCTAATAATAATTATAAATTAAATTTAAAAACAAACAAAAGCAAGGAGACATCAACATTTGTGGGTTTATCCGGGCACATTGCACTCTGGTTTATAACCGAAGAACACCACTGGCCGGTAGGTCTGTTTCCCTGGTACCAGCATGGGGAACGTAGAAAGGCTGCCGCTCTCTGGCCGTTACCTGCTAAAGCAGGTTTAAAGCCTGAGCTAATGGTCACTTCATATGAACAAGTACTGCGGGGCTGTAAATGAAACCTGCCCTCAAAATATCTTGAGGGAGATAATGGCCAAAATATTTCAAATGGTGACACATACTTTAAGAAAACACTTTGAAGAAATAAGCTCTAATCACAGCTGGAAAAATAAAAAGGACATGTCTAAAAGCTCAATTTCAATGCATTATGAGACACATGCAAATTCAACCACAAAGAGGTATCAGCTCACACCACTCAGAATAACCATCAGCAAAAACTACAAAGAATAAATGCTGAAGGTGCTGGGAAGAAATGCATACCCTCAACTTTATGTGGGACGTAACCTGGAAAGAGCCACTAAAGAGAACAGAATAGAGGTGCCTTTAAAATGTAAACATTGAGCTACCATAGGATCCAGCAGACCTATTCCTGCACCTATAAACTAAGAAGACAGAATTGGAAGGACACAGGTACGCAAATCTGCATTGCATAGTATTCCCATAGCCAAGATATGGAAGTAACCAAAAAGTCCACCGACAGATGGGCGGACAAAGAAGAACTGCTACATGTACAGATGGAATATGAGCTTGTGAAAAAATGAAACAATGCCATTTGCAGCACCATAAATGAGTCTAATAGTAATCACGCCACTTGGAGTAAGTGAGAAAGCGAAATACCCATATCCTATCATATCACATATAGGTGTTACCTAAAAAATGATACAAACAAAGATATTTCCACAGAGAAACACTATCATAGCTTCATTAAAAAAACTTATGGTTCACCAAATGGAAAGGTGTGAGGATTGGATACATTACCATATTGAGGTTAACAGAGAGATACAAACACATGTGAAATATATAATCACCAAAGACCTACGCAATACCAAGAGGAGACTACTCAACATTGTGTCATAACCGACATGGGAAAAGGATCCGAAGAAGAATAGATATATGCATATGTGTGAAAGAACCACATCTTGCACACCTAGAACAAAGAAAACATTGTAATCAAGTTTGCTGTGGTAAAAAATAAAAATTAAGTTAAAAATACCAACAAGAAGTAATGAGACATAAACTTAAAGGGCTTTTTCCTCGCACATTCCATTCTAATTTACAACCTAGAACACCACTTCCAGTAAGGCTCTGTTGCCCTAGTAACCAGATTTGGTAAAGGAGAAATGCTGCCGCCTTGTGGCCGATTCCCGCAAGAGCAGCTTTTAACCCACAGCTAATGGTCACTTACCATTCACAAGGACTCAGGGCTGTAAAGGACACCTGCCCTAAAAAAGTGTGCTGAGGTAGGGAATGGATAAAAAAAAATTCAAAACACGCAGGATTTTCAAGATAGTATAAAGAGGTAAGTTTTACTCACTCTCTTTTTAAAGAAAGGAAAATGGATAAAAGTTCCACCTCAGGAAGTATTAGACTCATGCAATCTAATCTACAAAAAGTTTTCAACTCACACCAGTCGACTGACCATTGGCAAAAAGTCTACAAACAATAAATGCTGAAGAGGTTTTAGAGAACTGTGTATCCTCTAGCTGCTGGTGAGATGTAAAAGGGTTAAACGCTAATAATGAGAACAGAAAGGAGCTGCGTTGAAAAGGAAAAACTGAGGTACCATTCAATCCAGCAGGCGCACCAATGGGCCTCTCACCTGAGAAGACCAGAATGAAGAAGACCCGGGTTGCAAAAGCTGCACTGCAGCCTTATTCACAATAGACAAGACAGTGAAGCAACCAAAATGTCCATCAACAGATGAAAGGATAAAGAAGAAGTGGAGGTCCAAGTAGACAATGAATACTAGGCATGGAAAACAGTGAAACACTGCTCTTTGAGGCACCATAGATGATCTTGGAGATAATCACAGAACATGAGGTAAGTCGGAAAGCAAAAGTCCTATATCCTATGATATCACTTATAGGCGTTATCTAATAATGGACACAAATGAACATATTTCCACAAAGAAAGTCAATCACAGACTTATTAAAAAAAAAAAAAAACTATGCTTATCTAAAAGGAAAGGTGGGGGGGATGGATAAATGAAGATTAGCGTTACCATATGTATACAAATACATATTATATACATATATCAAAAAGACCGACCCTATAGCAAGGAAGGTTTACGGAACACTCTGTAATAATTTACAGGGGAAGAGGATCTCTACATAAATAGGTATATAGAATATGTAGATGGACCAGAGTGTGTACACCTTGGACAAGCAACATTCTAACCATTACCCCAATTGAAAAAATTAAAACAACGAACTAGGAGTAATGAGACATAAACTTATGGGGGGTTTTCCTGGCACATTCCATCCAAATTTACAACCTAGGCAAACGACTTCCAGAACGGCTCTGCTGCCCTAGTACCCAGATTTGGGAATGGAGAAATGCTGCATCCTTGTGGCCGTTTCCCACAACAGCAGCTTTAAACCCACTGCCAAAGGTCACTAAATATTCACCAATGGCAGTTCTGTAAATGGCACCTGCCCTCCAAAAAATACTGAGGTCGAAAATCGACCAAAAAATTCTAGAGTGCAACCTTCTAAAAAGAAAATTTGAAGAGGTATATTATACTCACAGTTTTTTTCTTTTTTCTTTTAACAGAAAAGAAAAAGGCGTGGACAAATGATGAATTGTAGGAATTTTGACAGGCATGTAAACCCAAATTACAAAAACCTATCAGCTCACACCAGTCAGAATGGCCATCAACAAAAATCCTGCAAACAATATATGCTGACGTGATTGTGGAGAAATGCGTCCCCTCGATTCTAAGTGGGACGTGGTAAGAGTCACTAATGAAAGGACAATTGAGGTGCCTTGAAAAGGTAAACGTTGAGCTACCATAGCAGTCAATCAATCATACCCACTGCTGGGTCTATCACCTGAGAAAATGAAAATCAATAATCACAGGCTGGCAATCCTGCACTCCAGCAATATTTACCATAGGCAACACTTGGAAGCAACGGACATGTCCATCAACAGAGGAATGCACCAAGAAGAAGTGGTCCATGTACACAATGGAATATTAGCCATGGAAAACCTTGAAGCACTGCTCTTTGAGGCACCATAGATGAGCCTGGAGATAATCAAAAAACATGAAGTAGGTCGGAAAGCCAAAGACCTATAGCCTATATTATCACTTATGGCATTATCTAATAACTGACACAGATGAACATATTTCCAAAGAGAAAGACACTCACAGGCTTAGAAAACAAACTATGCTCATCTAAAAGGAAAGGAGGGGGGAAATTGAGAAATGAAGATTAGTGTTACTATACATATACAAATACATATTATATCCATGTATCAAAAAGACCGAACATATAGCAAGGGAGGTCGACGGAACACTGTAATATTTTACATGGGAAGAGGATCTGTACATTCATAGACATGCATAATGTACAAATGAACCAGAATGTGTACACCTAGGACAGACAATGTTCTAAATTTACCCAGATTAAAAAAAAAAAATTTAAAAACCAAGAAGAAGTAATGAGATATAAACTTATGGGGATTTCTCCTGGCAAATTCCATTCTAATTTACAACCTAGGACAATGACTTCCAGAAAGGCTCTGCTGCCCTAGTACCCAGATTGGGGAATGGAGAAATGCTACCTCCTTGAGGCCGTTTCCCACAACAGCAGCTTTGAACCCACTGCAAAAGGTCACTAAATTTTCACCAACTCGCAGTTCTGTAAATGGCACCCGCCCTCCAGAAAATTTCTGCGGTCAAAAATCGACCAAAAAATTCAAAAGAGGGCAACCTTCGAAGAAGACAATTTCAAGAGGTATATTGTACTCACGGTTTTTTCTTTTAAGAGAAAAGACAAAGGCGTAGGAATATGATGAATTTTAAAAATTTTAATGACATGCATACCCATATTACAAAACCTATCAGCACAGAGCAGTCAGAATGGCCATTAGGAAAAATGCTGCAAAAAATAAATGGTGAAGGGAGTGTGGAGAAATGCGTACCCTCGGTTGTAAGGGGGGGGCATGTAAAGAGCCACTAATGAAAACACAATATAGGCGCTTTGAACAGGGAAACATTGAGCTACCAGTCAATCAATCACAACCACTGCTTGGCCTATCACCTGAGAAAATGAGAATCAAAAAGTCACAGGCTGGCAAACCTGTACGCCAGCAAGATTTACCATAGTCAGTACTTGGAAGCAATGAAAATGTCCATCAACCGAGGAATGCACCAAGAAGAAGTGGTCCACGTACACAATGGAATATTACTCTAATAATAAATATAAATTAAATTTAAAAACAAACAAAAGCAAGGAGACATCAACATTTGTGGGTTTATCCGGGCACATTGCACTCTAGTTTATAACCGAAGAACACCACTGGCCGGTAGGTCTGTTTCCCTGGTACCAGCATGGGGAACGTAGAAAGGCTGCCGCTCTCTGGCCGTTACCTGCAAAAGCAGGTTTAAAGCCTGAGCTAATGGTCACTTCATATGAACAAGTACTGCGGGGCTGTAAATGAAACCTGCCCTCAAAATATCTTGAGGGAGATAATGGCCAAAATATTTCAAATGGTGACACATACTTTAAGAAAACACTTTGAAGAAATAAGCTCTAATCACAGCTGGAAAAATAAAAAGGACATGTCTAAAAGCTCAATTTCAACGCATTATGAGACACATGCAAATTCAACCACAAAGAGGTATCAGCTCACACCACTCAGAATAACCATCAGCAAAAACTACAAAGAATAAATGCTGAAGGTGCTGGGAAGAAATGCATACCCTCAACTTTATGTGGGACGTAACCTGGAAAGAGCCACTAAAGAGAACAGAATAGAGGTGCCTTTAAAATGTAAACATTGAGCTACCATAGGATCCAGCAGATCTATTCCTGGACCTATAAACTAAGAAGACAGAATTGGAAGGACACAGGTACGCAAATCTGCATTGCATAGTATTCCCATAGCCAAGATATGGAAGTAACCAGAAAGTCCACCGACAGATGGGCGGACAAAGAAGGACTGCTACATGTACAGATGGAATATGAGCTTGTGAAAAAATGAAACAATGCCATTTGCAGCACCATAGATGAGTCTAGAAGTAATCACGCCACTTGGAGTAAGTGAGAAAGCGAAAGACCCATATCCTATCATATCAGATATAGGTGTTACCTAAAAAATGATACAAACAAAGATATTTCCACAGAGAAACACTATCATAGCTTCATTAAAAAAACTTATGGTTCACCAAATGGAAAGGTGTGAGATTGGATACATTACCATATTGAGGTTAACAGAGAGATACAAACACATGTGAAATATATAATCACCAAAGACCTACGCAATACCAAGAGGAGACTACTCAACATTGTGTCATAACCGACATGGGAAAAGGATCCGAAGAAGAATAGATATATGCATATGTGTGAAAGAACCACATCTTGCACACCTAGAACAAAGAAAACATTGTAATCAAGTTTGCTGTGGTAAAAAATAAAAATTAAGTTAAAAATACCAACAAGAAGTAATGAGACATAAACTTAAAGGGCTTTTTCCTCGCACATTCCATTCTAATTTACAACCTAGAACACCACTTCCAGTAAGGCTCTGTTGCCCTATTAACCAGATTTGGTAAAGGAGAAATGCTGCCGCCTTGTGGCCGATTCCCACAAGAGCAGCTTTTAACCCACAGCTAATGGTCACTTACCATTCACAAGGACTCAGGGCTGTAAAGGACACCTGCCCTAAAAAAGTGTGCTGAGGTAGGGAATGGATAAAAAAAAAAAATCAAAACACGCAGGATTTTCAAGATAGTATAAAGAGGTAAGTTTTACTCACTCTCTTTTTAAAGAAAGGAAAATGGATAAAAGTTCCACCTCAGGAAGTATTAGACTCATGCAATCTAATCTACAAAAAGTTTTCAACTCACACCAGTCGACTGACCATTGGCAAAAAGTCTACAAACAATAAATGCTGAAGAGGTTTTAGAGAACTGTGTATCCTCTAGCTGCTGGTGAGATGTAAAAGGGTTAAACGCTAATAATGAGAACAGAAAGGAGCTGCGTTGAAAAGGAAAAACTGAGGTACCATTCAATCCAGCAGGCGCACCAATGGGCCTCTCACCTGAGAAGACCAGAATGAAGAAGACCCGGGTTGCAAAAGCTGCACTGCAGCCTTATTCACAATAGACAAGACAGTGAAGCAACCAAAATGTCCATCAACAGATGAAAGGATAAAGAAGAAGTGGTGGTCCATGTAGACAATGAATACTAGGCATGGAAAACAGTGAAACACTGCTCTTTGAGGCACCATAGATGATCTTGGAGATAATCACAGAACATGAGGTAAGTCGGAAAGCAAAAGTCCTATATCCTATGATATCACTTATAGGCGTTATCTAATAACGGACACAAATGAACATATTTCCACAAAGAAAGTCAATCACAGACTTATTAAAAAAAAAAAAACTATGCTTATCTAAAAGGAAAGTTGGGGGGGATGGATAAATGAAGATTAGCGTTACCATATGTATACAAATACATATTATATACATATATCAAAAAGACCGACCCTATAGCAAGGAAGGTTTACGGAACACTCTGTAATAATTTACAGGGGAAGAGGATCTCTACATAAATAGGTTTATAGAATATGTAGATGAACCAGAGTGTGTACACCTTGGACAAGCAACATTCTAACCATTACCCCAAATGAAAAAATTAAAACAACGAACTAGGAGTAATGAGACATAAACTTATGGGGGGTTTTCCTGGCACATTCCA
Organism: Eschrichtius robustus; assembly: GCF_028021215.1. NCBI lineage: Eukaryota > Metazoa > Chordata > Mammalia > Artiodactyla > Eschrichtiidae > Eschrichtius > Eschrichtius robustus. The sequence continues at coordinate 23,197,065 of NC_090830.1, read as the reverse complement.
TCCAAATTTACAACCTAGGCAAACGACTTCCAGAACGGCTCTGCTGCCCTAGTACCCAGATTTGGGAATGGAGAAATGCTGCATCCTTGTGGCCGTTTCCCACAACAGCAGCTTTAAACCCACTGCCAAAGGTCACTAAATATTCACCAATGGCAGTTCTGTAAATAGCACCTGCCCTCCAAAAAATACTGAGGTCGAAAATCGACCAAAAAATTCTAGAGTGCAACCTTCCAAAAAGAAAATTTGAAGAGGTATATTATACTCACACTTTTTTTCTTTTTTCTTTTAACAGAAAAGAAAAAGGCGTGGAAAAATGATGAATTGTAGGAATTTTGACAGGCATGTAAACCCAAATTACAAAAACCTATCAGCTCACACCAGTCAGATTGGCCATCAACAAAAATCCTGCAAACAATATATGCTGACGTGATTGTGGAGAAATGCATCCCCTCGATTCTAAGGGGGACGTGGTAAGAGTCACTAATGAAAGGACAATTGAGGTGCCTTGAAAAGGTAAACGTTGAGCTACCATAGCAGTCAATCAATCATACCCACTGCTGGGTCTATCACCTGAGAAAATGAAAATCAATAATCACAGGCTGGCAATCCTGCACTCCAGCAATATTTACCATAGGCAACACTTGGAAGCAACGGACATGTCCATCAACAGAGGAATGCACCAAGAAGAAGTGGTCCATGTACACAATGGAATATTAGCCATGGAAAACCTTGAAGCACTGCTCTTTGAGGCACCATAGATGAGCCTGGAGATAATCAAAAAACATGAAGTAGGTCGGAAAGCCAAAGACCTATAGCCTATATTATCACTTATGGCATTATCTAATAACTGACACAGATGAACATATTTCCAAAGAGAAAGACACTCACAGGCTTAGAAAACAAACTATGCTCATCTAAAAGGAAAGGAGGGGGGAAATTGAGAAATGAAGATTAGTGTTACTATACATATACAAATACATATTATATCCATGTATCAAAAAGACCGAACATATAGCAAGGGAGGTCGACGGAACACTGTAATATTTTACATGGGAAGAGGATCTGTACATTCATAGACATGCATAATGTACAAATGAACCAGAATGTGTACACCTAGGACAGACAATGTTCTAAATTTACCCAGATTAAAAAAAAAAAATTTAAAAACCAAGAAGAAGTAATGAGATATAAACTTATGGGGATTTCTCCTGGCAAATTCCATTCTAATTTACAACCTAGGACAATGACTTCCAGAAAGGCTCTGCTGCCCTAGTACCCAGATTGGGGAATGGAGAAATGCTACCTCCTTGAGGCCGTTTCCCACAACAGCAGCTTTGAACCCACTGCAAAAGGTCACTAAATTTTCACCAACTCGCAGTTCTGTAAATGGCACCCGCCCTCCAGAAAATTTCTGCGGTCAAAAATCGACCAAAAAATTCAAAAGAGGGCAACCTTCGAAGAAGACAATTTCAAGAGGTATATTGTACTCACGGTTTTTTCTTTTAAGAGAAAAGACAAAGGCGTAGGAATATGATGAATTTTAAAAATTTTAATGACATGCATACCCATATTACAAAACCTATCAGCACAGAGCAGTCAGAATGGCCATTAGGAAAAATGCTGCAAAAAATAAATGGTGAAGGGAGTGTGGAGAAATGCGTACCCTCGGTTGTAAGGGGGGGGCATGTAAAGAGCCACTAATGAAAACACAATATAGGCGCTTTGAACAGGGAAACATTGAGCTACCAGTCAATCAATCACAACCACTGCTTGGCCTATCACCTGAGAAAATGAGAATCAAAAAGTCACAGGCTGGCAAACCTGTACGCCAGCAAGATTTACCATAGTCAGTACTTGGAAGCAATGAAAATGTCCATCAACCGAGGAATGCACCAAGAAGAAGTGGTCCACGTACACAATGGAATATTACTCTAATAATAAATATAAATTAAATTTAAAAACAAACAAAAGCAAGGAGACATCAACATTTGTGGGTTTATCCGGGCACATTGCACTCTAGTTTATAACCGAAGAACACCACTGGCCGGTAGGTCTGTTTCCCTGGTACCAGCATGGGGAACGTAGAAAGGCTGCCGCTCTCTGGCCGTTACCTGCAAAAGCAGGTTTAAAGCCTGAGCTAATGGTCACTTCATATGAACAAGTACTGCGGGGCTGTAAATGAAACCTGCCCTCAAAATATCTTGAGGGAGATAATGGCCAAAATATTTCAAATGGTGACACATACTTTAAGAAAACACTTTGAAGAAATAAGCTCTAATCACAGCTGGAAAAATAAAAAGGACATGTCTAAAAGCTCAATTTCAACGCATTATGAGACACATGCAAATTCAACCACAAAGAGGTATCAGCTCACACCACTCAGAATAACCATCAGCAAAAACTACAAAGAATAAATGCTGAAGGTGCTGGGAAGAAATGCATACCCTCAACTTTATGTGGGACGTAACCTGGAAAGAGCCACTAAAGAGAACAGAATAGAGGTGCCTTTAAAATGTAAACATTGAGCTACCATAGGATCCAGCAGATCTATTCCTGGACCTATAAACTAAGAAGACAGAATTGGAAGGACACAGGTACGCAAATCTGCATTGCATAGTATTCCCATAGCCAAGATATGGAAGTAACCAGAAAGTCCACCGACAGATGGGCGGACAAAGAAGGACTGCTACATGTACAGATGGAATATGAGCTTGTGAAAAAATGAAACAATGCCATTTGCAGCACCATAGATGAGTCTAGAAGTAATCACGCCACTTGGAGTAAGTGAGAAAGCGAAAGACCCATATCCTATCATATCAGATATAGGTGTTACCTAAAAAATGATACAAACAAAGATATTTCCACAGAGAAACACTATCATAGCTTCATTAAAAAAACTTATGGTTCACCAAATGGAAAGGTGTGAGATTGGATACATTACCATATTGAGGTTAACAGAGAGATACAAACACATGTGAAATATATAATCACCAAAGACCTACGCAATACCAAGAGGAGACTACTCAACATTGTGTCATAACCGACATGGGAAAAGGATCCGAAGAAGAATAGATATATGCATATGTGTGAAAGAACCACATCTTGCACACCTAGAACAAAGAAAACATTGTAATCAAGTTTGCTGTGGTAAAAAATAAAAATTAAGTTAAAAATACCAACAAGAAGTAATGAGACATAAACTTAAAGGGCTTTTTCCTCGCACATTCCATTCTAATTTACAACCTAGAACACCACTTCCAGTAAGGCTCTGTTGCCCTATTAACCAGATTTGGTAAAGGAGAAATGCTGCCGCCTTGTGGCCGATTCCCACAAGAGCAGCTTTTAACCCACAGCTAATGGTCACTTACCATTCACAAGGACTCAGGGCTGTAAAGGACACCTGCCCTAAAAAAGTGTGCTGAGGTAGGGAATGGATAAAAAAAAAAAATCAAAACACGCAGGATTTTCAAGATAGTATAAAGAGGTAAGTTTTACTCACTCTCTTTTTAAAGAAAGGAAAATGGATAAAAGTTCCACCTCAGGAAGTATTAGACTCATGCAATCTAATCTACAAAAAGTTTTCAACTCACACCAGTCGACTGACCATTGGCAAAAAGTCTACAAACAATAAATGCTGAAGAGGTTTTAGAGAACTGTGTATCCTCTAGCTGCTGGTGAGATGTAAAAGGGTTAAACGCTAATAATGAGAACAGAAAGGAGCTGCGTTGAAAAGGAAAAACTGAGGTACCATTCAATCCAGCAGGCGCACCAATGGGCCTCTCACCTGAGAAGACCAGAATGAAGAAGACCCGGGTTGCAAAAGCTGCACTGCAGCCTTATTCACAATAGACAAGACAGTGAAGCAACCAAAATGTCCATCAACAGATGAAAGGATAAAGAAGAAGTGGTGGTCCATGTAGACAATGAATACTAGGCATGGAAAACAGTGAAACACTGCTCTTTGAGGCACCATAGATGATCTTGGAGATAATCACAGAACATGAGGTAAGTCGGAAAGCAAAAGTCCTATATCCTATGATATCACTTATAGGCGTTATCTAATAACGGACACAAATGAACATATTTCCACAAAGAAAGTCAATCACAGACTTATTAAAAAAAAAAAAACTATGCTTATCTAAAAGGAAAGTTGGGGGGGATGGATAAATGAAGATTAGCGTTACCATATGTATACAAATACATATTATATACATATATCAAAAAGACCGACCCTATAGCAAGGAAGGTTTACGGAACACTCTGTAATAATTTACAGGGGAAGAGGATCTCTACATAAATAGGTTTATAGAATATGTAGATGAACCAGAGTGTGTACACCTTGGACAAGCAACATTCTAACCATTACCCCAAATGAAAAAATTAAAACAACGAACTAGGAGTAATGAGACATAAACTTATGGGGGGTTTTCCTGGCACATTCCATCCAAATTTACAACCTAGGCAAACGACTTCCAGAACGGCTCTGCTGCCCTAGTACCCAGATTTGGGAATGGAGAAATGCTGCATCCTTGTGGCCGTTTCCCACAACAGCAGCTTTAAACCCACTGCCAAAGGTCACTAAATATTCACCAATGGCAGTTCTGTAAATAGCACCTGCCCTCCAAAAAATACTGAGGTCGAAAATCGACCAAAAAATTCTAGAGTGCAACCTTCCAAAAAGAAAATTTGAAGAGGTATATTATACTCACACTTTTTTTCTTTTTTCTTTTAACAGAAAAGAAAAAGGCGTGGAAAAATGATGAATTGTAGGAATTTTGACAGGCATGTAAACCCAAATTACAAAAACCTATCAGCTCACACCAGTCAGATTGGCCATCAACAAAAATCCTGCAAACAATATATGCTGACGTGATTGTGGAGAAATGCATCCCCTCGATTCTAAGGGGGACGTGGTAAGAGTCACTAATGAAAGGACAATTGAGGTGCCTTGAAAAGGTAAACGTTGAGCTACCATAGCAGTCAATCAATCATACCCACTGCTGGGTCTATCACCTGAGAAAATGAAAATCAATAATCACAGGCTGGCAATCCTGCACTCCAGCAATATTTACCATAGGCAACACTTGGAAGCAACGGACATGTCCATCAACAGAGGAATGCACCAAGAAGAAGTGGTCCATGTACACAATGGAATATTAGCCATGGAAAACCTTGAAGCACTGCTCTTTGAGGCACCATAGATGAGCCTGGAGATAATCACAAAACATGAAGTAGGTCGGAAAGCCAAAGACCTATAGCCTATATTATCACTTATGGCATTATCTAATAACTGACACAGATGAACATATTTCCATAGAGAAAGACACTCACAGGCTTAGAAAACAAACTATGCTCATCTAAAAGGAAAGGAGGGGGGAAATTGAGAAATGAATATTAGTGTTACTATACATATACAAATACATATTATATCCATGTATCAAAAAGACCGAACATATAGCAAGGGAGGTCGACGGAACACTGTAATATTTTACATGGGAAGAGGATCCGTACATTCATAGACATACATAATGTACAAAAGAACCAGATTGTGTACACCTAGGACAGACAATGTTCTAAACTTTACCCAGATTAAAAAAAAAATTTAAAAACCAAGAAGAAGTAATGAGACATAAACTTATGGGCATTTCTCCTGGCAAATTCCATTCTAATTTACAACCTAGGACAATGACTTCCAGAAAGGCTCTGCTGCCCTAGTACCCAGATTGGGGAATGGAGAAATGCTACCTCCTTGTGGCCGTTTCCCACAACAGCAGCTTTGAACCCACTGCAAAAGGTCACTAAATTTTCACCAACTCGCAGTTCTGTAAATGGCACCCGCCCTCCAGAAAATTTCTGCGGTCAAAAATCGACCAAAAAATTCAAAAGAGGGCAACCTTCGAAGAAGACAATTTCAAGAGCTATATTGTACTCAAGTTTATTTTCTTTTAAGAGAAAAGACAAAGGCGTAGGAATATGATGAATTTTAAAAATTTTAATGACATGCATACCCATATTACAAAACCTATCAGCTCAGAGCAGTCAGAATGGTCATTAGGAAAAATGCTGCTAAAAATAAATAGTGAAGGGAGTGTGGAGAAATGCGTACCCTCGGTTGTAAGGGGGCGGCATGTAAAGAGCCACTAATGAAAACACAATGTAGGCGCTTTGAACAGGGAAACATTGAGCTACCAGTCAATTAATCACAACCACTGCTTGGCCTATCACCTGAGAAAATGAGAATCAAAAAGTCACAGGCTGGCAAACCTGTACGCCAGCAAGATTTACCATAGTCAGCACTTGGAAGCAATGAAAATGTCCATCAACCGAGGAATGCACCAAGAAGAAGTGGTCCACGTACACAATGGAATATTACTCTAATAATAAATATAAATTAAATTTAAAAACAAACAAAAGCAAGGAGACATCAACATTTGTGGGTTTATCCGGGCACATTGCACTCTGGTTTATAACCGAAGAACACCACTGGCCGGTAGGTCTGTTTCCCTGGTACCAGCATGGGGAACGTAGAAAGGCTGCCGCTCTCTGGCCGTTACCTGCTAAAGCAGGTTTAAAGCCTGAGCTAATGGTCACTTCATATGAACAAGTACTGCGGGGCTGTAAATGAAACCTGCCCTCAAAATATCTTGAGGGAGATAATGGCCAAAATATTTCAAATGGTGACACATACTTTAAGAAAACACTTTGAAGAAATAAGCTCTAATCACAGCTGGAAAAATAAAAAGGACATGTCTAAAAGCTCAATTTCAACGCATTATGAGACACATGCAAATTCAACCACAAAGAGGTATCAGCTCACACCACTCAGAATAACCATCAGCAAAAACTACAAAGAATAAATGCTGAAGGTGCTGGGAAGAAATGCATACCCTCAACTTTATGTGGGACGTAACCTGGAAAGAGCCACTAAAGAGAACAGAATAGAGGTGCCTTTAAAATGTAAACATTGAGCTACCATAGGATCCAGCAGACCTATTCCTGCACCTATAAACTAAGAAGACAGAATTGGAAGGACACAGGTACGCAAATCTGCATTGCATAGTATTCCCATAGCCAAGATATGGAAGTAACCAAAAAGTCCACCGACAGATGGGCGGACAAAGAAGAACTGCTACATGTACAGATGGAATATGAGCTTGTGAAAAAATGAAACAATGCCATTTGCAGCACCATAAATGAGTCTAATAGTAATCACGCCACTTGGAGTAAGTGAGAAAGCGAAATACTCATATCCTATCATATCACATATAGGTGTTACCTAAAAAATGATACAAACAAAGATATTTCCACAGAGAAACACTATCATAGCTTCATTAAAAAAACTTATGGTTCACCAAATGGAAAGGTGTGAGGATTGGATACATTACCATATTGAGGTTAACAGAGAGATACAAACACATGTGAAATATATAATCACCAAAGACCTACGCAATACCAAGAGGAGACTACTCAACATTGTGTCATAACCGACATGGGAAAAGGATCCGAAGAAGAATAGATATATGCATATGTGTGAAAGAACCACATCTTGCACACCTAGAACAAAGAAAACATTGTAATCAAGTTTGCTGTGGTAAAAAATAAAAATTAAGTTAAAAATACCAACAAGAAGTAATGAGACATAAACTTAAAGGGCTTTTTCCTCGCACATTCCATTCTAATTTACAACCTAGAACACCACTTCCAGTAAGGCTCTGTTGCCCTAGTAACCAGATTTGGTAAAGGAGAAATGCTGCCGCCTTGTGGCCGATTCCCGCAAGAGCAGCTTTTAACCCACAGCTAATGGTCACTTACCATTCACAAGGACTCAGGGCTGTAAAGGACACCTGCCCTAAAAAAGTGTGCTGAGGTAGGGAATGGATAAAAAAAAAATTCAAAACACGCAGGATTTTCAAGATAGTATAAAGAGGTAAGTTTTACTCACTCTCTTTTTAAAGAAAGGAAAATGGATAAAAGTTCCACCTCAGGAAGTATTAGACTCATACAATCTAATCTACAAAAAGTTTTCAACTCACACCAGTCGACTGACCATTGGCAAAAAGTCTACAAACAATAAATGCTGAAGAGGTTTTAGAGAACTGTGTATCCTCTAGCTGCTGGTGAGATGTAAAAGGGTTAAACGCTAATAATGAGAACAGAAAGGAGCTGCGTTGAAAAGGAAAAACTGAGGTACCATTCAATCCAGCAGGCGCACCAATGGGCCTCTCACCTGAGAAGACCAGAATGAAGAAGACCCGGGTTGCAAAAGCTGCACTGCAGCCTTATTCACAATAGACAAGACAGTGAAGCAACCAAAATGTCCATCAACAGATGAAAGGATAAAGAAGAAGTGATGGTCCATGTAGACAATGAATACTAGCCATGGAAAACAGTGAAACACTGCTCTTTGAGGCACCATAGATGATCTTGGAGATAATCACAGAACATGAGGTAAGTCGGAAAGCAAAAGTCCTATATCCTATGATATCACTTATAGGCGTTATCTAATAACGGACACAAATGAACATATTTCCACAAAGAAAGTCAATCACAGACTTATTTAAAAAAAGAAACTATGCTTATCTAAAAGGAAAGTTGGGGGGGATGGATAAATGAAGATTAGCGTTACCATATGTATACAGATACATATTATATACATATATCAAAAAGACCGACCCTATAGCAAGGAAGGTTTACAGAACACTCTGTAATAATTTACAGGGGAAGAGGATCTCTACATAAATAGGTATATAGAATATGTAGATGAACCAGAGTGTGTACACCTTGGACAAGCAACATTCTAACCATTACCCCAATTGAAAAAATTAAAACAACGAACTAGGAGTAATGAGACATAAACTTATAGGGGGTTTTCCTGGCACATTCCATCCAAATTTACAACCTAGGCAAACGACTTCCAGAACGGCTCTGCTGCCCTAGTACCCAGATTTGGGAATGGAGAAATGCTGCATCCTTGTGGCCGTTTCCCACAACAGCAGCTTTAAACCCACTGCCAAAAGTCACTAAATATTCACCAATGGCAGTTCTGTAAATGGCACCTGCCCTCCAAAAAATACTGAGGTCGAAAATCGACCAAAAAATTCTAGAGTGCAACCTTCCAAAAAGAAAATTTGAAGAGTTATATTATACTCACACTTTTTTTCTTTTTTCTTTTAACAGAAAAGAAAAAGGCGTGGACAAATGATGAATTGTAGGAATTTTGACAGGCATGTAAACCCAAATTACAAAAACCTAACAGCTCACACCAGTCAGAATGGCCATCAACAAAAATCCTGCAAACAATATATGCTGACGTGATTGTGGAGAAATGTGTCCCCTCGATTCTAAGGGGGACGTGGTAAGAGTCACTAATGAAAGGACAATTGAGGTGCCTTGAAAAGGTAAACGTTGAGCTACCATAGCAGTCAATCAATCATACCCACTGCTGGGTCTATCACCTGAGAAAATGAAAATCAATAATCACAGGCTGGCAATCCTGCACTCCAGCAATATTTACCATAGGCAACACTTGGAAGCAACGGACATGTCCATCAACAGAGGAATGCACCAAGAAGAAGTGGTCCATGTACACAATGGAATATTAGCCATGGAAAACCTTGAAGCACTGCTCTTTGAGGCACCATAGATGAGCCTGGAGATAATCACAAAACATGAAGTAGGTCGGAAAGCCAAAGACCTATAGCCTATATTATCACTTATGGCATTATCTAATAACTGACACAGATGAACATATTTCCAAAGGGAAAGACACTCACAGGCTTAGAAAACAAACTATGCTCATCTAAAAGGAAAGGAGGGGGGAGATTGAGAAATGAAGATTAGTGTTACTATACATATACAAATACATATTATATCCATGTATCAAAAAGACCGAACATATAGCAAGGGAGGTCGACGGAACACTGTAATATTTTACATGGGAAGAGGATCCGTACATTCATAGACATACATAATGTACAAATGAACCAGATTGTGTACACCTAGGACAGACAATGTTCTAAACTTTACCCAGATTAAAAAAAAAATTTAAAAACCAAGAAGAAGTAATGAGACATAAACTTATGGGGATTTCTCCTGGCAAATTCCATTCTAATTTACAACCTAGGACAATGACTTCCAGAAAGGCTCTGCTGCCCTAGTACCCAGATTGGGGAATGGAGAAATGCTACCTCCTTGTGGCCGTTTCCCACAACAGCAGCTTTGAACCCACTGCAAAAGGTCACTAAATTTTCACCAACTCGCAGTTCTGTAAATGGCACCCGCCCTCCAGAAAATTTCTGCGGTCAAAAATCGACCAAAAAATTCAAAAGAGGGCAACCTTCGAAGAAGACAATTTCAAGAGCTATATTGTACTCAAGTTTATTTTCTTTTAAGAGAAAAGACAAAGGCGTAGGAATATGATGAATTTTAAAAATTTTAATGACATGCATACCCATATTACAAAACCTATCAGCTCAGAGCAGTCAGAATGGTCATTAGGAAAAATGCTGCTAAAAATAAATAGTGAAGGGAGTGTGGAGAAATGCGTACCCTCGGTTGTAAGGGGGCGGCATGTAAAGAGCCACTAATGAAAACACAATGTAGGCGCTTTGAACAGGGAAACATTGAGCTACCAGTCAATTAATCACAACCACTGCTTGGCCTATCACCTGAGAAAATGAGAATCAAAAAGTCACAGGCTGGCAAACCTGTACGCCAGCAAGATTTACCATAGTCAGCACTTGGAAGCAATGAAAATGTCCATCAACCGAGGAATGCACCAAGAAGAAGTGGTCCACGTACACAATGGAATATTACTCTAATAATAAATATAAATTAAATTTAAAAACAAACAAAAGCAAGGAGACATCAACATTTGTGGGTTTATCCGGGCACATTGCACTCTGGTTTATAACCGAAGAACACCACTGGCCGGTAGGTCTGTTTCCCTGGTACCAGCATGGGGAACGTAGAAAGGCTGCCGCTCTCTGGCCGTTACCTGCTAAAGCAGGTTTAAAGCCTGAGCTAATGGTCACTTCATATGAACAAGTACTGCGGGGCTGTAAATGAAACCTGCCCTCAAAATATCTTGAGGGAGATAATGGCCAAAATATTTCAAATGGTGACACATACTTTAAGAAAACACTTTGAAGAAATAAGCTCTAATCACAGCTGGAAAAATAAAAAGGACATGTCTAAAAGCTCAATTTCAATGCATTATGAGACACATGCAAATTCAACCACAAAGAGGTATCAGCTCACACCACTCAGAATAACCATCAGCAAAAACTACAAAGAATAAATGCTGAAGGTGCTGGGAAGAAATGCATACCCTCAACTTTATGTGGGACGTAACCTGGAAAGAGCCACTAAAGAGAACAGAATAGAGGTGCCTTTAAAATGTAAACATTGAGCTACCATAGGATCCAGCAGACCTATTCCTGCACCTATAAACTAAGAAGACAGAATTGGAAGGACACAGGTACGCAAATCTGCATTGCATAGTATTCCCATAGCCAAGATATGGAAGTAACCAAAAAGTCCACCGACAGATGGGCGGACAAAGAAGAACTGCTACATGTACAGATGGAATATGAGCTTGTGAAAAAATGAAACAATGCCATTTGCAGCACCATAAATGAGTCTAATAGTAATCACGCCACTTGGAGTAAGTGAGAAAGCGAAATACCCATATCCTATCATATCACATATAGGTGTTACCTAAAAAATGATACAAACAAAGATATTTCCACAGAGAAACACTATCATAGCTTCATTAAAAAAACTTATGGTTCACCAAATGGAAAGGTGTGAGGATTGGATACATTACCATATTGAGGTTAACAGAGAGATACAAACACATGTGAAATATATAATCACCAAAGACCTACGCAATACCAAGAGGAGACTACTCAACATTGTGTCATAACCGACATGGGAAAAGGATCCGAAGAAGAATAGATATATGCATATGTGTGAAAGAACCACATCTTGCACACCTAGAACAAAGAAAACATTGTAATCAAGTTTGCTGTGGTAAAAAATAAAAATTAAGTTAAAAATACCAACAAGAAGTAATGAGACATAAACTTAAAGGGCTTTTTCCTCGCACATTCCATTCTAATTTACAACCTAGAACACCACTTCCAGTAAGGCTCTGTCGCCCTAGTAACCAGATTTGGTAAAGGAGAAATGCTGCCGCCTTGTGGCCGATTCCCGCAAGAGCAGCTTTTAACCCACAGCTAATGGTCACTTACCATTCACAAGGACTCAGGGCTGTAAAGGACACCTGCCCTAAAAAAGTGTGCTGAGGTAGGGAATGGATAAAAAAAAAATTCAAAACACGCAGGATTTTCAAGATAGTATAAAGAGGTAAGTTTTACTCACTCTCTTTTTAAAGAAAGGAAAATGGATAAAAGTTCCACCTCAGGAAGTATTAGACTCATACAATCTAATCTACAAAAAGTTTTCAACTCACACCAGTCGACTGACCATTGGCAAAAAGTCTACAAACAATAAATGCTGAAGAGGTTTTAGAGAACTGTGTATCCTCTAGCTGCTGGTGAGATGTAAAAGGGTTAAACGCTAATAATGAGAACAGAAAGGAGCTGCGTTGAAAAGGAAAAACTGAGGTACCATTCAATCCAGCAGGCGCACCAATGGGCCTCTCACCTGAGAAGACCAGAATGAAGAAGACCCGGGTTGCAAAAGCTGCACTGCAGCCTTATTCACAATAGACAAGACAGTGAAGCAACCAAAATGTCCATCAACAGATGAAAGGATAAAGAAGAAGTGATGGTCCATGTAGACAATGAATACTAGCCATGGAAAACAGTGAAACACTGCTCTTTGAGGCACCATAGATGATCTTGGAGATAATCACAGAACATGAGGTAAGTCGGAAAGCAAAAGTCCTATATCCTATGATATCACTTATAGGCGTTATCTAATAACGGACACAAATGAACATATTTCCACAAAGAAAGTCAATCACAGACTTATTTAAAAAAAGAAACTATGCTTATCTAAAAGGAAAGTTGGGGGGGATGGATAAATGAAGATTAGCGTTACCATATGTATACAGATACATATTATATACATATATCAAAAAGACCGACCCTATAGCAAGGAAGGTTTACAGAACACTCTGTAATAATTTACAGGGGAAGAGGATCTCTACATAAATAGGTATATAGAATATGTAGATGAACCAGAGTGTGTACACCTTGGACAAGCAACATTCTAAACATTACCCCAATTGAAAAAATTAAAACAACGAACTAGGAGTAATGAGACATAAACTTATGGGGGGTTTTCCTGGCACATTCCATCCAAATTTACAACCTAGGCAAACGACTTCCAGAACGGCTCTGCTGCCCTAGTACCCAGATTTGGGAATGGAGAAATGCTGCATCCTTGTGGCCGTTTCCCACAACAGCAGCTTTAAACCCACTGCCAAAAGTCACTAAATATTCACCAATGGCAGTTCTGTAAATGGCACCTGCCCTCCAAAAAATACTGAGGTCGAAAATCGACCAAAAAATTCTAGAGTGCAACCTTCCAAAAAGAAAATTTGAAGAGTTATATTATACTCACACTTTTTTTCTTTTTTCTTTTAACAGAAAAGAAAAAGGCGTGGACAAATGATGAATTGTAGGAATTTTGACAGGCATGTAAACCCAAATTACAAAAACCTATCAGCTCACACCAGTCAGAATGGCCATCAACAAAAATCCTGCAAACAATATATGCTGACGTGATTGTGGAGAAATGTATCCCCTCGATTCTAAGGGGGACGTGGTAAGAGTCACTAATGAAAGGACAATTGAGGTGCCTTGAAAAGGTAAACGTTGAGCTACCATAGCAGTCAATCAATCATACCCACTGCTGGGTCTATCACCTGAGAAAATGAAAATCAATAATCACAGGCTGGCAATCCTGCACTCCAGCAATATTTACCATAGGCAACACTTGGAAGCAACGGACATGTCCATCAACAGAGGAATGCACCAAGAAGAAGTGGTCCATGTACACAATGGAATATTAGCCATGGAAAACCTTGAAGCACTGCTCTTTGAGGCACCATAGATGAGCCTGGAGATAATCACAAAACATGAAGTAGGTCGGAAAGCCAAAGACCTATAGCCTATATTATCACTTATGGCATTATCTAATAACTGACACAGATGAACATATTTCCAAAGGGAAAGACACTCACAGGCTTAGAAAACAAACTATGCTCATCTAAAAGGAAAGGAGGGGGGAAATTGAGAAATGAAGATTAGTGTTACTATACATATACAAATACATATTATATCCATGTATCAAAAAGACCGAACATATAGCAAGGGAGGTCGACGGAACACTGTAATATTTTACATGGGAAGAGGATCCGTACATTCATAGACATACATAATGTACAAATGAACCAGATTGTGTACACCTAGGACAGACAATGTTCTAAACTTTACCCAGATTAAAAAAAAAATTTAAAAACCAAGAAGAAGTAATGAGACATAAACTTATGGGGATTTCTCCTGGCAAATTCCATTCTAATTTACAACCTAGGACAATGACTTCCAGAAAGGCTCTGCTGCCCTAGTACCCAGATTGGGGAATGGAGAAATGCTACCTCCTTGTGGCCGTTTCCCACAACAGCAGCTTTGAACCCACTGCAAAAGGTCACTAAATTTTCACCAACTCGCAGTTCTGTAAATGGCACCCGCCCTCCAGAAAATTTCTGCGGTCAAAAATCGACCAAAAAATTCAAAAGAGGGCAACCTTCGAAGAAGACAATTTCAAGAGCTATATTGTACTCAAGTTTTTTTTCTTTTAAGAGAAAAGACAAAGGCGTAGGAATATGATGAATTTTAAAAATTTTAATGACATGCATACCCATATTACAAAACCTATCAGCTCAGAGCAGTCAGAATGGTCATTAGGAAAAATGCTGCTAAAAATAAATAGTGAAGGGAGTGTGGAGAAATGCGTACCCTCGGTTGTAAGGGGGCGGCATGTAAAGAGCCACTAATGAAAACACAATGTAGGCGCTTTGAACAGGGAAACATTGAGCTACCAGTCAATTAATCACAACCACTGCTTGGCCTATCACCTGAGAAAATGAGAATCAAAAAGTCACAGGCTGGCAAACCTGTACGCCAGCAAGATTTACCATAGTCAGCACTTGGAAGCAATGAAAATGTCCATCAACCGAGGAATGCACCAAGAAGAAGTGGTCCACGTACACAATGGAATATTACTCTAATAATAAATATAAATTAAATTTAAAAACAAACAAAAGCAAGGAGACATCAACATTTGTGGGTTTATCCGGGCACATTGCACTCTGGTTTATAACCGAAGAACACCACTGGCCGGTAGGTCTGTTTCCCTGGTACCAGCATGGGGAACGTAGAAAGGCTGCCGCTCTCTGGCCGTTACCTGCTAAAGCAGGTTTAAAGCCTGAGCTAATGGTCACTTCATATGAACAAGTACTGCGGGGCTGTAAATGAAACCTGCCCTCAAAATATCTTGAGGGAGATAATGGCCAAAATATTTCAAATGGTGACACATACTTTAAGAAAACACTTTGAAGAAATAAGCTCTAATCACAGCTGGAAAAATAAAAAGGACATGTCTAAAAGCTCAATTTCAATGCATTATGAGACACATGCAAATTCAACCACAAAGAGGTATCAGCTCACACCACTCAGAATAACCATCAGCAAAAACTACAAAGAATAAATGCTGAAGGTGCTGGGAAGAAATGCATACCCTCAACTTTATGTGGGACGTAACCTGGAAAGAGCCACTAAAGAGAACAGAATAGAGGTGCCTTTAAAATGTAAACATTGAGCTACCATAGGATCCAGCAGACCTATTCCTGCACCTATAAACTAAGAAGACAGAATTGGAAGGACACAGGTACGCAAATCTGCATTGCATAGTATTCCCATAGCCAAGATATGGAAGTAACCAAAAAGTCCACCGACAGATGGGCGGACAAAGAAGAACTGCTACATGTACAGATGGAATATGAGCTTGTGAAAAAATGAAACAATGCCATTTGCAGCACCATAAATGAGTCTAATAGTAATCACGCCACTTGGAGTAAGTGAGAAAGCGAAATACCCATATCCTATCATATCACATATAGGTGTTACCTAAAAAATGATACAAACAAAGATATTTCCACAGAGAAACACTATCATAGCTTCATTAAAAAAACTTATGGTTCACCAAATGGAAAGGTGTGAGGATTGGATACATT
The DNA here is from genome assembly GCF_028021215.1 of Eschrichtius robustus. Lineage (NCBI taxonomy): Eukaryota > Metazoa > Chordata > Mammalia > Artiodactyla > Eschrichtiidae > Eschrichtius > Eschrichtius robustus. The sequence goes on along the minus strand of NC_090830.1, from coordinate 23,180,798 downwards.
ACCATATTGAGGTTAACAGAGAGATACAAACACATGTGAAATATATAATCACCAAAGACCTACGCAATACCAAGAGGAGACTACTCAACATTGTGTCATAACCGACATGGGAAAAGGATCCGAAGAAGAATAGATATATGCATATGTGTGAAAGAACCACATCTTGCACACCTAGAACAAAGAAAACATTGTAATCAAGTTTGCTGTGGTAAAAAATAAAAATTAAGTTAAAAATACCAACAAGAAGTAATGAGACATAAACTTAAAGGGCTTTTTCCTCGCACATTCCATTCTAATTTACAACCTAGAACACCACTTCCAGTAAGGCTCTGTCGCCCTAGTAACCAGATTTGGTAAAGGAGAAATGCTGCCGCCTTGTGGCCGATTCCCGCAAGAGCAGCTTTTAACCCACAGCTAATGGTCACTTACCATTCACAAGGACTCAGGGCTGTAAAGGACACCTGCCCTAAAAAAGTGTGCTGAGGTAGGGAATGGATAAAAAAAAAATTCAAAACACGCAGGATTTTCAAGATAGTATAAAGAGGTAAGTTTTACTCACTCTCTTTTTAAAGAAAGGAAAATGGATAAAAGTTCCACCTCAGGAAGTATTAGACTCATACAATCTAATCTACAAAAAGTTTTCAACTCACACCAGTCGACTGACCATTGGCAAAAAGTCTACAAACAATAAATGCTGAAGAGGTTTTAGAGAACTGTGTATCCTCTAGCTGCTGGTGAGATGTAAAAGGGTTAAACGCTAATAATGAGAACAGAAAGGAGCTGCGTTGAAAAGGAAAAACTGAGGTACCATTCAATCCAGCAGGCGCACCAATGGGCCTCTCACCTGAGAAGACCAGAATGAAGAAGACCCGGGTTGCAAAAGCTGCACTGCAGCCTTATTCACAATAGACAAGACAGTGAAGCAACCAAAATGTCCATCAACAGATGAAAGGATAAAGAAGAAGTGGAGGTCCAAGTAGACAATGAATACTAGGCATGGAAAACAGTGAAACACTGCTCTTTGAGGCACCATAGATGATCTTGGAGATAATCACAGAACATGAGGTAAGTCGGAAAGCAAAAGTCCTATATCCTATGATATCACTTATAGGCGTTATCTAATAATGGACACAAATGAACATATTTCCACAAAGAAAGTCAATCACAGACTTATTAAAAAAAAAAAAAAAACTATGCTTATCTAAAAGGAAAGGTGGGGGGGATGGATAAATGAAGATTAGCGTTACCATATGTATACAAATACATATTATATACATATATCAAAAAGACCGACCCTATAGCAAGGAAGGTTTACGGAACACTCTGTAATAATTTACAGGGGAAGAGGATCTCTACATAAATAGGTATATAGAATATGTAGATGGACCAGAGTGTGTACACCTTGGACAAGCAACATTCTAACCATTACCCCAATTGAAAAAATTAAAACAACGAACTAGGAGTAATGAGACATAAACTTATGGGGGGTTTTCCTGGCACATTCCATCCAAATTTACAACCTAGGCAAACGACTTCCAGAACGGCTCTGCTGCCCTAGTACCCAGATTTGGGAATGGAGAAATGCTGCATCCTTGTGGCCGTTTCCCACAACAGCAGCTTTAAACCCACTGCCAAAGGTCACTAAATATTCACCAATGGCAGTTCTGTAAATGGCACCTGCCCTCCAAAAAATACTGAGGTCGAAAATCGACCAAAAAGTTCTAGAGTGCAACCTTCTAAAAAGAAAATTTGAAGAGGTATATTATACTCACAGTTTTTTTCTTTTTTCTTTTAACAGAAAAGAAAAAGGCGTGGACAAATGATGAATTGTAGGAATTTTGACAGGCATGTAAACCCAAATTACAAAAACCTATCAGCTCACACCAGTCAGAATGGCCATCAACAAAAATCCTGCAAACAATATATGCTGACGTGATTGTGGAGAAATGCGTCCCCTCGATTCTAAGTGGGACGTGGTAAGAGTCACTAATGAAAGGACAATTGAGGTGCCTTGAAAAGGTAAACGTTGAGCTACCATAGCAGTCAATCAATCATACCCACTGCTGGGTCTATCACCTGAGAAAATGAAAATCAATAATCACAGGCTGGCAATCCTGCACTCCAGCAATATTTACCATAGGCAACACTTGGAAGCAACGGACATGTCCATCAACAGAGGAATGCACCAAGAAGAAGTGGTCCATGTACACAATGGAATATTAGCCATGGAAAACCTTGAAGCACTGCTCTTTGAGGCACCATAGATGAGCCTGGAGATAATCAAAAAACATGAAGTAGGTCGGAAAGCCAAAGACCTATAGCCTATATTATCACTTATGGCATTATCTAATAACTGACACAGATGAACATATTTCCAAAGAGAAAGACACTCACAGGCTTAGAAAACAAACTATGCTCATCTAAAAGGAAAGGAGGGGGGAAATTGAGAAATGAAGATTAGTGTTACTATACATATACAAATACATATTATATCCATGTATCAAAAAGACCGAACATATAGCAAGGGAGGTCGACGGAACACTGTAATATTTTACATGGGAAGAGGATCTGTACATTCATAGACATGCATAATGTACAAATGAACCAGAATGTGTACACCTAGGACAGACAATGTTCTAAATTTACCCAGATTAAAAAAAAAAATTAAAAACCAAGAAGAAGTAATGAGATATAAACTTATGGGGATTTCTCCTGGCAAATTCCATTCTAATTTACAACCTAGGACAATGACTTCCAGAAAGGCTCTGCTGCCCTAGTACCCAGATTGGGGAATGGAGAAATGCTACCTCCTTGAGGCCGTTTCCCACAACAGCAGCTTTGAACCCACTGCAAAAGGTCACTAAATTTTCACCAACTCGCAGTTCTGTAAATGGCACCCGCCCTCCAGAAAATTTCTGCGGTCAAAAATCGACCAAAAAATTCAAAAGAGGGCAACCTTCGAAGAAGACAATTTCAAGAGGTATATTGTACTCACGGTTTTTTCTTTTAAGAGAAAAGACAAAGGCGTAGGAATATGATGAATTTTAAAAATTTTAATGACATGCATACCCATATTACAAAACCTATCAGCACAGAGCAGTCAGAATGGCCATTAGGAAAAATGCTGCAAAAAATAAATGGTGAAGGGAGTGTGGAGAAATGCGTACCCTCGGTTGTAAGGGGGGGGCATGTAAAGAGCCACTAATGAAAACACAATGTAGGCGCTTTGAACAGGGAAACATTGAGCTACCAGTCAATCAATCACAACCACTGCTTGGCCTATCACCTGAGAAAATGAGAATCAAAAAGTCACAGGCTGGCAAACCTGTACGCCAGCAAGATTTACCATAGTCAGTACTTGGAAGCAATGAAAATGTCCATCAACCGAGGAATGCACCAAGAAGAAGTGGTCCACGTACACAATGGAATATTACTCTAATAATAAATATAAATTAAATTTAAAAACAAACAAAAGCAAGGAGACATCAACATTTGTGGGTTTATCCGGGCACATTGCACTCTAGTTTATAACCGAAGAACACCACTGGCCGGTAGGTCTGTTTCCCTGGTACCAGCATGGGGAACGTAGAAAGGCTGCCGCTCTCTGGCCGTTACCTGCAAAAGCAGGTTTAAAGCCTGAGCTAATGGTCACTTCATATGAACAAGTACTGCGGGGCTGTAAATGAAACCTGCCCTCAAAATATCTTGAGGGAGATAATGGCCAAAATATTTCAAATGGTGACACATACTTTAAGAAAACACTTTGAAGAAATAAGCTCTAATCACAGCTGGAAAAATAAAAAGGACATGTCTAAAAGCTCAATTTCAACGCATTATGAGACACATGCAAATTCAACCACAAAGAGGTATCAGCTCACACCACTCAGAATAACCATCAGCAAAAACTACAAAGAATAAATGCTGAAGGTGCTGGGAAGAAATGCATACCCTCAACTTTATGTGGGACGTAACCTGGAAAGAGCCACTAAAGAGAACAGAATAGAGGTGCCTTTAAAATGTAAACATTGAGCTACCATAGGATCCAGCAGATCTATTCCTGGACCTATAAACTAAGAAGACAGAATTGGAAGGACACAGGTACGCAAATCTGCATTGCATAGTATTCCCATAGCCAAGATATGGAAGTAACCAGAAAGTCCACCGACAGATGGGCGGACAAAGAAGGACTGCTACATGTACAGATGGAATATGAGCTTGTGAAAAAATGAAACAATGCCATTTGCAGCACCATAGATGAGTCTAGAAGTAATCACGCAACTTGGAGTAAGTGAGAAAGCGAAAGACCCATATCCTATCATATCAGATATAGGTGTTACCTAAAAAATGATACAAACAAAGATATTTCCACAGAGAAACACTATCATAGCTTCATTAAAAAAACTTATGGTTCACCAAATGGAAAGGTGTGAGATTGGATACATTACCATATTGAGGTTAACAGAGAGATACAAACACATGTGAAATATATAATCACCAAAGACCTACGCAATACCAAGAGGAGACTACTCAACATTGTGTCATAACCGACATGGGAAAAGGATCCGAAGAAGAATAGATATATGCATATGTGTGAAAGAACCACATCTTGCACACCTAGAACAAAGAAAACATTGTAATCAAGTTTGCTGTGGTAAAAAATAAAAATTAAGTTAAAAATACCAACAAGAAGTAATGAGACATAAACTTAAAGGGCTTTTTCCTCGCACATTCCATTCTAATTTACAACCTAGAACACCACTTCCAGTAAGGCTCTGTTGCCCTATTAACCAGATTTGGTAAAGGAGAAATGCTGCCGCCTTGTGGCCGATTCCCACAAGAGCAGCTTTTAACCCACAGCTAATGGTCACTTACCATTCACAAGGACTCAGGGCTGTAAAGGACACCTGCCCTAAAAAAGTGTGCTGAGGTAGGGAATGGATAAAAAAAAAAAATCAAAACACGCAGGATTTTCAAGATAGTATAAAGAGGTAAGTTTTACTCACTCTCTTTTTAAAGAAAGGAAAATGGATAAAAGTTCCACCTCAGGAAGTATTAGACTCATGCAATCTAATCTACAAAAAGTTTTCAACTCACACCAGTCGACTGACCATTGGCAAAAAGTCTACAAACAATAAATGCTGAAGAGGTTTTAGAGAACTGTGTATCCTCTAGCTGCTGGTGAGATGTAAAAGGGTTAAACGCTAATAATGAGAACAGAAAGGAGCTGCGTTGAAAAGGAAAAACTGAGGTACCATTCAATCCAGCAGGCGCACCAATGGGCCTCTCACCTGAGAAGACCAGAATGAAGAAGACCCGGGTTGCAAAAGCTGCACTGCAGCCTTATTCACAATAGACAAGACAGTGAAGCAACCAAAATGTCCATCAACAGATGAAAGGATAAAGAAGAAGTGGTGGTCCATGTAGACAATGAATACTAGGCATGGAAAACAGTGAAACACTGCTCTTTGAGGCACCATAGATGATCTTGGAGATAATCACAGAACATGAGGTAAGTCGGAAAGCAAAAGTCCTATATCCTATGATATCACTTATAGGCGTTATCTAATAACGGACACAAATGAACATATTTCCACAAAGAAAGTCAATCACAGACTTATTAAAAAAAAAAAAAACTATGCTTATCTAAAAGGAAAGTTGGGGGGGATGGATAAATGAAGATTAGCGTTACCATATGTATACAAATACATATTATATACATATATCAAAAAGACCGACCCTATAGCAAGGAAGGTTTACGGAACACTCTGTAATAATTTACAGGGGAAGAGGATCTCTACATAAATAGGTTTATAGAATATGTAGATGAACCAGAGTGTGTACACCTTGGACAAGCAACATTCTAACCATTACCCCAAATGAAAAAATTAAAACAACGAACTAGGAGTAATGAGACATAAACTTATGGGGGGTTTTCCTGGCACATTCCATCCAAATTTACAACCTAGGCAAACGACTTCCAGAACGGCTCTGCTGCCCTAGTACCCAGATTTGGGAATGGAGAAATGCTGCATCCTTGTGGCCGTTTCCCACAACAGCAGCTTTAAACCCACTGCCAAAGGTCACTAAATATTCACCAATGGCAGTTCTGTAAATAGCACCTGCCCTCCAAAAAATACTGAGGTCGAAAATCGACCAAAAAATTCTAGAGTGCAACCTTCCAAAAAGAAAATTTGAAGAGGTATATTATACTCACACTTTTTTTCTTTTTTCTTTTAACAGAAAAGAAAAAGGCGTGGAAAAATGATGAATTGTAGGAATTTTGACAGGCATGTAAACCCAAATTACAAAAACCTATCAGCTCACACCAGTCAGATTGGCCATCAACAAAAATCCTGCAAACAATATATGCTGACGTGATTGTGGAGAAATGCATCCCCTCGATTCTAAGGGGGACGTGGTAAGAGTCACTAATGAAAGGACAATTGAGGTGCCTTGAAAAGGTAAACGTTGAGCTACCATAGCAGTCAATCAATCATACCCACTGCTGGGTCTATCACCTGAGAAAATGAAAATCAATAATCACAGGCTGGCAATCCTGCACTCCAGCAATATTTACCATAGGCAACACTTGGAAGCAACGGACATGTCCATCAACAGAGGAATGCACCAAGAAGAAGTGGTCCATGTACACAATGGAATATTAGCCATGGAAAACCTTGAAGCACTGCTCTTTGAGGCACCATAGATGAGCCTGGAGATAATCACAAAACATGAAGTAGGTCGGAAAGCCAAAGACCTATAGCCTATATTATCACTTATGGCATTATCTAATAACTGACACAGATGAACATATTTCCATAGAGAAAGACACTCACAGGCTTAGAAAACAAACTATGCTCATCTAAAAGGAAAGGAGGGGGGAAATTGAGAAATGAATATTAGTGTTACTATACATATACAAATACATATTATATCCATGTATCAAAAAGACCGAACATATAGCAAGGGAGGTCGACGGAACACTGTAATATTTTACATGGGAAGAGGATCCGTACATTCATAGACATACATAATGTACAAAAGAACCAGATTGTGTACACCTAGGACAGACAATGTTCTAAACTTTACCCAGATTAAAAAAAAAATTTAAAAACCAAGAAGAAGTAATGAGACATAAACTTATGGGCATTTCTCCTGGCAAATTCCATTCTAATTTACAACCTAGGACAATGACTTCCAGAAAGGCTCTGCTGCCCTAGTACCCAGATTGGGGAATGGAGAAATGCTACCTCCTTGTGGCCGTTTCCCACAACAGCAGCTTTGAACCCACTGCAAAAGGTCACTAAATTTTCACCAACTCGCAGTTCTGTAAATGGCACCCGCCCTCCAGAAAATTTCTGCGGTCAAAAATCGACCAAAAAATTCAAAAGAGGGCAACCTTCGAAGAAGACAATTTCAAGAGCTATATTGTACTCAAGTTTATTTTCTTTTAAGAGAAAAGACAAAGGCGTAGGAATATGATGAATTTTAAAAATTTTAATGACATGCATACCCATATTACAAAACCTATCAGCTCAGAGCAGTCAGAATGGTCATTAGGAAAAATGCTGCTAAAAATAAATAGTGAAGGGAGTGTGGAGAAATGCGTACCCTCGGTTGTAAGGGGGCGGCATGTAAAGAGCCACTAATGAAAACACAATGTAGGCGCTTTGAACAGGGAAACATTGAGCTACCAGTCAATTAATCACAACCACTGCTTGGCCTATCACCTGAGAAAATGAGAATCAAAAAGTCACAGGCTGGCAAACCTGTACGCCAGCAAGATTTACCATAGTCAGCACTTGGAAGCAATGAAAATGTCCATCAACCGAGGAATGCACCAAGAAGAAGTGGTCCACGTACACAATGGAATATTACTCTAATAATAAATATAAATTAAATTTAAAAACAAACAAAAGCAAGGAGACATCAACATTTGTGGGTTTATCCGGGCACATTGCACTCTGGTTTATAACCGAAGAACACCACTGGCCGGTAGGTCTGTTTCCCTGGTACCAGCATGGGGAACGTAGAAAGGCTGCCGCTCTCTGGCCGTTACCTGCTAAAGCAGGTTTAAAGCCTGAGCTAATGGTCACTTCATATGAACAAGTACTGCGGGGCTGTAAATGAAACCTGCCCTCAAAATATCTTGAGGGAGATAATGGCCAAAATATTTCAAATGGTGACACATACTTTAAGAAAACACTTTGAAGAAATAAGCTCTAATCACAGCTGGAAAAATAAAAAGGACATGTCTAAAAGCTCAATTTCAACGCATTATGAGACACATGCAAATTCAACCACAAAGAGGTATCAGCTCACACCACTCAGAATAACCATCAGCAAAAACTACAAAGAATAAATGCTGAAGGTGCTGGGAAGAAATGCATACCCTCAACTTTATGTGGGACGTAACCTGGAAAGAGCCACTAAAGAGAACAGAATAGAGGTGCCTTTAAAATGTAAACATTGAGCTACCATAGGATCCAGCAGACCTATTCCTGCACCTATAAACTAAGAAGACAGAATTGGAAGGACACAGGTACGCAAATCTGCATTGCATAGTATTCCCATAGCCAAGATATGGAAGTAACCAAAAAGTCCACCGACAGATGGGCGGACAAAGAAGAACTGCTACATGTACAGATGGAATATGAGCTTGTGAAAAAATGAAACAATGCCATTTGCAGCACCATAAATGAGTCTAATAGTAATCACGCCACTTGGAGTAAGTGAGAAAGCGAAATACCCATATCCTATCATATCACATATAGGTGTTACCTAAAAAATGATACAAACAAAGATATTTCCACAGAGAAACACTATCATAGCTTCATTAAAAAAACTTATGGTTCACCAAATGGAAAGGTGTGAGGATTGGATACATTACCATATTGAGGTTAACAGAGAGATACAAACACATGTGAAATATATAATCACCAAAGACCTACGCAATACCAAGAGGAGACTACTCAACATTGTGTCATAACCGACATGGGAAAAGGATCCGAAGAAGAATAGATATATGCATATGTGTGAAAGAACCACATCTTGCACACCTAGAACAAAGAAAACATTGTAATCAAGTTTGCTGTGGTAAAAAATAAAAATTAAGTTAAAAATACCAACAAGAAGTAATGAGACATAAACTTAAAGGGCTTTTTCCTCGCACATTCCATTCTAATTTACAACCTAGAACACCACTTCCAGTAAGGCTCTGTTGCCCTAGTAACCAGATTTGGTAAAGGAGAAATGCTGCCGCCTTGTGGCCGATTCCCACAAGAGCAGCTTTTAACCCACAGCTAATGGTCACTTACCATTCACAAGGACTCAGGGCTGTAAAGGACACCTGCCCTAAAAAAGTGTGCTGAGGTAGGGAATGGATAAAAAAAAAATTCAAAACACGCAGGATTTTCAAGATAGTATAAAGAGGTAAGTTTTACTCACTCTCTTTTTAAAGAAAGGAAAATGGATAAAAGTTCCACCTCAGGAAGTATTAGACTCATACAATCTAATCTACAAAAAGTTTTCAACTCACACCAGTCGACTGACCATTGGCAAAAAGTCTACAAACAATAAATGCTGAAGAGGTTTTAGAGAACTGTGTATCCTCTAGCTGCTGGTGAGATGTAAAAGGGTTAAACGCTAATAATGAGAACAGAAAGGAGCTGCGTTGAAAAGGAAAAACTGAGGTACCATTCAATCCAGCAGGCGCACCAATGGGCCTCTCACCTGAGAAGACCAGAATGAAGAAGACCCGGGTTGCAAAAGCTGCACTGCAGCCTTATTCACAATAGACAAGACAGTGAAGCAACCAAAATGTCCATCAACAGATGAAAGGATAAAGAAGAAGTGATGGTCCATGTAGACAATGAATACTAGCCATGGAAAACAGTGAAACACTGCTCTTTGAGGCACCATAGATGATCTTGGAGATAATCACAGAACATGAGGTAAGTCGGAAAGCAAAAGTCCTATATCCTATGATATCACTTATAGGCGTTATCTAATAACGGACACAAATGAACATATTTCCACAAAGAAAGTCAATCACAGACTTATTTAAAAAAAGAAACTATGCTTATCTAAAAGGAAAGTTGGGGGGGATGGATAAATGAAGATTAGCGTTACCATATGTATACAGATACATATTATATACATATATCAAAAAGACCGACCCTATAGCAAGGAAGGTTTACAGAACACTCTGTAATAATTTACAGGGGAAGAGGATCTCTACATAAATAGGTATATAGAATATGTAGATGAACCAGAGTGTGTACACCTTGGACAAGCAACATTCTAACCATTACCCCAATTGAAAAAATTAAAACAACGAACTAGGAGTAATGAGACATAAACTTATAGGGGGTTTTCCTGGCACATTCCATCCAAATTTACAACCTAGGCAAACGACTTCCAGAACGGCTCTGCTGCCCTAGTACCCAGATTTGGGAATGGAGAAATGCTGCATCCTTGTGGCCGTTTCCCACAACAGCAGCTTTAAACCCACTGCCAAAAGTCACTAAATATTCACCAATGGCAGTTCTGTAAATGGCACCTGCCCTCCAAAAAATACTGAGGTCGAAAATCGACCAAAAAATTCTAGAGTGCAACCTTCCAAAAAGAAAATTTGAAGAGGTATATTATACTCACACTTTTTTTCTTTTTTCTTTTAACAGAAAAGAAAAAGGCGTGGAAAAATGATGAATTGTAGGAATTTTGACAGGCATGTAAACCCAAATTACAAAAACCTATCAGCTCACACCAGTCAGATTGGCCATCAACAAAAATCCTGCAAACAATATATGCTGACGTGATTGTGGAGAAATGCATCCCCTCGATTCTAAGGGGGACGTGGTAAGAGTCACTAATGAAAGGACAATTGAGGTGCCTTGAAAAGGTAAACGTTGAGCTACCATAGCAGTCAATCAATCATACCCACTGCTGGGTCTATCACCTGAGAAAATGAAAATCAATAATCACAGGCTGGCAATCCTGCACTCCAGCAATATTTACCATAGGCAACACTTGGAAGCAACGGACATGTCCATCAACAGAGGAATGCACCAAGAAGAAGTGGTCCATGTACACAATGGAATATTAGCCATGGAAAACCTTGAAGCACTGCTCTTTGAGGCACCATAGATGAGCCTGGAGATAATCACAAAACATGAAGTAGGTCGGAAAGCCAAAGACCTATAGCCTATATTATCACTTATGGCATTATCTAATAACTGACACAGATGAACATATTTCCATAGAGAAAGACACTCACAGGCTTAGAAAACAAACTATGCTCATCTAAAAGGAAAGGAGGGGGGAAATTGAGAAATGAATATTAGTGTTACTATACATATACAAATACATATTATATCCATGTATCAAAAAGACCGAACATATAGCAAGGGAGGTCGACGGAACACTGTAATATTTTACATGGGAAGAGGATCCGTACATTCATAGACATACATAATGTACAAAAGAACCAGATTGTGTACACCTAGGACAGACAATGTTCTAAACTTTACCCAGATTAAAAAAAAAATTTAAAAACCAAGAAGAAGTAATGAGACATAAACTTATGGGCATTTCTCCTGGCAAATTCCATTCTAATTTACAACCTAGGACAATGACTTCCAGAAAGGCTCTGCTGCCCTAGTACCCAGATTGGGGAATGGAGAAATGCTACCTCCTTGTGGCCGTTTCCCACAACAGCAGCTTTGAACCCACTGCAAAAGGTCACTAAATTTTCACCAACTCGCAGTTCTGTAAATGGCACCCGCCCTCCAGAAAATTTCTGCGGTCAAAAATCGACCAAAAAATTCAAAAGAGGGCAACCTTCGAAGAAGACAATTTCAAGAGCTATATTGTACTCAAGTTTATTTTCTTTTAAGAGAAAAGACAAAGGCGTAGGAATATGATGAATTTTAAAAATTTTAATGACATGCATACCCATATTACAAAACCTATCAGCTCAGAGCAGTCAGAATGGTCATTAGGAAAAATGCTGCTAAAAATAAATAGTGAAGGGAGTGTGGAGAAATGCGTACCCTCGGTTGTAAGGGGGCGGCATGTAAAGAGCCACTAATGAAAACACAATGTAGGCGCTTTGAACAGGGAAACATTGAGCTACCAGTCAATTAATCACAACCACTGCTTGGCCTATCACCTGAGAAAATGAGAATCAAAAAGTCACAGGCTGGCAAACCTGTACGCCAGCAAGATTTACCATAGTCAGCACTTGGAAGCAATGAAAATGTCCATCAACCGAGGAATGCACCAAGAAGAAGTGGTCCACGTACACAATGGAATATTACTCTAATAATAAATATAAATTAAATTTAAAAACAAACAAAAGCAAGGAGACATCAACATTTGTGGGTTTATCCGGGCACATTGCACTCTGGTTTATAACCGAAGAACACCACTGGCCGGTAGGTCTGTTTCCCTGGTACCAGCATGGGGAACGTAGAAAGGCTGCCGCTCTCTGGCCGTTACCTGCTAAAGCAGGTTTAAAGCCTGAGCTAATGGTCACTTCATATGAACAAGTACTGCGGGGCTGTAAATGAAACCTGCCCTCAAAATATCTTGAGGGAGATAATGGCCAAAATATTTCAAATGGTGACACATACTTTAAGAAAACACTTTGAAGAAATAAGCTCTAATCACAGCTGGAAAAATAAAAAGGACATGTCTAAAAGCTCAATTTCAACGCATTATGAGACACATGCAAATTCAACCACAAAGAGGTATCAGCTCACACCACTCAGAATAACCATCAGCAAAAACTACAAAGAATAAATGCTGAAGGTGCTGGGAAGAAATGCATACCCTCAACTTTATGTGGGACGTAACCTGGAAAGAGCCACTAAAGAGAACAGAATAGAGGTGCCTTTAAAATGTAAACATTGAGCTACCATAGGATCCAGCAGACCTATTCCTGCACCTATAAACTAAGAAGACAGAATTGGAAGGACACAGGTACGCAAATCTGCATTGCATAGTATTCCCATAGCCAAGATATGGAAGTAACCAAAAAGTCCACCGACAGATGGGCGGACAAAGAAGAACTGCTACATGTACAGATGGAATATGAGCTTGTGAAAAAATGAAACAATGCCATTTGCAGCACCATAAATGAGTCTAATAGTAATCACGCCACTTGGAGTAAGTGAGAAAGCGAAATACCCATATCCTATCATATCACATATAGGTGTTACCTAAAAAATGATACAAACAAAGATATTTCCACAGAGAAACACTATCATAGCTTCATTAAAAAAACTTATGGTTCACCAAATGGAAAGGTGTGAGGATTGGATACATTACCATATTGAGGTTAACAGAGAGATACAAACACATGTGAAATATATAATCACCAAAGACCTACGCAATACCAAGAGGAGACTACTCAACATTGTGTCATAACCGACATGGGAAAAGGATCCGAAGAAGAATAGATATATGCATATGTGTGAAAGAACCACATCTTGCACACCTAGAACAAAGAAAACATTGTAATCAAGTTTGCTGTGGTAAAAAATAAAAATTAAGTTAAAAATACCAACAAGAAGTAATGAGACATAAACTTAAAGGGCTTTTTCCTCGCACATTCCATTCTAATTTACAACCTAGAACACCACTTCCAGTAAGGCTCTGTTGCCCTAGTAACCAGATTTGGTAAAGGAGAAATGCTGCCGCCTTGTGGCCGATTCCCGCAAGAGCAGCTTTTAACCCACAGCTAATGGTCACTTACCATTCACAAGGACTCAGGGCTGTAAAGGACACCTGCCCTAAAAAAGTGTGCTGAGGTAGGGAATGGATAAAAAAAAAATTCAAAACACGCAGGATTTTCAAGATAGTATAAAGAGGTAAGTTTTACTCACTCTCTTTTTAAAGAAAGGAAAATGGATAAAAGTTCCACCTCAGGAAGTATTAGACTCATACAATCTAATCTACAAAAAGTTTTCAACTCACACCAGTCGACTGACCATTGGCAAAAAGTCTACAAACAATAAATGCTGAAGAGGTTTTAGAGAACTGTGTATCCTCTAGCTGCTGGTGAGATGTAAAAGGGTTAAACGCTAATAATGAGAACAGAAAGGAGCTGCGTTGAAAAGGAAAAACTGAGGTACCATTCAATCCAGCAGGCGCACCAATGGGCCTCTCACCTGAGAAGACCAGAATGAAGAAGACCCGGGTTGCAAAAGCTGCACTGCAGCCTTATTCACAATAGACAAGACAGTGAAGCAACCAAAATGTCCATCAACAGATGAAAGGATAAAGAAGAAGTGATGGTCCATGTAGACAATGAATACTAGCCATGGAAAACAGTGAAACACTGCTCTTTGAGGCACCATAGATGATCTTGGAGATAATCACAGAACATGAGGTAAGTCGGAAAGCAAAAGTCCTATATCCTATGATATCACTTATAGGCGTTATCTAATAACGGACACAAATGAACATATTTCCACAAAGAAAGTCAATCACAGACTTATTTAAAAAAAGAAACTATGCTTATCTAAAAGGAAAGTTGGGGGGGATGGATAAATGAAGATTAGCGTTACCATATGTATACAGATACATATTATATACATATATCAAAAAGACCGACCCTATAGCAAGGAAGGTTTACAGAACACTCTGTAATAATTTACAGGGGAAGAGGATCTCTACATAAATAGGTATATAGAATATGTAGATGAACCAGAGTGTGTACACCTTGGACAAGCAACATTCTAACCATTACCCCAATTGAAAAAATTAAAACAACGAACTAGGAGTAATGAGACATAAACTTATAGGGGGTTTTCCTGGCACATTCCATCCAAATTTACAACCTAGGCAAACGACTTCCAGAACGGCTCTGCTGCCCTAGTACCCAGATTTGGGAATGGAGAAATGCTGCATCCTTGTGGCCGTTTCCCACAACAGCAGCTTTAAACCCACTGCCAAAAGTCACTAAATATTCACCAATGGCAGTTCTGTAAATGGCACCTGCCCTCCAAAAAATACTGAGGTCGAAAATCGACCAAAAAATTCTAGAGTGCAACCTTCCAAAAAGAAAATTTGAAGAGTTATATTATACTCACACTTTTTTTCTTTTTTCTTTTAACAGAAAAGAAAAAGGCGTGGACAAATGATGAATTGTAGGAATTTTGACAGGCATGTAAACCCAAATTACAAAAACCTAACAGCTCACACCAGTCAGAATGGCCATCAACAAAAATCCTGCAAACAATATATGCTGACGTGATTGTGGAGAAATGTGTCCCCTCGATTCTAAGGGGGACGTGGTAAGAGTCACTAATGAAAGGACAATTGAGGTGCCTTGAAAAGGTAAACGTTGAGCTACCATAGCAGTCAATCAATCATATCCACTGCTGGGTCTATCACCTGAGAAAATGAAAATCAATAATCACAGGCTGGCAATCCTGCACTCCAGCAATATTTACCATAGGCAACACTTGGAAGCAACGGACATGTCCATCAACAGAGGAATGCACCAAGAAGAAGTGGTCCATGTACACAATGGAATATTAGCCATGGAAAACCTTGAAGCACTGCTCTTTGAGGCACCATAGATGAGCCTGGAGATAATCACAAAACATGAAGTAGGTCGGAAAGCCAAAGACCTATAGCCTATATTATCACTTATGGCATTATCTAATAACTGACACAGATGAACATATTTCCAAAGGGAAAGACACTCACAGGCTTAGAAAACAAACTATGCTCATCTAAAAGGAAAGGAGGGGGGAGATTGAGAAATGAAGATTAGTGTTACTATACATATACAAATACATATTATATCCATGTATCAAAAAGACCGAACATATAGCAAGGGAGGTCGACGGAACACTGTAATATTTTACATGGGAAGAGGATCCGTACATTCATAGACATACATAATGTACAAATGAACCAGATTGTGTACACCTAGGACAGACAATGTTCTAAACTTTACCCAGATTAAAAAAAAAATTTAAAAACCAAGAAGAAGTAATGAGACATAAACTTATGGGGATTTCTCCTGGCAAATTCCATTCTAATTTACAACCTAGGACAATGACTTCCAGAAAGGCTCTGCTGCCCTAGTACCCAGATTGGGGAATGGAGAAATGCTACCTCCTTGTGGCCGTTTCCCACAACAGCAGCTTTGAACCCACTGCAAAAGGTCACTAAATTTTCACCAACTCGCAGTTCTGTAAATGGCACCCGCCCTCCAGAAAATTTCTGCGGTCAAAAATCGACCAAAAAATTCAAAAGAGGGCAACCTTCGAAGAAGACAATTTCAAGAGCTATATTGTACTCAAGTTTTTTTTCTTTTAAGAGAAAAGACAAAGGCGTAGGAATATGATGAATTTTAAAAATTTTAATGACATGCATACCCATATTACAAAACCTATCAGCTCAGAGCAGTCAGAATGGTCATTAGGAAAAATGCTGCTAAAAATAAATAGTGAAGGGAGTGTGGAGAAATGCGTACCCTCGGTTGTAAGGGGGCGGCATGTAAAGAGCCACTAATGAAAACACAATGTAGGCGCTTTGAACAGGGAAACATTGAGCTACCAGTCAATTAATCACAACCACTGCTTGGCCTATCACCTGAGAAAATGAGAATCAAAAAGTCACAGGCTGGCAAACCTGTACGCCAGCAAGATTTACCATAGTCAGCACTTGGAAGCAATGAAAATGTCCATCAACCGAGGAATGCACCAAGAAGAAGTGGTCCACGTACACAATGGAATATTACTCTAATAATAAATATAAATTAAATTTAAAAACAAACAAAAGCAAGGAGACATCAACATTTGTGGGTTTATCCGGGCACATTGCACTCTGGTTTATAACCGAAGAACACCACTGGCCGGTAGGTCTGTTTCCCTGGTACCAGCATGGGGAACGTAGAAAGGCTGCCGCTCTCTGGCCGTTACCTGCTAAAGCAGGTTTAAAGCCTGAGCTAATGGTCACTTCATATGAACAAGTACTGCGGGGCTGTAAATGAAACCTGCCCTCAAAATATCTTGAGGGAGATAATGGCCAAAATATTTCAAATGTTGACACATACTTTAAGA
This sequence comes from Eschrichtius robustus, assembly GCF_028021215.1. NCBI lineage: Eukaryota > Metazoa > Chordata > Mammalia > Artiodactyla > Eschrichtiidae > Eschrichtius > Eschrichtius robustus. The sequence continues at coordinate 23,163,714 of NC_090830.1, read as the reverse complement.
AAACACTTTGAAGAAATAAGCTCTAATCACAGCTGGAAAAATAAAAAGGACATGTCTAAAAGCTCAATTTCAATGCATTATGAGACACATGCAAATTCAACCACAAAGAGGTATCAGCTCACACCACTCAGAATAACCATCAGCAAAAACTACAAAGAATAAATGCTGAAGGTGCTGGGAAGAAATGCATACCCTCAACTTTATGTGGGACGTAACCTGGAAAGAGCCACTAAAGAGAACAGAATAGAGGTGCCTTTAAAATGTAAACATTGAGCTACCATAGGATCCAGCAGACCTATTCCTGCACCTATAAACTAAGAAGACAGAATTGGAAGGACACAGGTACGCAAATCTGCATTGCATAGTATTCCCATAGCCAAGATATGGAAGTAACCAAAAAGTCCACCGACAGATGGGCGGACAAAGAAGAACTGCTACATGTACAGATGGAATATGAGCTTGTGAAAAAATGAAACAATGCCATTTGCAGCACCATAAATGAGTCTAATAGTAATCACGCCACTTGGAGTAAGTGAGAAAGCGAAATACCCATATCCTATCATATCACATATAGGTGTTACCTAAAAAATGATACAAACAAAGATATTTCCACAGAGAAACACTATCATAGCTTCATTAAAAAAACTTATGGTTCACCAAATGGAAAGGTGTGAGGATTGGATACATTACCATATTGAGGTTAACAGAGAGATACAAACACATGTGAAATATATAATCACCAAAGACCTACGCAATACCAAGAGGAGACTACTCAACATTGTGTCATAACCGACATGGGAAAAGGATCCGAAGAAGAATAGATATATGCATATGTGTGAAAGAACCACATCTTGCACACCTAGAACAAAGAAAACATTGTAATCAAGTTTGCTGTGGTAAAAAATAAAAATTAAGTTAAAAATACCAACAAGAAGTAATGAGACATAAACTTAAAGGGCTTTTTCCTCGCACATTCCATTCTAATTTACAACCTAGAACACCACTTCCAGTAAGGCTCTGTCGCCCTAGTAACCAGATTTGGTAAAGGAGAAATGCTGCCGCCTTGTGGCCGATTCCCGCAAGAGCAGCTTTTAACCCACAGCTAATGGTCACTTACCATTCACAAGGACTCAGGGCTGTAAAGGACACCTGCCCTAAAAAAGTGTGCTGAGGTAGGGAATGGATAAAAAAAAAATTCAAAACACGCAGGATTTTCAAGATAGTATAAAGAGGTAAGTTTTACTCACTCTCTTTTTAAAGAAAGGAAAATGGATAAAAGTTCCACCTCAGGAAGTATTAGACTCATACAATCTAATCTACAAAAAGTTTTCAACTCACACCAGTCGACTGACCATTGGCAAAAAGTCTACAAACAATAAATGCTGAAGAGGTTTTAGAGAACTGTGTATCCTCTAGCTGCTGGTGAGATGTAAAAGGGTTAAACGCTAATAATGAGAACAGAAAGGAGCTGCGTTGAAAAGGAAAAACTGAGGTACCATTCAATCCAGCAGGCGCACCAATGGGCCTCTCACCTGAGAAGACCAGAATGAAGAAGACCCGGGTTGCAAAAGCTGCACTGCAGCCTTATTCACAATAGACAAGACAGTGAAGCAACCAAAATGTCCATCAACAGATGAAAGGATAAAGAAGAAGTGATGGTCCATGTAGACAATGAATACTAGCCATGGAAAACAGTGAAACACTGCTCTTTGAGGCACCATAGATGATCTTGGAGATAATCACAGAACATGAGGTAAGTCGGAAAGCAAAAGTCCTATATCCTATGATATCACTTATAGGCGTTATCTAATAACGGACACAAATGAACATATTTCCACAAAGAAAGTCAATCACAGACTTATTTAAAAAAAGAAACTATGCTTATCTAAAAGGAAAGTTGGGGGGGATGGATAAATGAAGATTAGCGTTACCATATGTATACAGATACATATTATATACATATATCAAAAAGACCGACCCTATAGCAAGGAAGGTTTACAGAACACTCTGTAATAATTTACAGGGGAAGAGGATCTCTACATAAATAGGTATATAGAATATGTAGATGAACCAGAGTGTGTACACCTTGGACAAGCAACATTCTAAACATTACCCCAATTGAAAAAATTAAAACAACGAACTAGGAGTAATGAGACATAAACTTATGGGGGGTTTTCCTGGCACATTCCATCCAAATTTACAACCTAGGCAAACGACTTCCAGAACGGCTCTGCTGCCCTAGTACCCAGATTTGGGAATGGAGAAATGCTGCATCCTTGTGGCCGTTTCCCACAACAGCAGCTTTAAACCCACTGCCAAAAGTCACTAAATATTCACCAATGGCAGTTCTGTAAATGGCACCTGCCCTCCAAAAAATACTGAGGTCGAAAATCGACCAAAAAATTCTAGAGTGCAACCTTCCAAAAAGAAAATTTGAAGAGTTATATTATACTCACACTTTTTTTCTTTTTTCTTTTAACAGAAAAGAAAAAGGCGTGGACAAATGATGAATTGTAGGAATTTTGACAGGCATGTAAACCCAAATTACAAAAACCTATCAGCTCACACCAGTCAGAATGGCCATCCACAAAAATCCTGCAAACAATATATGCTGACGTGATTGTGGAGAAATGTATCCCCTCGATTCTAAGGGGGATGTGGTAAGAGTCACTAATGAAAGGACAATTGAGGTGCCTTGAAAAGGTAAACGTTGAGCTACCATAGCAGTCAATCAATCATACCCACTGCTGGGTCTATCACCTGAGAAAATGAAAATCAATAATCACAGGCTGGCAATCCTGCACTCCAGCAATATTTACCATAGGCAACACTTGGAAGCAACGGACATGTCCATCAACAGAGGAATGCACCAAGAAGAAGTGGTCCATGTACACAATGGAATATTAGCCATGGAAAACCTTGAAGCACTGCTCTTTGAGGCACCATAGATGAGCCTGGAGATAATCACAAAACATGAAGTAGGTCGGAAAGCCAAAGACCTATAGCCTATATTATCACTTATGGCATTATCTAATAACTGACACAGATGAACATATTTCCAAAGGGAAAGACACTCACAGGCTTAGAAAACAAACTATGCTCATCTAAAAGGAAAGGAGGGGGGAAATTGAGAAATGAAGATTAGTGTTACTATACATATACAAATACATATTATATCCATGTATCAAAAAGACCGAACATATAGCAAGGGAGGTCGACGGAACACTGTAATATTTTACATGGGAAGAGGATCCGTACATTCATAGACATACATAATGTACAAATGAACCAGATTGTGTACACCTAGGACAGACAATGTTCTAAACTTTACCCAGATTAAAAAAAAAATTTAAAAACCAAGAAGAAGTAATGAGACATAAACTTATGGGGATTTCTCCTGGCAAATTCCATTCTAATTTACAACCTAGGACAATGACTTCCAGAAAGGCTCTGCTGCCCTAGTACCCAGATTGGGGAATGGAGAAATGCTACCTCCCTGTGGCCTTTTCCCACAACAGCAGCTTTGAACCCACTGCAAAAGGTCACTAAATTTTCACCAACTCGCAGTTCTGTAAATGGCACCCGCCCTCCAGAAAATTTCTGCGGTCAAAAATCGACCAAAAAATTCAAAAGAGGGCAACCTTCGAAGAAGACAATTTCAAGAGCTATATTGTACTCAAGTTTTTTTTCTTTTAAGAGAAAAGACAAAGGCGTAGGAATATGATGAATTTTAAAAATTTTAATGACATGCATACCCATATTACAAAACCTATCAGCTCAGAGCAGTCAGAATGGTCATTAGGAAAAATGCTGCTAAAAATAAATAGTGAAGGGAGTGTGGAGAAATGCGTACCCTCGGTTGTAAGGGGGCGGCATGTAAAGAGCCACTAATGAAAACACAATGTAGGCGCTTTGAACAGGGAAACATTGAGCTACCAGTCAATTAATCACAACCACTGCTTGGCCTATCACCTGAGAAAATGAGAATCAAAAAGTCACAGGCTGGCAAACCTGTACGCCAGCAAGATTTACCATAGTCAGCACTTGGAAGCAATGAAAATGTCCATCAACCGAGGAATGCACCAAGAAGAAGTGGTCCACGTACACAATGGAATATTACTCTAATAATAAATATAAATTAAATTTAAAAACAAACAAAAGCAAGGAGACATCAACATTTGTGGGTTTATCCGGGCACATTGCACTCTGGTTTATAACCGAAGAACACCACTGGCCGGTAGGTCTGTTTCCCTGGTACCAGCATGGGGAACGTAGAAAGGCTGCCGCTCTCTGGCCGTTACCTGCTAAAGCAGGTTTAAAGCCTGAGCTAATGGTCACTTCATATGAACAAGTACTGCGGGGCTGTAAATGAAACCTGCCCTCAAAATATCTTGAGGGAGATAATGGCCAAAATATTTCAAATGGTGACACATACTTTAAGAAAACACTTTGAAGAAATAAGCTCTAATCACAGCTGGAAAAATAAAAAGGACATGTCTAAAAGCTCAATTTCAATGCATTATGAGACACATGCAAATTCAACCACAAAGAGGTATCAGCTCACACCACTCAGAATAACCATCAGCAAAAACTACAAAGAATAAATGCTGAAGGTGCTGGGAAGAAATGCATACCCTCAACTTTATGTGGGACGTAACCTGGAAAGAGCCACTAAAGAGAACAGAATAGAGGTGCCTTTAAAATGTAAACATTGAGCTACCATAGGATCCAGCAGACCTATTCCTGCACCTATAAACTAAGAAGACAGAATTGGAAGGACACAGGTACGCAAATCTGCATTGCATAGTATTCCCATAGCCAAGATATGGAAGTAACCAAAAAGTCCACCGACAGATGGGCGGACAAAGAAGAACTGCTACATGTACAGATGGAATATGAGCTTGTGAAAAAATGAAACAATGCCATTTGCAGCACCATAAATGAGTCTAATAGTAATCACGCCACTTGGAGTAAGTGAGAAAGCGAAATACCCATATCCTATCATATCACATATAGGTGTTACCTAAAAAATGATACAAACAAAGATATTTCCACAGAGAAACACTATCATAGCTTCATTAAAAAAACTTATGGTTCACCAAATGGAAAGGTGTGAGGATTGGATACATTACCATATTGAGGTTAACAGAGAGATACAAACACATGTGAAATATATAATCACCAAAGACCTACGCAATACCAAGAGGAGACTACTCAACATTGTGTCATAACCGACATGGGAAAAGGATCCGAAGAAGAATAGATATATGCATATGTGTGAAAGAACCACATCTTGCACACCTAGAACAAAGAAAACATTGTAATCAAGTTTGCTGTGGTAAAAAATAAAAATTAAGTTAAAAATACCAACAAGAAGTAATGAGACATAAACTTAAAGGGCTTTTTCCTCGCACATTCCATTCTAATTTACAACCTAGAACACCACTTCCAGTAAGGCTCTGTCGCCCTAGTAACCAGATTTGGTAAAGGAGAAATGCTGCCGCCTTGTGGCCGATTCCCGCAAGAGCAGCTTTTAACCCACAGCTAATGGTCACTTACCATTCACAAGGACTCAGGGCTGTAAAGGACACCTGCCCTAAAAAAGTGTGCTGAGGTAGGGAATGGATAAAAAAAAAATTCAAAACACGCAGGATTTTCAAGATAGTATAAAGAGGTAAGTTTTACTCACTCTCTTTTTAAAGAAAGGAAAATGGATAAAAGTTCCACCTCAGGAAGTATTAGACTCATACAATCTAATCTACAAAAAGTTTTCAACTCACACCAGTCGACTGACCATTGGCAAAAAGTCTACAAACAATAAATGCTGAAGAGGTTTTAGAGAACTGTGTATCCTCTAGCTGCTGGTGAGATGTAAAAGGGTTAAACGCTAATAATGAGAACAGAAAGGAGCTGCGTTGAAAAGGAAAAACTGAGGTACCATTCAATCCAGCAGGCGCACCAATGGGCCTCTCACCTGAGAAGACCAGAATGAAGAAGACCCGGGTTGCAAAAGCTGCACTGCAGCCTTATTCACAATAGACAAGACAGTGAAGCAACCAAAATGTCCATCAACAGATGAAAGGATAAAGAAGAAGTGATGGTCCATGTAGACAATGAATACTAGCCATGGAAAACAGTGAAACACTGCTCTTTGAGGCACCATAGATGATCTTGGAGATAATCACAGAACATGAGGTAAGTCGGAAAGCAAAAGTCCTATATCCTATGATATCACTTATAGGCGTTATCTAATAACGGACACAAATGAACATATTTCCACAAAGAAAGTCAATCACAGACTTATTTAAAAAAAGAAACTATGCTTATCTAAAAGGAAAGTTGGGGGGGATGGATAAATGAAGATTAGCGTTACCATATGTATACAGATACATATTATATACATATATCAAAAAGACCGACCCTATAGCAAGGAAGGTTTACAGAACACTCTGTAATAATTTACAGGGGAAGAGGATCTCTACATAAATAGGTATATAGAATATGTAGATGAACCAGAGTGTGTACACCTTGGACAAGCAACATTCTAAACATTACCCCAATTGAAAAAATTAAAACAACGAACTAGGAGTAATGAGACATAAACTTATGGGGGGTTTTCCTGGCACATTCCATCCAAATTTACAACCTAGGCAAACGACTTCCAGAACGGCTCTGCTGCCCTAGTACCCAGATTTGGGAATGGAGAAATGCTGCATCCTTGTGGCCGTTTCCCACAACAGCAGCTTTAAACCCACTGCCAAAAGTCACTAAATATTCACCAATGGCAGTTCTGTAAATGGCACCTGCCCTCCAAAAAATACTGAGGTCGAAAATCGACCAAAAAATTCTAGAGTGCAACCTTCCAAAAAGAAAATTTGAAGAGTTATATTATACTCACACTTTTTTTCTTTTTTCTTTTAACAGAAAAGAAAAAGGCGTGGACAAATGATGAATTGTAGGAATTTTGACAGGCATGTAAACCCAAATTACAAAAACCTATCAGCTCACACCAGTCAGAATGGCCATCAACAAAAATCCTGCAAACAATATATGCTGACGTGATTGTGGAGAAATGTATCCCCTCGATTCTAAGGGGGACGTGGTAAGAGTCACTAATGAAAGGACAATTGAGGTGCCTTGAAAAGGTAAACGTTGAGCTACCATAGCAGTCAATCAATCATACCCACTGCTGGGTCTATCACCTGAGAAAATGAAAATCAATAATCACAGGCTGGCAATCCTGCACTCCAGCAATATTTACCATAGGCAACACTTGGAAGCAACGGACATGTCCATCAACAGAGGAATGCACCAAGAAGAAGTGGTCCATGTACACAATGGAATATTAGCCATGGAAAACCTTGAAGCACTGCTCTTTGAGGCACCATAGATGAGCCTGGAGATAATCACAAAACATGAAGTAGGTCGGAAAGCCAAAGACCTATAGCCTATATTATCACTTATGGCATTATCTAATAACTGACACAGATGAACATATTTCCAAAGGGAAAGACACTCACAGGCTTAGAAAACAAACTATGCTCATCTAAAAGGAAAGGAGGGGGGAAATTGAGAAATGAAGATTAGTGTTACTATACATATACAAATACATATTATATCCATGTATCAAAAAGACCGAACATATAGCAAGGGAGGTCGACGGAACACTGTAATATTTTACATGGGAAGAGGATCCGTACATTCATAGACATACATAATGTACAAATGAACCAGATTGTGTACACCTAGGACAGACAATGTTCTAAACTTTACCCAGATTAAAAAAAAAATTTAAAAACCAAGAAGAAGTAATGAGACATAAACTTATGGGGATTTCTCCTGGCAAATTCCATTCTAATTTACAACCTAGGACAATGACTTCCAGAAAGGCTCTGCTGCCCTAGTACCCAGATTGGGGAATGGAGAAATGCTACCTCCTTGTGGCCGTTTCCCACAACAGCAGCTTTGAACCCACTGCAAAAGGTCACTAAATTTTCACCAACTCGCAGTTCTGTAAATGGCACCCGCCCTCCAGAAAATTTCTGCGGTCAAAAATCGACCAAAAAATTCAAAAGAGGGCAACCTTCGAAGAAGACAATTTCAAGAGCTATATTGTACTCAAGTTTTTTTTCTTTTAAGAGAAAAGACAAAGGCGTAGGAATATGATGAATTTTAAAAATTTTAATGACATGCATACCCATATTACAAAACCTATCAGCTCAGAGCAGTCAGAATGGCCATTAGGAAAAATGCTGCAAAAAATAAATAGTGAAGGGAGTGTGGAGAAATGCGTACCATCGGTTGTAAGGGGGGGGCATGTAAAGAGCCACTAATGAAAACACAATGTAGGCGCTTTGAACAGGGAAACATTGAGCTACCAGTCAATCAAACACAACCACTGCTTGGCCTATCACCTGAGAAAATGAGAATCAAAAAGTCACAGGCTGGCAAACCTGTACGCCAGCAAGATTTACCATAGTCAGTACTTGGAAGCAATGAAAATGTCCATCAACCGAGGAATGCACCAAGAAGAAGTGGTCCACGTACACAATGGAATATTACTCTAATAATAAATATAAATTAAATTTAAAAACAAACAAAAGCAAGGAGACATCAACATTTGTGGGTTTATCCGGGCACATTGCACTCTAGTTTATAACCGAAGAACACCACTGGCCGGTAGGTCTGTTTCCCTGGTACCAGCATGGGGAACGTAGAAAGGCTGCCGCTCTCTGGCCGTTACCTGCAAAAGCAGGTTTAAAGCCTGAGCTAATGGTCACTTCATATGAACAAGTACTGCAGGGCTGTAAATGAAACCTGCCCTCAAAATATCTTGAGGGAGATAATGGCCAAAATATTTCAAATGGTGACACATACTTTAAGAAAACACTTTGAAGAAATAAGCTCTAATCACAGCTGGAAAAATAAAAAGGACATGTCTAAAAGCTCAATTTCAACGCATTATGAGACACATGCAAATTCAACCACAAAGAGGTATCAGCTCACACCACTCAGAATAACCATCAGCAAAAACTACAAAGAATAAATGCTGAAGGTGCTGGGAAGAAATGCATACCCTCAACTTTATGTGGGACGTAACCTGGAAAGAGCCACTAAAGAGAACAGAATAGAGGTGCCTTTAAAATGTAAACATTGAGCTACCATAGGATCCAGCAGACCTATTCCTGCACCTATAAACTAAGAAGACAGAATTGGAAGGACACAGGTACGCAAATCTGCATTGCATAGTATTCCCATAGCCAAGATATGGAAGTAACCAGAAAGTCCACCGACAGATGGGCGGACAAAGAAGGACTGCTACATGTACAGATGGAATATGAGCTTGTGAAAAAATGAAACAATGCCATTTGCAGCACCATAGATGAGTCTAGAAGTAATCACGCAACTTGGAGTAAGTGAGAAAGCGAAAGACCCATATCCTATCATATCACATATAGGTGTTACCTAAAAAATGATACAAACAAAGATATTTCCACAGAGAAACACTATCATAGCTTCATTAAAAAAACTTATGGTTCACCAAATGGAAAGGTGTGAGATTGGATACATTACCATATTGAGGTTAACAGAGAGATACAAACACATGTGAAATATATAATCACCAAAGACCTACGCAATACCAAGAGGAGACTACTCAACATTGTGTCATAACCGACATGGGAAAAGGATCCGAAGAAGAATAGATATATGCATATGTGTGAAAGAACCACATCTTGCACACCTAGAACAAAGAAAACATTGTAATCAAGTTTGCTGTGGTAAAAAATAAAAATTAAGTTAAAAATACCAACAAGAAGTAATGAGACATAAACTTAAAGGGCTTTTTCCTCGCACATTCCATTCTAATTTACAACCTAGAACACCACTTCCAGTAAGGCTCTGTTGCCCTAGTAACCAGATTTGGTAAAGGAGAAATGCTGCCGCCTTGTGGCCGATTCCCACAAGAGCAGCTTTTAACCCACAGCTAATGGTCACTTACCATTCACAAGGACTCAGGGCTGTAAAGGACACCTGCCCTAAAAAAGTGTGCTGAGGTAGGGAATGGATAAAAAAAAATTCAAAACACGCAGGATTTTCAAGATAGTATAAAGAGGTAAGTTTTACTCACTCTCTTTTTAAAGAAAGGAAAATGGATAAAAGTTCCACCTCAGGAAGTATTAGACTCATGCAATCTAATCTACAAAAAGTTTTCAACTCACACCAGTCGACTGACCATTGGCAAAAAGTCTACAAACAATAAATGCTGAAGAGGTTTTAGAGAACTGTGTATCCTCTAGCTGCTGGTGAGATGTAAAAGGGTTAAACGCTAATAATGAGAACAGAAAGGAGCTGCGTTGAAAAGGAAAAACTGAGGTACCATTCAATCCAGCAGGCGCACCAATGGGCCTCTCACCTGAGAAGACCAGAATGAAGAAGACCCGGGTTGCAAAAGCTGCACTGCAGCCTTATTCACAATAGACAAGACAGTGAAGCAACCAAAATGTCCATCAACAGATGAAAGGATAAAGAAGAAGTGGAGGTCCAAGTAGACAATGAATACTAGGCATGGAAAACAGTGAAACACTGCTCTTTGAGGCACCATAGATGATCTTGGAGATAATCACAGAACATGAGGTAAGTCGGAAAGCAAAAGTCCTATATCCTATGATATCACTTATAGGCGTTATCTAATAACGGACACAAATGAACATATTTCCACAAAGAAAGTCAATCACAGACTTATTTAAAAAAAAAAAAAAACTATGCTTATCTAAAAGGAAAGGTGGGGGGGATGGATAAATGAAGATTAGCGTTACCATATGTATACAGATACATATTATATACATATATCAAAAAGACCGACCCTATAGCAAGGAAGGTTTACGGAACACTCTGTAATAATTTACAGGGGAAGAGGATCTCTACATAAATAGGTATATAGAATATGTAGATGGACCAGAGTGTGTACACCTTGGACAAGCAACATTCTAACCATTACCCCAATTGAAAAAATTAAAACAACGAACTAGGTGTAATGAGACATAAACTTATGGGGGGTTTTCCTGGCACATTCCATCCAAATTTACAACCTAGGCAAACGACTTCCAGAACGGCTCTGCTGCCCTAGTACCCAGATTTGGGAATGGAGAAATGCTGCATCCTTGTGGCCGTTTCCCACAACAGCAGCTTTAAACCCACTGCCAAAGGTCACTAAATATTCACCAATGGCAGTTCTGTAAATGGCACCTGCCCTCCAAAAAATACTGAGGTCGAAAATCGACCAAAAAATTCTAGAGTGCAACCTTCTAAAAAGAAAATTTGAAGAGGTATATTATACTCACAGTTTTTTTCTTTTTTCTTTTAACAGAAAAGAAAAAGGCGTGGACAAATGATGAATTGTAGGAATTTTGACAGGCATGTAAACCCAAATTACAAAAACCTATCAGCTCACACCAGTCAGAATGGCCATCAACAAAAATCCTGCAAACAATATATGCTGACGTGATTGTGGAGAAATGCGTCCCCTCGATTCTAAGGGGGACGTGGTAAGAGTCACTAATGAAAGGACAATTGAGGTGCCTTGAAAAGGTAAACGTTGAGCTACCATAGCAGTCAATCAATCATACCCACTGCTGGGTCTATCACCTGAGAAAATGAAAATCAATAATCACAGGCTGGCAATCCTGCACTCCAGCAATATTTACCATAGGCAACACTTGGAAGCAACGGACATGTCCATCAACAGAGGAATGCACCAAGAAGAAGTGGTCCATGTACACAATGGAATATTAGCCATGGAAAACCTTGAAGCACTGCTCTTTGAGGCACCATAGATGAGCCTGGAGATAATCACAAAACATGAAGTAGGTCGGAAAGCCAAAGACCTATAGCCTATATTATCACTTATGGCATTATCTAATAACTGACACAGATGAACATATTTCCAAAGAGAAAGACACTCACAGGCTTAGAAAACAAACTATGCTCATCTAAAAGGAAAGGAGGGGGGAAATTGAGAAATGAAGATTAGTGTTACTATACATATACAAATACATATTATATCCATGTATCAAAAAGACCGAACATATAGCAAGGGAGGTCGACGGAACACTGTAATATTTTACATGGGAAGAGGATCTGTACATTCATAGACATGCATAATGTACAAATGAACCAGAATGTGTACACCTAGGACAGACAATGTTCTAAATTTACCCAGATTAAAAAAAAAAAATTTAAAAACCAAGAAGAAGTAATGAGATATAAACTTATGGGGATTTCTCCTGGCAAATTCCATTCTAATTTACAACCTAGGACAATGACTTCCAGAAAGGCTCTGCTGCCCTAGTACCCAGATTGGGGAATGGAGAAATGCTACCTCCTTGAGGCCGTTTCCCACAACAGCAGCTTTGAACCCACTGCAAAAGGTCACTAAATTTTCACCAACTTGCAGTTCTGTAAATGGCACCCGCCCTCCAGAAAATTTCTGCGGTCAAAAATCGACCAAAAAATTCAAAAGAGGGCAACCTTCGAAGAAGACAATTTCAAGAGCTATATTGTACTCACGGTTTTTTCTTTTAAGAGAAAAGACAAAGGCGTAGGAATATGATGAATTTTAAAAATTTTAATGACATGCATACCCATATTACAAAACCTATCAGCACAGAGCAGTCAGAATGGCCATTAGGAAAAATGCTGCAAAAAATAAATGGTGAAGGGAGTGTGGAGAAATGCGTACCCTCGGTTGTAAGGGGGGGGCATGTAAAGAGCCACTAATGAAAACACAATGTAGGCGCTTTGAACAGGGAAACATTGAGCTACCAGTCAATCAATCACAACCACTGCTTGGCCTATCACCTGAGAAAATGAGAATCAAAAAGTCACAGGCTGGCAAACCTGTACGCCAGCAAGATTTACCATAGTCAGTACTTGGAAGCAATGAAAATGTCCATCAACCGAGGAATGCACCAAGAAGAAGTGGTCCACGTACACAATGGAATATTACTCTAATAATAAATATAAATTAAATTTAAAAACAAACAAAAGCAAGGAGACATCAACATTTGTGGGTTTATCCGGGCACATTGCACTCTAGTTTGTAACCGAAGAACACCACTGGCCGGTAGGTCTGTTTCCCTGGTACCAGCATGGGGAACGTAGAAAGGCTGCCGCTCTCTGGCCGTTACCTGCTAAAGCAGGTTTAAAGCCTGAGCTAATGGTCACTTCATATGAACAAGTACTGCGGGGCTGTAAATGAAACCTGCCCTCAAAATATCTTGAGGGAGATAATGGCCAAAATATTTCAAATGGTGACACATACTTTAAGAAAACACTTTGAAGAAATAAGCTCTAATCACAGCTGGAAAAATAAAAAGGACATGTCTAAAAGCTCAATTTCAACGCATTATGAGACACATGCAAATTCAACCACAAAGAGGTATCAGCTCACACCACTCAGAATAACCATCAGCAAAAACTACAAAGAATAAATGCTGAAGGTGCTGGGAAGAAATGCATACCCTCAACTTTATGTGGGACGTAACCTGGAAAGAGCCACTAAAGAGAACAGAATAGAGGTGCCTTTAAAATGTAAACATTGAGCTACCATAGGATCCAGCAGACCTATTCCTGCACCTATAAACTAAGAAGACAGAATTGGAAGGACACAGGTACGCAAATCTGCATTGCATAGTATTCCCATAGCCAAGATATGGAAGTAACCAGAAAGTCCACCGACAGATGGGCAGACAAAGAAGGACTGCTACATGTACAGATGGAATATGAGCTTGTGAAAAAATGAAACAATGCCATTTGCAGCACCATAGATGAGTCTAGAAGTAATCACGCAACTTGGAGTAAGTGAGAAAGCGAAAGCCCCATATCCTATCATATCACATATAGGTGTTACCTAAAAAATGATACAAACAAAGATATTTCCACAGAGAAACACTATCATAGCTTCATTAAAAAAACTTATGGTTCACCAAATGGAAAGGTGTGAGATTGGATACATTACCATATTGAGGTTAACAGAGAGATACAAACACATGTGAAATATATAATCACCAAAGACCTACGCAATACCAAGAGGAGACTACTCAACATTGTGTCATAACCGACATGGGAAAAGGATCCGAAGAAGAATAGATATATGCATATGTGTGAAAGAACCACATCTTGCACACCTAGAACAAAGAAAACATTGTAATCAAGTTTGCTGTGGTAAAAAATAAAAATTAAGTTAAAAATACCAACAAGAAGTAATGAGACATAAACTTAAAGGGCTTTTTCCTCGCACATTCCATTCTAATTTACAACCTAGAACACCACTTCCAGTAAGGCTCTGTTGCCCTAGTAACCAGATTTGGTAAAGGAGAAATGCTGCCGCCTTGTGGCCGATTCCCACAAGAGCAGCTTTTAAACCACAGCTAATGGTCACTTACCATTCACAAGGACTCAGGGCTGTAAAGGACACCTGCCCTAAAAAAGTGTGCTGAGGTAGGGAATGGATAAAAAAAAAATTCAAAACACGCAGGATTTTCAAGATAGTATAAAGAGGTAAGTTTTACTCACTCTCTTTTTAAAGAAAGGAAAATGGATAAAAGTTCCACCTCAGGAAGTATTAGACTCATGCAATCTAATCTACAAAAAGTTTTCAACTCACACCAGTCGACTGACCATTGGCAAAAAGTCTACAAACAATAAATGCTGATGAGGTTTTAGAGAACTGTGTATCCTCTAGCTGCTGGTGAGATGTAAAAGGGTTAAACGCTAATATGAGAACAGAAAGGAGCTGCGTTGAAAAGGAAAAACTGAGGTACCATTCAATCCAGCAGGCGCACCAATGGGCCTCTCACCTGAGAAGACCAGAATGAAGAAGACCCGGGTTGCAAAAGCTGCACTGCAGCCTTATTCACAATAGACAAGACAGTGAAGCAACCAAAATGTCCATCAACAGATGAAAGGATAAAGAAGAAGTGGAGGTCCAAGTAGACAATGAATACTAGGCATGGAAAACAGTGAAACACTGCTCTTTGAGGCACCATAGATGATCTTGGAGATAATCACAGAACATGAGGTAAGTCGGAAAGCAAAAGTCCTATATCCTATGATATCACTTATAGGCGTTATCTAATAACGGACACAAATGAACATATTTCCACAAAGAAAGTCAATCACAGACTTATTAAAAAAAAAAAAAAAACTATGCTTATCTAAAAGGAAAGGTGGGGGGGATGGATAAATGAAGATTAGCGTTACCATATGTATACAAATACATATTATATACATATATCAAAAGACCGACCCTATAGCAAGGAAGGTTTACGGAACACTCTGTAATAATTTACAGGGGAAGAGGATCTCTACATAAATAGGTATATAGAATATGTAGATGGACCAGAGTGTGTACACCTTGGACAAGCAACATTCTAACCATTACCCCAATTGAAAAAATTAAAACAACGAACTAGGAGTAATGAGACATAAACTTATGGGGGGTTTTTCCTGGCACATTCCATCCAAATTTACAACCTAGGCAAACGACTTCCAGAACGGCTCTGCTGCCCTAGTACCCAGATTTGGGAATGGAGAAATGCTGCATCCTTGTGGCCGTTTCCCACAACAGCAGCTTTAAACCCACTGCCAAAGGTCACTAAATATTCACCAATGGCAGTTCTGTAAATGGCACCTGCCCTCCAAAAAATACTGAGGTCGAAAATCGACCAAAAAATTCTAGAGTGCAACCTTCTAAAAAGAAAATTTGAAGAGGTATATTATACTCACAGTTTTTTTTCTTTTTTCTTTTAACAGAAAAGAAAAAGGCGTGGACAAATGATGAATTGTAGGAATTTTGACAGGCATGTAAACCCAAATTACAAAAACCTATCAGCTCACACCAGTCAGAATGGCCATCAACAAAAATCCTGCAAACAATATATGCTGACGTGATTGTGGAGAAATGCGTCCCCTCGATTCTAAGGGGGACGTGGTAAGAGTCACTAATGAAAGGACAATTGAGGTGCCTTGAAAAGGTAAACGTTGAGCTACCATAGCAGTCAATCAATCATACCCACTGCTGGGTCTATCACCTGAGAAAATGAAAATCAATAATCACAGGCTGGCAATCCTGCACTCCAGCAATATTTACCATAGGCAACACTTGGAAGCAACGGACATGTCCATCAACAGAGGAATGCACCAAGAAGAAGTGGTCCATGTACACAATGGAATATTAGCCATGGAAAACCTTGAAGCACTGCTCTTTGAGGCACCATAGATGAGCCTGGAGATAATCAAAAAACATGAAGTAGGTCGGAAAGCCAAAGACCTATAGCCTATATTATCACTTATGGCATTATCTAATAACTGACACAGATGAACATATTTCCAAAGAGAAAGACACTCACAGGCTTAGAAAACAAACTATGCTCATCTAAAAGGAAAGGAGGGGGGAAATTGAGAAATGAAGATTAGTGTTACTATACATATACAAATACATATTATATCCATGTATCAAAAAGACCGAACATATAGCAAGGGAGGTCGACGGAACACTGTAATATTTTACATGGGAAGAGGATCTGTACATTCATAGACATGCATAATGTACAAATGAACCAGAATGTGTACACCTAGGACAGACAATGTTCTAAATTTACCCAGATTAAAAAAAAAAAATTTAAAAACCAAGAAGAAGTAATGAGATATAAACTTATGGGGATTTCTCCTGGCAAATTCCATTCTAATTTACAACCTAGGACAATGACTTCCAGAAAGGCTCTGCTGCCCTAGTACCCAGATTGGGGAATGGAGAAATGCTACCTCCTTGAGGCCGTTTCCCACAACAGCAGCTTTGAACCCACTGCAAAAGGTCACTAAATTTTCACCAACTTGCAGTTCTGTAAATGGCACCCGCCCTCCAGAAAATTTCTGCGGTCAAAAATCGACCAAAAAATTCAAAAGAGGGCAACCTTCGAAGAAGACAATTTCAAGAGCTATATTGTACTCACGGTTTTTTCTTTTAAGAGAAAAGACAAAGGCGTAGGAATATGATGAATTTTAAAAATTTTAATGACATGCATACCCATATTACAAAACCTATCAGCACAGAGCAGTCAGAATGGCCATTAGGAAAAATGCTGCAAAAAATAAATGGTGAAGGGAGTGTGGAGAAATGCGTACCCTCGGTTGTAAGGGGGGGGCATGTAAAGAGCCACTAATGAAAACACAATGTAGGCGCTTTGAACAGGGAAACATTGAGCTACCAGTCAATCAATCACAACCACTGCTTGGCCTATCACCTGAGAAAATGAGAATCAAAAAGTCACAGGCTGGCAAACCTGTACGCCAGCAAGATTTACCATAGTCAGTACTTGGAAGCAATGAAAATGTCCATCAACCGAGGAATGCACCAAGAAGAAGTGGTCCACGTACACAATGGAATATTACTCTAATAATAAATATAAATTAAATTTAAAAACAAACAAAAGCAAGGAGACATCAACATTTGTGGGTTTATCCGGGCACATTGCACTCTAGTTTGTAACCGAAGAACACCACTGGCCGGTAGGTCTGTTTCCCTGGTACCAGCATGGGGAACGTAGAAAGGCTGCCGCTCTCTGGCCGTTACCTGCTAAAGCAGGTTTAAAGCCTGAGCTAATGGTCACTTCATATGAACAAGTACTGCGGGGCTGTAAATGAAACCTGCCCTCAAAATATCTTGAGGGAGATAATGGCCAAAATATTTCAAATGGTGACACATACTTTAAGAAAACACTTTGAAGAAATAAGCTCTAATCACAGCTGGAAAAATAAAAAGGACATGTCTAAAAGCTCAATTTCAACGCATTATGAGACACATGCAAATTCAACCACAAAGAGGTATCAGCTCACACCACTCAGAATAACCATCAGCAAAAACTACAAAGAATAAATGCTGAAGGTGCTGGGAAGAAATGCATACCCTCAACTTTATGTGGGACGTAACCTGGAAAGAGCCACTAAAGAGAACAGAATAGAGGTGCCTTTAAAATGTAAACATTGAGCTACCATAGGATCCAGCAGACCTATTCCTGCACCTATAAACTAAGAAGACAGAATTGGAAGGACACAGGTACGCAAATCTGCATTGCATAGTATTCCCATAGCCAAGATATGGAAGTAACCAGAAAGTCCACCGACAGATGGGCAGACAAAGAAGGACTGCTACATGTACAGATGGAATATGAGCTTGTGAAAAAATGAAACAATGCCATTTGCAGCACCATAGATGAGTCTAGAAGTAATCACGCAACTTGGAGTAAGTGAGAAAGCGAAAGCCCCATATCCTATCATATCACATATAGGTGTTACCTAAAAA
This sequence comes from Eschrichtius robustus, assembly GCF_028021215.1. NCBI lineage: Eukaryota > Metazoa > Chordata > Mammalia > Artiodactyla > Eschrichtiidae > Eschrichtius > Eschrichtius robustus. The sequence goes on along the minus strand of NC_090830.1, from coordinate 23,145,353 downwards.
ATGATACAAACAAAGATATTTCCACAGAGAAACACTATCATAGCTTCATTAAAAAAACTTATGGTTCACCAAATGGAAAGGTGTGAGATTGGATACATTACCATATTGAGGTTAACAGAGAGATACAAACACATGTGAAATATATAATCACCAAAGACCTACGCAATACCAAGAGGAGACTACTCAACATTGTGTCATAACCGACATGGGAAAAGGATCCGAAGAAGAATAGATATATGCATATGTGTGAAAGAACCACATCTTGCACACCTAGAACAAAGAAAACATTGTAATCAAGTTTGCTGTGGTAAAAAATAAAAATTAAGTTAAAAATACCAACAAGAAGTAATGAGACATAAACTTAAAGGGCTTTTTCCTCGCACATTCCATTCTAATTTACAACCTAGAACACCACTTCCAGTAAGGCTCTGTTGCCCTAGTAACCAGATTTGGTAAAGGAGAAATGCTGCCGCCTTGTGGCCGATTCCCACAAGAGCAGCTTTTAAACCACAGCTAATGGTCACTTACCATTCACAAGGACTCAGGGCTGTAAAGGACACCTGCCCTAAAAAAGTGTGCTGAGGTAGGGAATGGATAAAAAAAAAATTCAAAACACGCAGGATTTTCAAGATAGTATAAAGAGGTAAGTTTTACTCACTCTCTTTTTAAAGAAAGGAAAATGGATAAAAGTTCCACCTCAGGAAGTATTAGACTCATGCAATCTAATCTACAAAAAGTTTTCAACTCACACCAGTCGACTGACCATTGGCAAAAAGTCTACAAACAATAAATGCTGAAGAGGTTTTAGAGAACTGTGTATCCTCTAGCTGCTGGTGAGATGTAAAAGGGTTAAACGCTAATAATGAGAACAGAAAGGAGCTGCGTTGAAAAGGAAAAACTGAGGTACCATTCAATCCAGCAGGCGCACCAATGGGCCTCTCACCTGAGAAGACCAGAATGAAGAAGACCCGGGTTGCAAAAGCTGCACTGCAGCCTTATTCACAATAGACAAGACAGTGAAGCAACCAAAATGTCCATCAACAGATGAAAGGATAAAGAAGAAGTGGAGGTCCAAGTAGACAATGAATACTAGGCATGGAAAACAGTGAAACACTGCTCTTTGAGGCACCATAGATGATCTTGGAGATAATCACAGAACATGAGGTAAGTCGGAAAGCAAAAGTCCTATATCCTATGATATCACTTATAGGCGTTATCTAATAACGGACACAAATGAACATATTTCCACAAAGAAAGTCAATCACAGACTTATTAAAAAAAAAAAAAAAACTATGCTTATCTAAAAGGAAAGGTGGGGGGGATGGATAAATGAAGATTAGCGTTACCATATGTATACAAATACATATTATATACATATATCAAAAAGACCGACCCTATAGCAAGGAAGGTTTACGGAACACTCTGTAATAATTTACAGGGGAAGAGGATCTCTACATAAATAGGTATATAGAATATGTAGATGGACCAGAGTGTGTACACCTTGGACAAGCAACATTCTAACCATTACCCCAATTGAAAAAATTAAAACAACGAACTAGGAGTAATGAGACATAAACTTATGGGGGGTTTTCCTGGCACATTCCATCCAAATTTACAACCTAGGCAAACGACTTCCAGAACGGCTCTGCTGCCCTAGTACCCAGATTTGGGAATGGAGAAATGCTGCATCCTTGTGGCCGTTTCCCACAACAGCAGCTTTAAACCCACTGCCAAAGGTCACTAAATATTCACCAATGGCAGTTCTGTAAATGGCACCTGCCCTCCAAAAAATACTGAGGTCGAAAATCGACCAAAAAATTCTAGAGTGCAACCTTCTAAAAAGAAAATTTGAAGAGGTATATTATACTCACAGTTTTTTTCTTTTTTCTTTTAACAGAAAAGAAAAAGGCGTGGACAAATGATGAATTGTAGGAATTTTGACAGGCATGTAAACCCAAATTACAAAAACCTATCAGCTCACACCAGTCAGAATGGCCATCAACAAAAATCCTGCAAACAATATATGCTGACGTGATTGTGGAGAAATGCGTCCCCTCGATTCTAAGTGGGACGTGGTAAGAGTCACTAATGAAAGGACAATTGAGGTGCCTTGAAAAGGTAAACGTTGAGCTACCATAGCAGTCAATCAATCATACCCACTGCTGGGTCTATCACCTGAGAAAATGAAAATCAATAATCACAGGCTGGCAATCCTGCACTCCAGCAATATTTACCATAGGCAACACTTGGAAGCAACGGACATGTCCATCAACAGAGGAATGCACCAAGAAGAAGTGGTCCATGTACACAATGGAATATTAGCCATGGAAAACCTTGAAGCACTGCTCTTTGAGGCACCATAGATGAGCCTGGAGATAATCAAAAAACATGAAGTAGGTCGGAAAGCCAAAGACCTATAGCCTATATTATCACTTATGGCATTATCTAATAACTGACACAGATGAACATATTTCCAAAGAGAAAGACACTCACAGGCTTAGAAAACAAACTATGCTCATCTAAAAGGAAAGGAGGGGGGAAATTGAGAAATGAAGATTAGTGTTACTATACATATACAAATACATATTATATCCATGTATCAAAAAGACCGAACATATAGCAAGGGAGGTCGACGGAACACTGTAATATTTTACATGGGAAGAGGATCTGTACATTCATAGACATGCATAATGTACAAATGAACCAGAATGTGTACACCTAGGACAGACAATGTTCTAAATTTACCCAGATTAAAAAAAAAAATTTAAAAACCAAGAAGAAGTAATGAGATATAAACTTATGGGGATTTCTCCTGGCAAATTCCATTCTAATTTACAACCTAGGACAATGACTTCCAGAAAGGCTCTGCTGCCCTAGTACCCAGATTGGGGAATGGAGAAATGCTACCTCCTTGAGGCCGTTTCCCACAACAGCAGCTTTGAACCCACTGCAAAAGGTCACTAAATTTTCACCAACTCGCAGTTCTGTAAATGGCACCCGCCCTCCAGAAAATTTCTGCGGTCAAAAATCGACCAAAAAATTCAAAAGAGGGCAACCTTCGAAGAAGACAATTTCAAGAGGTATATTGTACTCACGGTTTTTTCTTTTAAGAGAAAAGACAAAGGCGTAGGAATATGATGAATTTTAAAAATTTTAATGACATGCATACCCATATTACAAAACCTATCAGCACAGAGCAGTCAGAATGGCCATTAGGAAAAATGCTGCAAAAAATAAATGGTGAAGGGAGTGTGGAGAAATGCGTACCCTCGGTTGTAAGGGGGGGCATGTAAAGAGCCACTAATGAAAACACAATGTAGGCGCTTTGAACAGGGAAACATTGAGCTACCAGTCAATCAATCACAACCACTGCTTGGCCTATCACCTGAGAAAATGAGAATCAAAAAGTCACAGGCTGGCAAACCTGTACGCCAGCAAGATTTACCATAGTCAGTACTTGGAAGCAATGAAAATGTCCATCAACCGAGGAATGCACCAAGAAGAAGTGGTCCACGTACACAATGGAATATTACTCTAATAATAAATATAAATTAAATTTAAAAACAAACAAAAGCAAGGAGACATCAACATTTGTGGGTTTATCCGGGCACATTGCACTCTAGTTTGTAACCGAAGAACACCACTGGCCGGTAGGTCTGTTTCCCTGGTACCAGCATGGGGAAAGTAGAAAGGCTGCCGCTCTCTGGCCGTTACCTGCTAAAGCAGGTTTAAAGCCTGAGCTAATGGTCACTTCATATGAACAAGTACTGCGGGGCTGTAAATGAAACCTGCCCTCAAAATATCTTGAGGGAGATAATGGCCAAAATATTTCAAATGGTGACACATACTTTAAGAAAACACTTTGAAGAAATAATCTCTAATCACAGCTGGAAAAATAAAAAGGACATGTCTAAAAGCTCAATTTCAACGCATTATGAGACACATGCAAATTCAACCACAAAGAGGTATCAGCTCACACCACTCAGAATAACCATCAGCAAAAACTACAAAGAATAAATGCTGAAGGTGCTGGGAAGAAATGCATACCCTCAACTTTATGTGGGACGTAACCTGGAAAGAGCCACTAAAGAGAACAGAATAGAGGTGCCTTTAAAATGTAAACATTGAGCTACCATAGGATCCAGCAGACCTATTCCTGTACCTATAAACTAAGAAGACAGAATTGGAAGGACACAGGTACGCAAATCTGCATTGCATAGTATTCCCATAGCCAAGATATGGAAGTAACCAGAAAGTCCACCGACAGATGGGCGGACAAAGAAGGACTGCTACATGTACAGATGGAATATGAGCTTGTGAAAAAATGAAACAATGCCATTTGCAGCACCATAGATGAGTCTAGAAGTAATCACGCAACTTGGAGTAAGTGAGAAAGCGAAAGACCCATATCCTATCATATCACATATAGGTGTTACCTAAAAAATGATACAAACAAAGATATTTCCACAGAGAAACACTATCATAGCTTCATTAAAAAAACTTATGGTTCACCAAATGGAAAGGTGTGAGGATTGGATTCCATACCATATTGAGGTTAACAGAGAGTTACAAACACATGTGAAATATATAATCACCAAAGACCTACGCAATACCAAGAGGAGACTACTCAACATTGTGTCATAACCGACATGGGAAAAGGATCCGAAGAAGAATAGATATATGCATATGTGTGAAAGAACCACATCTTGCACACCTAGAACAAAGAAAACATTGTAATCAAGTTTGCTGTGGTAAAAAATAAAAATTAAGTTAAAAATACCAACAAGAAGTAATGAGACATAAACTTAAAGGGCTTTTTCCTCGCACATTCCATTCTAATTTACAACCTAGAACACCACTTCCAGTAAGGCTCTGTTGCCCTAGTAACCAGATTTGGTAAAGGAGAAATGCTGCCGCCTTGTGGCCGATTCCCGCAAGAGCAGCTTTTAACCCACAGCTAATGGTCACTTACCATTCACAAGGACTCAGGGCTGTAAAGGACACCTGCCCTAAAAAAGTGTGCTGAGGTAGGGAATGGATAAAAAAAAATTCAAAACACGCAGGATTTTCAAGATAGTATAAAGAGGTAAGTTTTACTCACTCTCTTTTTAAAGAAAGGAAAATGGATAAAAGTTCCACCTCAGGAAGTATTAGACTCATACAATCTAATCTACAAAAAGTTTTCAACTCACACCAGTCGACTGACCATTGGCAAAAAGTCTACAAACAATAAATGCTGAAGAGGTTTTAGAGAACTGTGTATCCTCTAGCTGCTGGTGAGATGTAAAAGGGTTAAACGCTAATAATGAGAACAGAAAGGAGCTGCGTTGAAAAGGAAAAACTGAGGTACCATTCAATCCAGCAGGCGCACCAATGGGCCTCTCACCTGAGAAGACCAGAATGAAGAAGACCCGGGTTGCAAAAGCTGCACTGCAGCCTTATTCACAATAGACAAGACAGTGAAGCAACCAAAATGTCCATCAACAGATGAAAGGATAAAGAAGAAGTGATGGTCCATGTAGACAATGAATACTAGCCATGGAAAACAGTGAAACACTGCTCTTTGAGGCACCATAGATGATCTTGGAGATAATCACAGAACATGAGGTAAGTCGGAAAGCAAAAGTCCTATATCCTATGATATCACTTATAGGCGTTATCTAATAACGGACACAAATGAACATATTTCCACAAAGAAAGTCAATCACAGACTTATTTAAAAAAAGAAACTATGCTTATCTAAAAGGAAAGTTGGGGGGGATGAATAAATGAAGATTAGCGTTACCATATGTATACAGATACATATTATATACATATATCAAAAAGACCGACCCTATAGCAAGGAAGGTTTACAGAACACTCTGTAATAATTTACAGGGGAAGAGGATCTCTACATAAATAGGTATATAGAATATGTAGATGAACCAGAGTGTGTACACCTTGGACAAGCAACATTCTAACCATTACCCCAATTGAAAAAATTAAAACAACGAACTAGGAGTAATGAGACATAAACTTATGGGGGGTTTTCCTGGCACATTCCATCCAAATTTACAACCTAGGCAAACGACTTCCAGAACGGCTCTGCTGCCCTAGTACCCAGATTTGGGAATGGAGAAATGCTGCATCCTTGTGGCCGTTTCCCACAACAGCAGCTTTAAACCCACTGCCAAAAGTCACTAAATATTCACCAATGGCAGTTCTGTAAATGGCACCTGCCCTCCAAAAAATACTGAGGTCGAAAATCGACCAAAAAATTCTAGAGTGCAACCTTCCAAAAAGAAAATTTGAAGAGTTATATTATACTCACACTTTTTTTCTTTTTTCTTTTAACAGAAAAGAAAAAGGCGTGGACAAATGATGAATTGTAGGAATTTTGACAGGCATGTAAACCCAAATTACAAAAACCTAACAGCTCACACCAGTCAGAATGGCCATCAACAAAAATCCTGCAAACAATATATGCTGACGTGATTGTGGAGAAATGTGTCCCCTCGATTCTAAGGGGGACGTGGTAAGAGTCACTAATGAAAGGACAATTGAGGTGCCTTGAAAAGGTAAACGTTGAGCTACCATAGCAGTCAATCAATCATACCCACTGCTGGGTCTATCACCTGAGAAAATGAAAATCAATAATCACAGGCTGGCAATCCTGCACTCCAGCAATATTTACCATAGGCAACACTTGGAAGCAACGGACATGTCCATCAACAGAGGAATGCACCAAGAAGAAGTGGTCCATGTACACAATGGAATATTAGCCATGGAAAACCTTGAAGCACTGCTCTTTGAGGCACCATAGATGAGCCTGGAGATAATCACAAAACATGAAGTAGGTCGGAAAGCCAAAGTCCTATAGCCTATATTATCACTTATGGCATTATCTAATAACTGACACAGATGAACATATTTCCAAAGGGAAAGACACTCACAGGCTTAGAAAACAAACTATGCTCATCTAAAAGGAAAGGAGGGGGGAGATTGAGAAATGAAGATTAGTGTTACTATACATATACAAATACATATTATATCCATGTATCAAAAAGACCGAACATATAGCAAGGGAGGTCGACGGAACACTGTAATATTTTACATGGGAAGAGGATCCGTACATTCATAGACATACATAATGTACAAATGAACCAGATTGTGTACACCTAGGACAGACAATGTTCTAAACTTTACCCAGATTAAAAAAAAAATTTAAAAACCAAGAAGAAGTAATGAGACATAAACTTATGGGGATTTCTCCTGGCAAATTCCATTCTAATTTACAACCTAGGACAATGACTTCCAGAAAGGCTCTGCTGCCCTAGTACCCAGATTGGGGAATGGAGAAATGCTACCTCCTTGAGGCCGTTTCCCACAACAGCAGCTTTGAACCCACTGCAAAAGGTCACTAAATTTTCACCAACTCGCAGTTCTGTAAATGGCACCCGCCCTCCAGAAAATTTCTGCGGTCAAAAATCGACCAAAAAATTCAAAAGAGGGCAACCTTCGAAGAAGACAATTTCAAGAGCTATATTGTACTCACGTTTTTTTTTCTTTTAAGAGAAAAGACAAAGGCGTAGGAATATGATGAATTTTAAAAATTTTAATGACATGCATACCCATATTACAAAACCTATCAGCTCAGAGCAGTCAGAATGGCCATTAGGAAAAATGCTGCAAAAAATAAATAGTGAAGGGAGTGTGGAGAAATGCGTACCATCGGTTGTAAGGGGGGGGCATGTAAAGAGCCACTAATGAAAACACAATGTAGGCGCTTTGAACAGGGAAACATTGAGCTACCAGTCAATCAAACACAACCACTGCTTGGCCTATCACCTGAGAAAATGTGAATCAAAAAGTCACAGGCTGGCAAACCTGTACGCCAGCAAGATTTACCATAGTCAGTACTTGGAAGCAATGAAAATGTCCATCAACCGAGGAATGCACCAAGAAGAAGTGGTCCACGTACACAATGGAATATTACTCTAATAATAAATATAAATTAAATTTAAAAACAAACAAAAGCAAGGAGACATCAGTAGGGGAGAGAGGGGTGAGGAGGGAAAGGAGTGGAAGGAAGGCTGAGGGAAGAAGAGGCGGAGGGGGAAAGAGGAGGAGGAGGGGAAGGGGAAGAAGAGAAGAGGCTGCCGCTCTCTGGCCGTTACCTGCAAAAGCAGGTTTAAAGCCTGAGCTAATGGTCACTTCATATGAACAAGTACTGCAGCGCTGTAAATGAAACCTGCCCTCAAAATATCTTGAGGGAGATAATGGCCAAAATATTTCAAATGGTGACACATACTTTAAGAAAACACTTTGAAGAAATAAGCTCTAATCACAGCTGGAAAAATAAAAAGGACATGTGTAAAAGCTCAATTTCAACGCATTATGAGACACATGCAAATTCAACCATAAAGAGGTATCAGCTCACACCACTCAGAATAACCATCAGCAAAAACTACAAAGAATAAATGCTGAAGGTGCTGGGAAGAAATGCATACCCTCAACTTTATGTGGGACGTAACCTGGAAAGAGCCACTAAAGAGAACAGAATAGAGGTGCCTTTAAAATGTAAACATTGAGCTACCATAGGATCCAGCAGACCTATTCCTGCACCTATAAACTAAGAAGACAGAATTGGAAGGACACAGGTACGCAAATCTGCATTGCATAGTATTCCCATAGCCAAGATATGGAAGTAACCAAAAAGTCCACCGACAGATTGGCGGACAAAGAAGAACTGCTACATGTACAGATGGAATATGAGCTTGTGAAAAAATGAAACAATGCCATTTGCAGCACCATAGATGAGTCTAGAAGTAATCACACCACTTGGAGTAAGTGAGAAAGCGAAAGACCCATATCCTATCATATCACATATAGGTGTTACCTAAAAAATGATACAAACAAAGATATTTCCACAGAGAAACACTATCATAGCTTCATTAAAAAAACTTATGGTTCACCAAATGGAAAGGTGTGAGGATTGGATTCCATACCATATTGAGGTTAACAGAGAGTTACAAACACATGTGAAATATATAATCACCAAAGACCTACGCAATACCAAGAGGAGACTACTCAACATTGTGTCATAACCGACATGGGAAAAGGATCCGAAGAAGAATAGATATATGCATATGTGTGAAAGAACCACATCTTGCACACCTAGAACAAAGAAAACATTGTAATCAAGTTTGCTGTGATAAAAAATAAAAATTAAGTTAAAAATACCAACAAGAAGTAATGAGACATAAACTTAAAGGGCTTTTTCCTCGCACATTCCATTCTAATTTACAACCTAGAACACCACTTCCAGTAAGGCTCTGTTGCCCTAGTAACCAGATTTGGTAAAGGAGAAATGCTGCCGCCTTGTGGCCGATTCCCGCAAGAGCAGCTTTTAACCCACAGCTAATGGTCACTTACCATTCACAAGGACTCAGGGCTGTAAAGGACACCTGCCCTAAAAAAGTGTGCTGAGGTAGGGAATGGATAAAAAAAATTCAAAACACGCAGGATTTTCAAGATAGTATAAAGAGGTAAGTTTTACTCACTCTCTTTTTAAAGAAAGGAAAATGGATAAAAGTTCCACCTCAGGAAGTATTAGACTCATGCAATCTAATCTACAAAAAGTTTTCAACTCACACCAGTCGACTGACCATTGGCAAAAAGTCTACAAACAATAAATGCTGAAGAGGTTTTAGAGAACTGTGTATCCTCTAGCTGCTGGTGAGATGTAAAAGGGTTAAACGCTAATAATGAGAACAGAAAGGAGCTGCGTTGAAAAGGAAAAACTGAGGTACCATTCAATCCAGCAGGCGCACCAATGGGCCTCTCACCTGAGAAGACCAGAATGAAGAAGACCCGGGTTGCAAAAGCTGCACTGCAGCCTTATTCACAATAGACAAGACAGTGAAGCAACCAAAATGTCCATCAACAGATGAAAGGATAAAGAAGAAGTGGAGGTCCAAGTAGACAATGAATACTAGGCATGGAAAACAGTGAAACACTGCTCTTTGAGGCACCATAGATGATCTTGGAGATAATCACAGAACATGAGGTAAGTCGGAAAGCAAAAGTCCTATATCCTATGATATCACTTATAGGCGTTATCTAATAATGGACACAAATGAACATATTTCCACAAAGAAAGTCAATCACAGACTTATTAAAAAAAAAAAAAAAACTATGCTTATCTAAAAGGAAAGGTGGGGGGGATGGATAAATGAAGATTAGCGTTACCATATGTATACAAATACATATTATATACATATATCAAAAAGACCGACCCTATAGCAAGGAAGGTTTACGGAACACTCTGTAATAATTTACAGGGGAAGAGGATCTCTACATAAATAGGTATATAGAATATGTAGATGGACCAGAGTGTGTACACCTTGGACAAGCAACATTCTAACCATTACCCCAATTGAAAAAATTAAAACAACGAACTAGGAGTAATGAGACATAAACTTATGGGGGGTTTTCCTGGCACATTCCATCCAAATTTACAACCTAGGCAAACGACTTCCAGATCGGCTCTGCTGCCCTAGTACCCAGATTTGGGAATGGAGAAATGCTGCATCCTTGTGGCCGTTTCCCACAACAGCAGCTTTAAACCCACTGCCAAAGGTCACTAAATATTCACCAATGGCAGTTCTGTAAATGGCACCTGCCCTCCAAAAAATACTGAGGTCGAAAATCGACCAAAAAATTCTAGAGTGCAACCTTCTAAAAAGAAAATTTGAAGAGGTATATTATACTCACAGTTTTTTTCTTTTTTCTTTTAACAGAAAAGAAAAAGGCGTGGACAAATGATGAATTGTAGGAATTTTGACAGGCATGTAAACCCAAATTACAAAAACCTAACAGCTCACACCAGTCAGAATGGCCATCAACAAAAATCCTGCAAACAATATATGCTGACGTGATTGTGGAGAAATGCGTCCCCTCGATTCTAAGTGGGACGTGGTAAGAGTCACTAATGAAAGGACAATTGAGGTGCCTTGAAAAGGTAAACGTTGAGCTACCATAGCAGTCAATCAATCATACCCACTGCTGGGTCTATCACCTGAGAAAATGAAAATCAATAATCACAGGCTGGCAATCCTGCACTCCAGCAATATTTACCATAGGCAACACTTGGAAGCAACGGACATGTCCATCAACAGAGGAATGCACCAAGAAGAAGTGGTCCATGTACACAATGGAATATTAGCCATGGAAAACCTTGAAGCACTGCTCTTTGAGGCACCATAGATGAGCCTGGAGATAATCAAAAAACATGAAGTAGGTCGGAAAGCCAAAGACCTATAGCCTATATTATCACTTATGGCATTATCTAATAACTGACACAGATGAACATATTTCCAAAGAGAAAGACACTCACAGGCTTAGAAAACAAACTATGCTCATCTAAAAGGAAAGGAGGGGGGAAATTGAGAAATGAAGATTAGTGTTACTATACATATACAAATACATATTATATCCATGTATCAAAAAGACCGAACATATAGCAAGGGAGGTCGACGGAACACTGTAATATTTTACATGGGAAGAGGATCTGTACATTCATAGACATGCATAATGTACAAATGAACCAGATTGTGTACACCTAGGACAGACAATGTTCTAAATTTACCCAGATTAAAAAAAAAAATTTAAAAACCAAGAAGAAGTAATGAGATATAAACTTATGGGGATTTCTCCTGGCAAATTCCATTCTAATTTACAACCTAGGACAATGACTTCCAGAAAGGCTCTGCTGCCCTAGTACCCAGATTGGGGAATGGAGAAATGCTACCTCCTTGAGGCCGTTTCCCACAACAGCAGCTTTGAACCCACTGCAAAAGGTCACTAAATTTTCACCAACTCGCAGTTCTGTAAATGGCACCCGCCCTCCAGAAAATTTCTGCGGTCAAAAATCGACCAAAAAATTCAAAAGAGGGCAACCTTCGAAGAAGACAATTTCAAGAGGTATATTGTACTCACGGTTTTTTCTTTTAAGAGAAAAGACAAAGGCGTAGGAATATGATGAATTTTAAAAATTTTAATGACATGCATACCCATATTACAAAACCTATCAGCACAGAGCAGTCAGAATGGCCATTAGGAAAAATGCTGCAAAAAATAAATGGTGAAGGGAGTGTGGAGAAATGCGTACCCTCGGTTGTAAGGGGGGGGCATGTAAAGAGCCACTAATGAAAACACAATGTAGGCGCTTTGAACAGGGAAACATTGAGCTACCAGTCAATCAATCACAACCACTGCTTGGCCTATCACCTGAGAAAATGAGAATCAAAAAGTCACAGGCTGGCAAACCTGTACGCCAGCAAGATTTACCATAGTCAGTACTTGGAAGCAATGAAAATGTCCATCAACCGAGGAATGCACCAAGAAGAAGTGGTCCACGTACACAATGGAATATTACTCTAATAATAAATATAAATTAAATTTAAAAACAAACAAAAGCAAGGAGACATCAACATTTGTGGGTTTATCCGGGCACATTGCACTCTAGTTTATAACCGAAGAACACCACTGGCCGGTAGGTCTGTTTCCCTGGTACCAGCATGGGGAACGTAGAAAGGCTGCCGCTCTCTGGCCGTTACCTGCAAAAGCAGGTTTAAAGCCTGAGCTAATGGTCACTTCATATGAACAAGTACTGCGGGGCTGTAAATGAAACCTGCCCTCAAAATATCTTGAGGGAGATAATGGCCAAAATATTTCAAATGGTGACACATACTTTAAGAAAACACTTTGAAGAAATAAGCTCTAATCACAGCTGGAAAAATAAAAAGGACATGTCTAAAAGCTCAATTTCAACGCATTATGAGACACATGCAAATTCAACCACAAAGAGGTATCAGCTCACACCACTCAGAATAACCATCAGCAAAAACTACAAAGAATAAATGCTGAAGGTGCTGGGAAGAAATGCATACCCTCAACTTTATGTGGGACGTAACCTGGAAAGAGCCACTAAAGAGAACAGAATAGAGGTGCCTTTAAAATGTAAACATTGAGCTACCATAGGATCCAGCAGACCTATTCCTGGACCTATAAACTAAGAAGACAGAATTGGAAGGACACAGGTACGCAAATCTGCATTGCATAGTATTCCCATAGCCAAGATATGGAAGTAACCAGAAAGTCCACCGACAGATGGGCGGACAAAGAAGGACTGCTACATGTACAGATGGAATATGAGCTTGTGAAAAAATGAAACAATGCCATTTGCAGCACCATAGATGAGTCTAGAAGTAATCACGCAACTTGGAGTAAGTGAGAAAGCGAAAGACCCATATCCTATCATATCAGATATAGGTGTTACCTAAAAAATGATACAAACAAAGATATTTCCACAGAGAAACACTATCATAGCTTCATTAAAAAAACTTATGGTTCACCAAATGGAAAGGTGTGAGATTGGATACATTACCATATTGAGGTTAACAGAGAGATACAAACACATGTGAAATATATAATCACCAAAGACCTACGCAATACCAAGAGGAGACTACTCAACATTGTGTCATAACCGACATGGGAAAAGGATCCGAAGAAGAATAGATATATGCATATGTGTGAAAGAACCACATCTTGCACACCTAGAACAAAGAAAACATTGTAATCAAGTTTGCTGTGGTAAAAAATAAAAATTAAGTTAAAAATACCAACAAGAAGTAATGAGACATAAACTTAAAGGGCTTTTTCCTCGCACATTCCATTCTAATTTACAACCTAGAACACCACTTCCAGTAAGGCTCTGTTGCCCTATTAACCAGATTTGGTAAAGGAGAAATGCTGCCGCCTTGTGGCCGATTCCCACAAGAGCAGCTTTTAACCCACAGCTAATGGTCACTTACCATTCACAAGGACTCAGGGCTGTAAAGGACACCTGCCCTAAAAAAGTGTGCTGAGGTAGGGAATGGATAAAAAAAAAAAATCAAAACACGCAGGATTTTCAAGATAGTATAAAGAGGTAAGTTTTACTCACTCTCTTTTTAAAGAAAGGAAAATGGATAAAAGTTCCACCTCAGGAAGTATTAGACTCATGCAATCTAATCTACAAAAAGTTTTCAACTCACACCAGTCGACTGACCATTGGCAAAAAGTCTACAAACAATAAATGCTGAAGAGGTTTTAGAGAACTGTGTATCCTCTAGCTGCTGGTGAGATGTAAAAGGGTTAAACGCTAATAATGAGAACAGAAAGGAGCTGCGTTGAAAAGGAAAAACTGAGGTACCATTCAATCCAGCAGGCGCACCAATGGGCCTCTCACCTGAGAAGACCAGAATGAAGAAGACCCGGGTTGCAAAAGCTGCACTGCAGCCTTATTCACAATAGACAAGACAGTGAAGCAACCAAAATGTCCATCAACAGATGAAAGGATAAAGAAGAAGTGGTGGTCCATGTAGACAATGAATACTAGGCATGGAAAACAGTGAAACACTGCTCTTTGAGGCACCATAGATGATCTTGGAGATAATCACAGAACATGAGGTAAGTCGGAAAGCAAAAGTCCTATATCCTATGATATCACTTATAGGCGTTATCTAATAACGGACACAAATGAACATATTTCCACAAAGAAAGTCAATCACAGACTTATTAAAAAAAAAAAAAACTATGCTTATCTAAAAGGAAAGTTGGGGGGGATGGATAAATGAAGATTAGCGTTACCATATGTATACAAATACATATTATATACATATATCAAAAAGACCGACCCTATAGCAAGGAAGGTTTACGGAACACTCTGTAATAATTTACAGGGGAAGAGGATCTCTACATAAATAGGTTTATAGAATATGTAGATGAACCAGAGTGTGTACACCTTGGACAAGCAACATTCTAACCATTACCCCAAATGAAAAAATTAAAACAACGAACTAGGAGTAATGAGACATAAACTTATGGGGGGTTTTCCTGGCACATTCCATCCAAATTTACAACCTAGGCAAACGACTTCCAGAACGGCTCTGCTGCCCTAGTACCCAGATTTGGGAATGGAGAAATGCTGCATCCTTGTGGCCGTTTCCCACAACAGCAGCTTTAAACCCACTGCCAAAGGTCACTAAATATTCACCAATGGCAGTTCTGTAAATAGCACCTGCCCTCCAAAAAATACTGAGGTCGAAAATCGACCAAAAAATTCTAGAGTGCAACCTTCCAAAAAGAAAATTTGAAGAGGTATATTATACTCACACTTTTTTTCTTTTTTCTTTTAACAGAAAAGAAAAAGGCGTGGAAAAATGATGAATTGTAGGAATTTTGACAGGCATGTAAACCCAAATTACAAAAACCTATCAGCTCACACCAGTCAGATTGGCCATCAACAAAAATCCTGCAAACAATATATGCTGACGTGATTGTGGAGAAATGCATCCCCTCGATTCTAAGGGGGACGTGGTAAGAGTCACTAATGAAAGGACAATTGAGGTGCCTTGAAAAGGTAAACGTTGAGCTACCATAGCAGTCAATCAATCATACCCACTGCTGGGTCTATCACCTGAGAAAATGAAAATCAATAATCACAGGCTGGCAATCCTGCACTCCAGCAATATTTACCATAGGCAACACTTGGAAGCAACGGACATGTCCATCAACAGAGGAATGCACCAAGAAGAAGTGGTCCATGTACACAATGGAATATTAGCCATGGAAAACCTTGAAGCACTGCTCTTTGAGGCACCATAGATGAGCCTGGAGATAATCACAAAACATGAAGTAGGTCGGAAAGCCAAAGACCTATAGCCTATATTATCACTTATGGCATTATCTAATAACTGACACAGATGAACATATTTCCATAGAGAAAGACACTCACAGGCTTAGAAAACAAACTATGCTCATCTAAAAGGAAAGGAGGGGGGAAATTGAGAAATGAATATTAGTGTTACTATACATATACAAATACATATTATATCCATGTATCAAAAAGACCGAACATATAGCAAGGGAGGTCGACGGAACACTGTAATATTTTACATGGGAAGAGGATCCGTACATTCATAGACATACATAATGTACAAAAGAACCAGATTGTGTACACCTAGGACAGACAATGTTCTAAACTTTACCCAGATTAAAAAAAAAATTTAAAAACCAAGAAGAAGTAATGAGACATAAACTTATGGGCATTTCTCCTGGCAAATTCCATTCTAATTTACAACCTAGGACAATGACTTCCAGAAAGGCTCTGCTGCCCTAGTACCCAGATTGGGGAATGGAGAAATGCTACCTCCTTGTGGCCGTTTCCCACAACAGCAGCTTTGAACCCACTGCAAAAGGTCACTAAATTTTCACCAACTCGCAGTTCTGTAAATGGCACCCGCCCTCCAGAAAATTTCTGCGGTCAAAAATCGACCAAAAAATTCAAAAGAGGGCAACCTTCGAAGAAGACAATTTCAAGAGCTATATTGTACTCAAGTTTATTTTCTTTTAAGAGAAAAGACAAAGGCGTAGGAATATGATGAATTTTAAAAATTTTAATGACATGCATACCCATATTACAAAACCTATCAGCTCAGAGCAGTCAGAATGGTCATTAGGAAAAATGCTGCTAAAAATAAATAGTGAAGGGAGTGTGGAGAAATGCGTACCCTCGGTTGTAAGGGGGCGGCATGTAAAGAGCCACTAATGAAAACACAATGTAGGCGCTTTGAACAGGGAAACATTGAGCTACCAGTCAATTAATCACAACCACTGCTTGGCCTATCACCTGAGAAAATGAGAATCAAAAAGTCACAGGCTGGCAAACCTGTACGCCAGCAAGATTTACCATAGTCAGCACTTGGAAGCAATGAAAATGTCCATCAACCGAGGAATGCACCAAGAAGAAGTGGTCCACGTACACAATGGAATATTACTCTAATAATAAATATAAATTAAATTTAAAAACAAACAAAAGCAAGGAGACATCAACATTTGTGGGTTTATCCGGGCACATTGCACTCTGGTTTATAACCGAAGAACACCACTGGCCGGTAGGTCTGTTTCCCTGGTACCAGCATGGGGAACGTAGAAAGGCTGCCGCTCTCTGGCCGTTACCTGCTAAAGCAGGTTTAAAGCCTGAGCTAATGGTCACTTCATATGAACAAGTACTGCGGGGCTGTAAATGAAACCTGCCCTCAAAATATCTTGAGGGAGATAATGGCCAAAATATTTCAAATGGTGACACATACTTTAAGAAAACACTTTGAAGAAATAAGCTCTAATCACAGCTGGAAAAATAAAAAGGACATGTCTAAAAGCTCAATTTCAACGCATTATGAGACACATGCAAATTCAACCACAAAGAGGTATCAGCTCACACCACTCAGAATAACCATCAGCAAAAACTACAAAGAATAAATGCTGAAGGTGCTGGGAAGAAATGCATACCCTCAACTTTATGTGGGACGTAACCTGGAAAGAGCCACTAAAGAGAACAGAATAGAGGTGCCTTTAAAATGTAAACATTGAGCTACCATAGGATCCAGCAGACCTATTCCTGCACCTATAAACTAAGAAGACAGAATTGGAAGGACACAGGTACGCAAATCTGCATTGCATAGTATTCCCATAGCCAAGATATGGAAGTAACCAGAAAGTCCACCGACAGATGGGCGGACAAAGAAGGACTGCTACATGTACAGATGGAATATGAGCTTGTGAAAAAATGAAACAATGCCATTTGCAGCACCATAGATGAGTCTAGAAGTAATCACGCAACTTGGAGTAAGTGAGAAAGCGAAAGACCCATATCCTATCATATCACATATAGGTGTTACCTAAAAAATGATACAAACAAAGATATTTCCACAGAGAAACACTATCATAGCTTCATTAAAAAAACTTATGGTTCACCAAATGGAAAGGTGTGAGATTGGATACATTACCATATTGAGGTTAACAGAGAGATACAAACACATGTGAAATATATAATCACCAAAGACCTACGCAATACCAAGAGGAGACTACTCAACATTGTGTCATAACCGACATGGGAAAAAGGATCCGAAGAAGAATAGATATATGCATATGTGTGAAAGAACCACATCTTGCACACCTAGAACAAAGAAAACATTGTAATCAAGTTTGCTGTGGTAAAAAATAAAAATTAAGTTAAAAATACCAACAAGAAGTAATGAGACATAAACTTAAAGGGCTTTTTCCTCGCACATTCCATTCTAATTTACAACCTAGAACACCACTTCCAGTAAGGCTCTGTTGCCCTAGTAACCAGATTTGGTAAAGGAGAAATGCTGCCGCCTTGTGGCCGATTCCCGCAAGAGCAGCTTTTAACCCACAGCTAATGGTCACTTACCATTCACAAGGACTCAGGGCTGTAAAGGACACCTGCCCTAAAAAAGTGTGCTGAGGTAGGGAATGGATAAAAAAAAAATTCAAAACACGCAGGATTTTCAAGATAGTATAAAGAGGTAAGTTTTACTCACTCTCTTTTTAAAGAAAGGAAAATGGATAAAAGTTCCACCTCAGGAAGTATTAGACTCATACAATCTAATCTACAAAAAGTTTTCAACTCACACCAGTCGACTGACCATTGGCAAAAAGTCTACAAACAATAAATGCTGAAGAGGTTTTAGAGAACTGTGTATCCTCTAGCTGCTGGTGAGATGTAAAAGGGTTAAACGCTAATAATGAGAACAGAAAGGAGCTGCGTTGAAAAGGAAAAACTGAGGTACCATTCAATCCAGCAGGCGCACCAATGGGCCTCTCACCTGAGAAGACCAGAATGAAGAAGACCCGGGTTGCAAAAGCTGCACTGCAGCCTTATTCACAATAGACAAGACAGTGAAGCAACCAAAATGTCCATCAACAGATGAAAGGATAAAGAAGAAGTGATGGTCCATGTAGACAATGAATACTAGCCATGGAAAACAGTGAAACACTGCTCTTTGAGGCACCATAGATGATCTTGGAGATAATCACAGAACATGAGGTAAGTCGGAAAGCAAAAGTCCTATATCCTATGATATCACTTATAGGCGTTATCTAATAACGGACACAAATGAACATATTTCCACAAAGAAAGTCAATCACAGACTTATTTAAAAAAAGAAACTATGCTTATCTAAAAGGAAAGTTGGGGGGGATGGATAAATGAAGATTAGCGTTACCATATGTATACAGATACATATTATATACATATATCAAAAAGACCGACCCTATAGCAAGGAAGGTTTACAGAACACTCTGTAATAATTTACAGGGGAAGAGGATCTCTACATAAATAGGTATATAGAATATGTAGATGAACCAGAGTGTGTACACCTTGGACAAGCAACATTCTAACCATTACCCCAATTGAAAAAATTAAAACAACGAACTAGGAGTAATGAGACATAAACTTATAGGGGGTTTTCCTGGCACATTCCATCCAAATTTACAACCTAGGCAAACGACTTCCAGAACGGCTCTGCTGCCCTAGTACCCAGATTTGGGAATGGAGAAATGCTGCATCCTTGTGGCCGTTTCCCACAACAGCAGCTTTAAACCCACTGCCAAAAGTCACTAAATATTCACCAATGGCAGTTCTGTAAATGGCACCTGCCCTCCAAAAAATACTGAGGTCGAAAATCGACCAAAAAATTCTAGAGTGCAACCTTCCAAAAAGAAAATTTGAAGAGTTATATTATACTCACACTTTTTTTCTTTTTTCTTTTAACAGAAAAGAAAAAGGCGTGGACAAATGATGAATTGTAGGAATTTTGACAGGCATGTAAACCCAAATTACAAAAACCTAACAGCTCACACCAGTCAGAATGGCCATCAACAAAAATCCTGCAAACAATATATGCTGACGTGATTGTGGAGAAATGTGTCCCCTCGATTCTAAGGGGGACGTGGTAAGAGTCACTAATGAAAGGACAATTGAGGTGCCTTGAAAAGGTAAACGTTGAGCTACCATAGCAGTCAATCAATCATACCCACTGCTGGGTCTATCACCTGAGAAAATGAAAATCAATAATCACAGGCTGGCAATCCTGCACTCCAGCAATATTTACCATAGGCAACACTTGGAAGCAACGGACATGTCCATCAACAGAGGAATGCACCAAGAAGAAGTGGTCCATGTACACAATGGAATATTAGCCATGGAAAACCTTGAAGCACTGCTCTTTGAGGCACCATAGATGAGCCTGGAGATAATCACAAAACATGAAGTAGGTCGGAAAGCCAAAGACCTATAGCCTATATTATCACTTATGGCATTATCTAATAACTGACACAGATGAACATATTTCCAAAGGGAAAGACACTCACAGGCTTAGAAAACAAACTATGCTCATCTAAAAGGAAAGGAGGGGGGAGATTGAGAAATGAAGATTAGTGTTACTATACATATACAAATACATATTATATCCATGTATCAAAAAGACCGAACATATAGCAAGGGAGGTCGACGGAACACTGTAATATTTTACATGGGAAGAGGATCCGTACATTCATAGACATACATAATGTACAAATGAACCAGATTGTGTACACCTAGGACAGACAATGTTCTAAACTTTACCCAGATTAAAAAAAAAATTTAAAAACCAAGAAGAAGTAATGAGACATAAACTTATGGGGATTTCTCCTGGCAAATTCCATTCTAATTTACAACCTAGGACAATGACTTCCAGAAAGGCTCTGCTGCCCTAGTACCCAGATTGGGGAATGGAGAAATGCTACCTCCTTGTGGCCGTTTCCCACAACAGCAGCTTTGAACCCACTGCAAAAGGTCACTAAATTTTCACCAACTCGCAGTTCTGTAAATGGCACCCGCCCTCCAGAAAATTTCTGCGGTCAAAAATCGACCAAAAAATTCAAAAGAGGGCAACCTTCGAAGAAGACAATTTCAAGAGCTATATTGTACTCAAGTTTTTTTTCTTTTAAGAGAAAAGACAAAGGCGTAGGAATATGATGAATTTTAAAAATTTTAATGACATGCATACCCATATTACAAAACCTATCAGCTCAGAGCAGTCAGAATGGTCATTAGGAAAAATGCTGCTAAAAATAAATAGTGAAGGGAGTGTGGAGAAATGCGTACCCTCGGTTGTAAGGGGGCGGCATGTAAAGAGCCACTAATGAAAACACAATGTAGGCGCTTTGAACAGGGAAACATTGAGCTACCAGTCAATTAATCACAACCACTGCTTGGCCTATCACCTGAGAAAATGAGAATCAAAAAGTCACAGGCTGGCAAACCTGTACGCCAGCAAGATTTACCATAGTCAGCACTTGGAAGCAATGAAAATGTCCATCAACCGAGGAATGCACCAAGAAGAAGTGGTCCACGTACACAATGGAATATTACTCTAATAATAATTATAAATTAAATTTAAAAACAAACAAAAGCAAGGAGACATCAACATTTGTGGGTTTATCCGGGCACATTGCACTCTGGTTTATAACCGAAGAACACCACTGGCCGGTAGGTCTGTTTCCCTGGTACCAGCATGGGGAACGTAGAAAGGCTGCCGCTCTCTGGCCGTTACCTGCTAAAGCAGGTTTAAAGCCTGAGCTAATGGTCACTTCATATGAACAAGTACTGCGGGGCTGTAAATGAAACCTGCCCTCAAAATATCTTGAGGGAGATAATGGCCAAAATATTTCAAATGGTGACACATACTTTAAGAAAACACTTTGAAGAAATAAGCTCTAATCACAGCTGGAAAAATAAAAAGGACATGTCTAAAAGCTCAATTTCAATGCATTATGAGACACATGCAAATTCAACCACAAAGAGGTATCAGCTCACACCACTCAGAATAACCATCAGCAAAAACTACAAAGAATAAATGCTGAAGGTGCTGGGAAGAAATGCATACCCTCAACTTTATGTGGGACGTAACCTGGAAAGAGCCACTAAAGAGAACAGAATAGAGGTGCCTTTAAAATGTAAACATTGAGCTACCATAGGATCCAGCAGACCTATTCCTGCACCTATAAACTAAGAAGACAGAATTGGAAGGACACAGGTACGCAAATCTGCATTGCATAGTATTCCCATAGCCAAGATATGGAAGTAACCAAAAAGTCCACCGACAGATGGGCGGACAAAGAAGAACTGCTACATGTACAGATGGAATATGAGCTTGTGAAAAAATGAAACAATGCCATTTGCAGCACCATAAATGAGTCTAATAGTAATCACGCCACTTGGAGTAAGTGAGAAAGCGAAAGACCCATATCCTATCATATCACATATAGGTGTTACCTAAAAAATGATACAAACAAAGATATTTCCACAGAGAAACACTATCATAGCTTCATTAAAAAAACTTATGGTTCACCAAATGGAAAGGTGTGAGGATTGGATACATTACCATATTGAGGTTAACAGAGAGATACAAACACATGTGAAATATATAATCACCAAAGACCTACGCAATACCAAGAGGAGACTACTCAACATTGTGTCATAACCGACATGGGAAAAGGATCCGAAGAAGAATAGATATATGCATATGTGTGAAAGAACCACATCTTGCACACCTAGAACAAAGAAAACATTGTAATCAAGTTTGCTGTGGTAAAAAATAAAAATTAAGTTAAAAATACCAACAAGAAGTAATGAGACATAAACTTAAAGGGCTTTTTCCTCGCACATTCCATTCTAATTTACAACCTAGAACACCACTTCCAGTAAGGCTCTGTTGCCCTAGTAACCAGATTTGGTAAAGGAGAAATGCTGCCGCCTTGTGGCCGATTCCCGCAAGAGCAGCTTTTAACCCACAGCTAATGGTCACTTACCATTCACAAGGACTCAGGGCTGTAAAGGACACCTGCCCTAAAAAAGTGTGCTGAGGTAGGGAATGGATAAAAAAAAATTCAAAACACGCAGGATTTTCAAGATAGTATAAAGAGGTAAGTTTTACTCACTCTCTTTTTAAAGAAAGGAAAATGGATAAAAGTTCCACCTCAGGAAGTATTAGACTCATGCAATCTAATCTACAAAAAGTTTTCAACTCACACCAGTCGACTGACCATTGGCAAAAAGTCTACAAACAATAAATGCTGAAGAGGTTTTAGAGAACTGTGTATCCTCTAGCTGCTGGTGAGATGTAAAAGGGTTAAACGCTAATAATGAGAACAGAAAGGAGCTGCGTTGAAAAGGAAAAACTGAGGTACCATTCAATCCAGCAGGCGCACCAATGGGCCTCTCACCTGAGAAGACCAGAATGAAGAAGACCCGGGTTGCAAAAGCTGCACTGCAGCCTTATTCACAATAGACAAGACAGTGAAGCAACCAAAATGTCCATCAACAGATGAAAGGATAAAGAAGAAGTGGAGGTCCAAGTAGACAATGAATACTAGGCATGGAAAACAGTGAAACACTGCTCTTTGAGGCACCATAGATGATCTTGGAGATAATCACAGAACATGAGGTAAGTCGGAAAGCAAAAGTCCTATATCCTATGATATCACTTATAGGCGTTATCTAATAATGGACACAAATGAACATATTTCCACAAAGAAAGTCAATCACAGACTTATTAAAAAAAAAAAAAAAACTATGCTTATCTAAAAGGAAAGGTGGGGGGGATGGATAAATGAAGATTAGCGTTACCATATGTATACAAATACATATTATATACATATATCAAAAAGACCGACCCTATAGCAAGGAAGGTTTACGGAACACTCTGTAATAATTTACAGGGGAAGAGGATCTCTACATAAATAGGTATATAGAATATGTAGATGGACCAGAGTGTGTACACCTTGGACAAGCAACATTCTAACCATTACCCCAATTGAAAAAATTAAAACAACGAACTAGGAGTAATGAGACATAAACTTATGGGGGGTTTTCCTGGCACATTCCATCCAAATTTACAACCTAGGCAAACGACTTCCAGAACGGCTCTGCTGCCCTAGTACCCAGATTTGGGAATGGAGAAATGCTGCATCCTTGTGGCCGTTTCCCACAACAGCAGCTTTAAACCCACTGCCAAAGGTCACTAAATATTCACCAATGGCAGTTCTGTAAATGGCACCTGCCCTCCAAAAAATACTGAGGTCGAAAATCGACCAAAAAATTCTAGAGTGCAACCTTCTAAAAAGAAAATTTGAAGAGGTATATTATACTCACAGTTTTTTTCTTTTTTCTTTTAACAGAAAAGAAAAAGGCGTGGACAAATGATGAATTGTAGGAATTTTGACAGGCATGTAAACCCAAATTACAAAAACCTATCAGCTCACACCAGTCAGAATGGCCATCAACAAAAATCCTGCAAACAATATATGCTGACGTGATTGTGGAGAAATGCGTCCCCTCGATTCTAAGTGGGACGTGGTAAGAGTCACTAATGAAAGGACAATTGAGGTGCCTTGAAAAGGTAAACGTTGAGCTACCATAGCAGTCAATCAATCATACCCACTGCTGGGTCTATCACCTGAGAAAATGAAAATCAATAATCACAGGCTGGCAATCCTGCACTCCAGCAATATTTACCATAGGCAACACTTGGAAGCAACGGACATGTCCATCAACAGAGGAATGCACCAAGAAGAAGTGGTCCATGTACACAATGGAATATTAGCCATGGAAAACCTTGAAGCACTGCTCTTTGAGGCACCATAGATGAGCCTGGAGATAATCACAAAACATGAAGTAGGTCGGAAAGCCAAAGACCTATAGCCTATATTATCACTTATGGCATTATCTAATAACTGACACAGATGAACATATTTCCAAAGAGAAAGACACTCACAGGCTTAGAAAACAAACTATGCTCATCTAAAAGGAAAGGAGGGGGGAAATTGAGAAATGAAGATTAGTGT
Source organism: Eschrichtius robustus (assembly GCF_028021215.1). NCBI lineage: Eukaryota > Metazoa > Chordata > Mammalia > Artiodactyla > Eschrichtiidae > Eschrichtius > Eschrichtius robustus. The sequence continues at coordinate 23,120,576 of NC_090830.1, read as the reverse complement.
TACTATACATATACAAATACATATTATATCCATGTATCAAAAAGACCGAACATATAGCAAGGGAGGTCGACGGAACACTGTAATATTTTACATGGGAAGAGGATCTGTACATTCATAGACATGCATAATGTACAAATGAACCAGAATGTGTACACCTAGGACAGACAATGTTCTAAATTTACCCAGATTAAAAAAAAAAATTTAAAAACCAAGAAGAAGTAATGAGATATAAACTTATGGGGATTTCTCCTGGCAAATTCCATTCTAATTTACAACCTAGGACAATGACTTCCAGAAAGGCTCTGCTGCCCTAGTACCCAGATTGGGGAATGGAGAAATGCTACCTCCTTGAGGCCGTTTCCCACAACAGCAGCTTTGAACCCACTGCAAAAGGTCACTAAATTTTCACCAACTCGCAGTTCTGTAAATGGCACCCGCCCTCCAGAAAATTTCTGCGGTCAAAAATCGACCAAAAAATTCAAAAGAGGGCAACCTTCGAAGAAGACAATTTCAAGAGGTATATTGTACTCACGGTTTTTTCTTTTAAGAGAAAAGACAAAGGCGTAGGAATATGATGAATTTTAAAAATTTTAATGACATGCATACCCATATTACAAAACCTATCAGCACAGAGCAGTCAGAATGGCCATTAGGAAAAATGCTGCAAAAAATAAATGGTGAAGGGAGTGTGGAGAAATGCGTACCCTCGGTTGTAAGGGGGGGGCATGTAAAGAGCCACTAATGAAAACACAATGTAGGCGCTTTGAACAGGGAAACATTGAGCTACCAGTCAATCAATCACAACCACTGCTTGGCCTATCACCTGAGAAAATGAGAATCAAAAAGTCACAGGCTGGCAAACCTGTACGCCAGCAAGATTTACCATAGTCAGTACTTGGAAGCAATGAAAATGTCCATCAACCGAGGAATGCACCAAGAAGAAGTGGTCCACGTACACAATGGAATATTACTCTAATAATAAATATAAATTAAATTTAAAAACAAACAAAAGCAAGGAGACATCAACATTTGTGGGTTTATCCGGGCACATTGCACTCTAGTTTATAACCGAAGAACACCACTGGCCGGTAGGTCTGTTTCCCTGGTACCAGCATGGGGAACGTAGAAAGGCTGCCGCTCTCTGGCCGTTACCTGCAAAAGCAGGTTTAAAGCCTGAGCTAATGGTCACTTCATATGAACAAGTACTGCGGGGCTGTAAATGAAACCTGCCCTCAAAATATCTTGAGGGAGATAATGGCCAAAATATTTCAAATGGTGACACATACTTTAAGAAAACACTTTGAAGAAATAAGCTCTAATCACAGCTGGAAAAATAAAAAGGACATGTCTAAAAGCTCAATTTCAACGCATTATGAGACACATGCAAATTCAACCACAAAGAGGTATCAGCTCACACCACTCAGAATAACCATCAGCAAAAACTACAAAGAATAAATGCTGAAGGTGCTGGGAAGAAATGCATACCCTCAACTTTATGTGGGACGTAACCTGGAAAGAGCCACTAAAGAGAACAGAATAGAGGTGCCTTTAAAATGTAAACATTGAGCTACCATAGGATCCAGCAGATCTATTCCTGGACCTATAAACTAAGAAGACAGAATTGGAAGGACACAGGTACGCAAATCTGCATTGCATAGTATTCCCATAGCCAAGATATGGAAGTAACCAGAAAGTCCACCGACAGATGGGCGGACAAAGAAGGACTGCTACATGTACAGATGGAATATGAGCTTGTGAAAAAATGAAACAATGCCATTTGCAGCACCATAGATGAGTCTAGAAGTAATCACGCAACTTGGAGTAAGTGAGAAAGCGAAAGACCCATATCCTATCATATCACATATAGGTGTTACCTAAAAAATGATACAAACAAAGATATTTCCACAGAGAAACACTATCATAGCTTCATTAAAAAAACTTATGGTTCACCAAATGGAAAGGTGTGAGATTGGATACATTACCATATTGAGGTTAACAGAGAGATACAAACACATGTGAAATATATAATCACCAAAGACCTACGCAATACCAAGAGGAGACTACTCAACATTGTGTCATAACCGACATGGGAAAAGGATCCGAAGAAGAATAGATATATGCATATGTGTGAAAGAACCACATCTTGCACACCTAGAACAAAGAAAACATTGTAATCAAGTTTGCTGTGGTAAAAAATAAAAATTAAGTTAAAAATACCAACAAGAAGTAATGAGACATAAACTTAAAGGGCTTTTTCCTCGCACATTCCATTCTAATTTACAACCTAGAACACCACTTCCAGTAAGGCTCTGTTGCCCTATTAACCAGATTTGGTAAAGGAGAAATGCTGCCGCCTTGTGGCCGATTCCCACAAGAGCAGCTTTTAACCCACAGCTAATGGTCACTTACCATTCACAAGGACTCAGGGCTGTAAAGGACACCTGCCCTAAAAAAGTGTGCTGAGGTAGGGAATGGATAAAAAAAAAAAATCAAAACACGCAGGATTTTCAAGATAGTATAAAGAGGTAAGTTTTACTCACTCTCTTTTTAAAGAAAGGAAAATGGATAAAAGTTCCACCTCAGGAAGTATTAGACTCATGCAATCTAATCTACAAAAAGTTTTCAACTCACACCAGTCGACTGACCATTGGCAAAAAGTCTACAAACAATAAATGCTGAAGAGGTTTTAGAGAACTGTGTATCCTCTAGCTGCTGGTGAGATGTAAAAGGGTTAAACGCTAATAATGAGAACAGAAAGGAGCTGCGTTGAAAAGGAAAAACTGAGGTACCATTCAATCCAGCAGGCGCACCAATGGGCCTCTCACCTGAGAAGACCAGAATGAAGAAGACCCGGGTTGCAAAAGCTGCACTGCAGCCTTATTCACAATAGACAAGACAGTGAAGCAACCAAAATGTCCATCAACAGATGAAAGGATAAAGAAGAAGTGGTGGTCCATGTAGACAATGAATACTAGGCATGGAAAACAGTGAAACACTGCTCTTTGAGGCACCATAGATGATCTTGGAGATAATCACAGAACATGAGGTAAGTCGGAAAGCAAAAGTCCTATATCCTATGATATCACTTATAGGCGTTATCTAATAACGGACACAAATGAACATATTTCCACAAAGAAAGTCAATCACAGACTTATTAAAAAAAAAAAAACTATGCTTATCTAAAAGGAAAGTTGGGGGGGATGGATAAATGAAGATTAGCGTTACCATATGTATACAAATACATATTATATACATATATCAAAAAGACCGACCCTATAGCAAGGAAGGTTTACGGAACACTCTGTAATAATTTACAGGGGAAGAGGATCTCTACATAAATAGGTTTATAGAATATGTAGATGAACCAGAGTGTGTACACCTTGGACAAGCAACATTCTAACCATTACCCCAAATGAAAAAATTAAAACAACGAACTAGGAGTAATGAGACATAAACTTATGGGGGGTTTTCCTGGCACATTCCATCCAAATTTACAACCTAGGCAAACGACTTCCAGAACGGCTCTGCTGCCCTAGTACCCAGATTTGGGAATGGAGAAATGCTGCATCCTTGTGGCCGTTTCCCACAACAGCAGCTTTAAACCCACTGCCAAAGGTCACTAAATATTCACCAATGGCAGTTCTGTAAATAGCACCTGCCCTCCAAAAAATACTGAGGTCGAAAATCGACCAAAAAATTCTAGAGTGCAACCTTCCAAAAAGAAAATTTGAAGAGGTATATTATACTCACACTTTTTTTCTTTTTTCTTTTAACAGAAAAGAAAAAGGCGTGGAAAAATGATGAATTGTAGGAATTTTGACAGGCATGTAAACCCAAATTACAAAAACCTATCAGCTCACACCAGTCAGATTGGCCATCAACAAAAATCCTGCAAACAATATATGCTGACGTGATTGTGGAGAAATGCATCCCCTCGATTCTAAGGGGGACGTGGTAAGAGTCACTAATGAAAGGACAATTGAGGTGCCTTGAAAAGGTAAACGTTGAGCTACCATAGCAGTCAATCAATCATACCCACTGCTGGGTCTATCACCTGAGAAAATGAAAATCAATAATCACAGGCTGGCAATCCTGCACTCCAGCAATATTTACCATAGGCAACACTTGGAAGCAACGGACATGTCCATCAACAGAGGAATGCACCAAGAAGAAGTGGTCCATGTACACAATGGAATATTAGCCATGGAAAACCTTGAAGCACTGCTCTTTGAGGCACCATAGATGAGCCTGGAGATAATCACAAAACATGAAGTAGGTCGGAAAGCCAAAGACCTATAGCCTATATTATCACTTATGGCATTATCTAATAACTGACACAGATGAACATATTTCCATAGAGAAAGACACTCACAGGCTTAGAAAACAAACTATGCTCATCTAAAAGGAAAGGAGGGGGGAAATTGAGAAATGAATATTAGTGTTACTATACATATACAAATACATATTATATCCATGTATCAAAAAGACCGAACATATAGCAAGGGAGGTCGACGGAACACTGTAATATTTTACATGGGAAGAGGATCCGTACATTCATAGACATACATAATGTACAAAAGAACCAGATTGTGTACACCTAGGACAGACAATGTTCTAAACTTTACCCAGATTAAAAAAAAAATTTAAAAACCAAGAAGAAGTAATGAGACATAAACTTATGGGCATTTCTCCTGGCAAATTCCATTCTAATTTACAACCTAGGACAATGACTTCCAGAAAGGCTCTGCTGCCCTAGTACCCAGATTGGGGAATGGAGAAATGCTACCTCCTTGTGGCCGTTTCCCACAACAGCAGCTTTGAACCCACTGCAAAAGGTCACTAAATTTTCACCAACTCGCAGTTCTGTAAATGGCACCCGCCCTCCAGAAAATTTCTGCGGTCAAAAATCGACCAAAAAATTCAAAAGAGGGCAACCTTCGAAGAAGACAATTTCAAGAGCTATATTGTACTCAAGTTTATTTTCTTTTAAGAGAAAAGACAAAGGCGTAGGAATATGATGAATTTTAAAAATTTTAATGACATGCATACCCATATTACAAAACCTATCAGCTCAGAGCAGTCAGAATGGTCATTAGGAAAAATGCTGCTAAAAATAAATAGTGAAGGGAGTGTGGAGAAATGCGTACCCTCGGTTGTAAGGGGGCGGCATGTAAAGAGCCACTAATGAAAACACAATGTAGGCGCTTTGAACAGGGAAACATTGAGCTACCAGTCAATTAATCACAACCACTGCTTGGCCTATCACCTGAGAAAATGAGAATCAAAAAGTCACAGGCTGGCAAACCTGTACGCCAGCAAGATTTACCATAGTCAGCACTTGGAAGCAATGAAAATGTCCATCAACCGAGGAATGCACCAAGAAGAAGTGGTCCACGTACACAATGGAATATTACTCTAATAATAAATATAAATTAAATTTAAAAACAAACAAAAGCAAGGAGACATCAACATTTGTGGGTTTATCCGGGCACATTGCACTCTGGTTTATAACCGAAGAACACCACTGGCCGGTAGGTCTGTTTCCCTGGTACCAGCATGGGGAACGTAGAAAGGCTGCCGCTCTCTGGCCGTTACCTGCTAAAGCAGGTTTAAAGCCTGAGCTAATGGTCACTTCATATGAACAAGTACTGCGGGGCTGTAAATGAAACCTGCCCTCAAAATATCTTGAGGGAGATAATGGCCAAAATATTTCAAATGGTGACACATACTTTAAGAAAACACTTTGAAGAAATAAGCTCTAATCACAGCTGGAAAAATAAAAAGGACATGTCTAAAAGCTCAATTTCAACGCATTATGAGACACATGCAAATTCAACCACAAAGAGGTATCAGCTCACACCACTCAGAATAACCATCAGCAAAAACTACAAAGAATAAATGCTGAAGGTGCTGGGAAGAAATGCATACCCTCAACTTTATGTGGGACGTAACCTGGAAAGAGCCACTAAAGAGAACAGAATAGAGGTGCCTTTAAAATGTAAACATTGAGCTACCATAGGATCCAGCAGACCTATTCCTGCACCTATAAACTAAGAAGACAGAATTGGAAGGACACAGGTACGCAAATCTGCATTGCATAGTATTCCCATAGCCAAGATATGGAAGTAACCAAAAAGTCCACCGACAGATGGGCGGACAAAGAAGAACTGCTACATGTACAGATGGAATATGAGCTTGTGAAAAAATGAAACAATGCCATTTGCAGCACCATAAATGAGTCTAATAGTAATCACGCCACTTGGAGTAAGTGAGAAAGCGAAATACCCATATCCTATCATATCACATATAGGTGTTACCTAAAAAATGATACAAACAAAGATATTTCCACAGAGAAACACTATCATAGCTTCATTAAAAAAACTTATGGTTCACCAAATGGAAAGGTGTGAGGATTGGATACATTACCATATTGAGGTTAACAGAGAGATACAAACACATGTGAAATATATAATCACCAAAGACCTACGCAATACCAAGAGGAGACTACTCAACATTGTGTCATAACCGACATGGGAAAAGGATCCGAAGAAGAATAGATATATGCATATGTGTGAAAGAACCACATCTTGCACACCTAGAACAAAGAAAACATTGTAATCAAGTTTGCTGTGGTAAAAAATAAAAATTAAGTTAAAAATACCAACAAGAAGTAATGAGACATAAACTTAAAGGGCTTTTTCCTCGCACATTCCATTCTAATTTACAACCTAGAACACCACTTCCAGTAAGGCTCTGTTGCCCTAGTAACCAGATTTGGTAAAGGAGAAATGCTGCCGCCTTGTGGCCGATTCCCGCAAGAGCAGCTTTTAACCCACAGCTAATGGTCACTTACCATTCACAAGGACTCAGGGCTGTAAAGGACACCTGCCCTAAAAAAGTGTGCTGAGGTAGGGAATGGATAAAAAAAAAATTCAAAACACGCAGGATTTTCAAGATAGTATAAAGAGGTAAGTTTTACTCACTCTCTTTTTAAAGAAAGGAAAATGGATAAAAGTTCCACCTCAGGAAGTATTAGACTCATACAATCTAATCTACAAAAAGTTTTCAACTCACACCAGTCGACTGACCATTGGCAAAAAGTCTACAAACAATAAATGCTGAAGAGGTTTTAGAGAACTGTGTATCCTCTAGCTGCTGGTGAGATGTAAAAGGGTTAAACGCTAATAATGAGAACAGAAAGGAGCTGCGTTGAAAAGGAAAAACTGAGGTACCATTCAATCCAGCAGGCGCACCAATGGGCCTCTCACCTGAGAAGACCAGAATGAAGAAGACCCGGGTTGCAAAAGCTGCACTGCAGCCTTATTCACAATAGACAAGACAGTGAAGCAACCAAAATGTCCATCAACAGATGAAAGGATAAAGAAGAAGTGATGGTCCATGTAGACAATGAATACTAGCCATGGAAAACAGTGAAACACTGCTCTTTGAGGCACCATAGATGATCTTGGAGATAATCACAGAACATGAGGTAAGTCGGAAAGCAAAAGTCCTATATCCTATGATATCACTTATAGGCGTTATCTAATAACGGACACAAATGAACATATTTCCACAAAGAAAGTCAATCACAGACTTATTTAAAAAAAGAAACTATGCTTATCTAAAAGGAAAGTTGGGGGGGATGGATAAATGAAGATTAGCGTTACCATATGTATACAGATACATATTATATACATATATCAAAAAGACCGACCCTATAGCAAGGAAGGTTTACAGAACACTCTGTAATAATTTACAGGGGAAGAGGATCTCTACATAAATAGGTATATAGAATATGTAGATGAACCAGAGTGTGTACACCTTGGACAAGCAACATTCTAACCATTACCCCAATTGAAAAAATTAAAACAACGAACTAGGAGTAATGAGACATAAACTTATAGGGGGTTTTCCTGGCACATTCCATCCAAATTTACAACCTAGGCAAACGACTTCCAGAACGGCTCTGCTGCCCTAGTACCCAGATTTGGGAATGGAGAAATGCTGCATCCTTGTGGCCGTTTCCCACAACAGCAGCTTTAAACCCACTGCCAAAAGTCACTAAATATTCACCAATGGCAGTTCTGTAAATGGCACCTGCCCTCCAAAAAATACTGAGGTCGAAAATCGACCAAAAAATTCTAGAGTGCAACCTTCCAAAAAGAAAATTTGAAGAGTTATATTATACTCACACTTTTTTTCTTTTTTCTTTTAACAGAAAAGAAAAAGGCGTGGACAAATGATGAATTGTAGGAATTTTGACAGGCATGTAAACCCAAATTACAAAAACCTAACAGCTCACACCAGTCAGAATGGCCATCAACAAAAATCCTGCAAACAATATATGCTGACGTGATTGTGGAGAAATGTGTCCCCTCGATTCTAAGGGGGACGTGGTAAGAGTCACTAATGAAAGGACAATTGAGGTGCCTTGAAAAGGTAAACGTTGAGCTACCATAGCAGTCAATCAATCATATCCACTGCTGGGTCTATCACCTGAGAAAATGAAAATCAATAATCACAGGCTGGCAATCCTGCACTCCAGCAATATTTACCATAGGCAACACTTGGAAGCAACGGACATGTCCATCAACAGAGGAATGCACCAAGAAGAAGTGGTCCATGTACACAATGGAATATTAGCCATGGAAAACCTTGAAGCACTGCTCTTTGAGGCACCATAGATGAGCCTGGAGATAATCACAAAACATGAAGTAGGTCGGAAAGCCAAAGACCTATAGCCTATATTATCACTTATGGCATTATCTAATAACTGACACAGATGAACATATTTCCAAAGGGAAAGACACTCACAGGCTTAGAAAACAAACTATGCTCATCTAAAAGGAAAGGAGGGGGGAGATTGAGAAATGAAGATTAGTGTTACTATACATATACAAATACATATTATATCCATGTATCAAAAAGACCGAACATATAGCAAGGGAGGTCGACGGAACACTGTAATATTTTACATGGGAAGAGGATCCGTACATTCATAGACATACATAATGTACAAATGAACCAGATTGTGTACACCTAGGACAGACAATGTTCTAAACTTTACCCAGATTAAAAAAAAAATTTAAAAACCAAGAAGAAGTAATGAGACATAAACTTATGGGGATTTCTCCTGGCAAATTCCATTCTAATTTACAACCTAGGACAATGACTTCCAGAAAGGCTCTGCTGCCCTAGTACCCAGATTGGGGAATGGAGAAATGCTACCTCCTTGTGGCCGTTTCCCACAACAGCAGGTTTGAACCCACTGCAAAAGGTCACTAAATTTTCACCAACTCGCAGTTCTGTAAATGGCACCCGCCCTCCAGAAAATTTCTGCGGTCAAAAATCGACCAAAAAATTCAAAAGAGGGCAACCTTCGAAGAAGACAATTTCAAGAGCTATATTGTACTCAAGTTTTTTTTCTTTTAAGAGAAAAGACAAAGGCGTAGGAATATGATGAATTTTAAAAATTTTAATGACATGCATACCCATATTACAAAACCTATCAGCTCAGAGCAGTCAGAATGGTCATTAGGAAAAATGCTGCTAAAAATAAATAGTGAAGGGAGTGTGGAGAAATGCGTACCCTCGGTTGTAAGGGGGCGGCATGTAAAGAGCCACTAATGAAAACACAATGTAGGCGCTTTGAACAGGGAAACATTGAGCTACCAGTCAATTAATCACAACCACTGCTTGGCCTATCACCTGAGAAAATGAGAATCAAAAAGTCACAGGCTGGCAAACCTGTACGCCAGCAAGATTTACCATAGTCAGCACTTGGAAGCAATGAAAATGTCCATCAACCGAGGAATGCACCAAGAAGAAGTGGTCCACGTACACAATGGAATATTACTCTAATAATAAATATAAATTAAATTTAAAAACAAACAAAAGCAAGGAGACATCAACATTTGTGGGTTTATCCGGGCACATTGCACTCTGGTTTATAACCGAAGAACACCACTGGCCGGTAGGTCTGTTTCCCTGGTACCAGCATGGGGAACGTAGAAAGGCTGCCGCTCTCTGGCCGTTACCTGCTAAAGCAGGTTTAAAGCCTGAGCTAATGGTCACTTCATATGAACAAGTACTGCGGGGCTGTAAATGAAACCTGCCCTCAAAATATCTTGAGGGAGATAATGGCCAAAATATTTCAAATGGTGACACATACTTTAAGAAAACACTTTGAAGAAATAAGCTCTAATCACAGCTGGAAAAATAAAAAGGACATGTCTAAAAGCTCAATTTCAATGCATTATGAGACACATGCAAATTCAACCACAAAGAGGTATCAGCTCACACCACTCAGAATAACCATCAGCAAAAACTACAAAGAATAAATGCTGAAGGTGCTGGGAAGAAATGCATACCCTCAACTTTATGTGGGACGTAACCTGGAAAGAGCCACTAAAGAGAACAGAATAGAGGTGCCTTTAAAATGTAAACATTGAGCTACCATAGGATCCAGCAGACCTATTCCTGCACCTATAAACTAAGAAGACAGAATTGGAAGGACACAGGTACGCAAATCTGCATTGCATAGTATTCCCATAGCCAAGATATGGAAGTAACCAAAAAGTCCACCGACAGATGGGCGGACAAAGAAGAACTGCTACATGTACAGATGGAATATGAGCTTGTGAAAAAATGAAACAATGCCATTTGCAGCACCATAAATGAGTCTAATAGTAATCACGCCACTTGGAGTAAGTGAGAAAGCGAAATACCCATATCCTATCATATCACATATAGGTGTTACCTAAAAAATGATACAAACAAAGATATTTCCACAGAGAAACACTATCATAGCTTCATTAAAAAAACTTATGGTTCACCAAATGGAAAGGTGTGAGGATTGGATACATTACCATATTGAGGTTAACAGAGAGATACAAACACATGTGAAATATATAATCACCAAAGACCTACGCAATACCAAGAGGAGACTACTCAACATTGTGTCATAACCGACATGGGAAAAGGATCCGAAGAAGAATAGATATATGCATATGTGTGAAAGAACCACATCTTGCACACCTAGAACAAAGAAAACATTGTAATCAAGTTTGCTGTGGTAAAAAATAAAAATTAAGTTAAAAATACCAACAAGAAGTAATGAGACATAAACTTAAAGGGCTTTTTCCTCGCACATTCCATTCTAATTTACAACCTAGAACACCACTTCCAGTAAGGCTCTGTCGCCCTAGTAACCAGATTTGGTAAAGGAGAAATGCTGCCGCCTTGTGGCCGATTCCCGCAAGAGCAGCTTTTAACCCACAGCTAATGGTCACTTACCATTCACAAGGACTCAGGGCTGTAAAGGACACCTGCCCTAAAAAAGTGTGCTGAGGTAGGGAATGGATAAAAAAAAAATTCAAAACACGCAGGATTTTCAAGATAGTATAAAGAGGTAAGTTTTACTCACTCTCTTTTTAAAGAAAGGAAAATGGATAAAAGTTCCACCTCAGGAAGTATTAGACTCATACAATCTAATCTACAAAAAGTTTTCAACTCACACCAGTCGACTGACCATTGGCAAAAAGTCTACAAACAATAAATGCTGAAGAGGTTTTAGAGAACTGTGTATCCTCTAGCTGCTGGTGAGATGTAAAAGGGTTAAACGCTAATAATGAGAACAGAAAGGAGCTGCGTTGAAAAGGAAAAACTGAGGTACCATTCAATCCAGCAGGCGCACCAATGGGCCTCTCACCTGAGAAGACCAGAATGAAGAAGACCCGGGTTGCAAAAGCTGCACTGCAGCCTTATTCACAATAGACAAGACAGTGAAGCAACCAAAATGTCCATCAACAGATGAAAGGATAAAGAAGAAGTGATGGTCCATGTAGACAATGAATACTAGCCATGGAAAACAGTGAAACACTGCTCTTTGAGGCACCATAGATGATCTTGGAGATAATCACAGAACATGAGGTAAGTCGGAAAGCAAAAGTCCTATATCCTATGATATCACTTATAGGCGTTATCTAATAACGGACACAAATGAACATATTTCCACAAAGAAAGTCAATCACAGACTTATTTAAAAAAAGAAACTATGCTTATCTAAAAGGAAAGTTGGGGGGGATGGATAAATGAAGATTAGCGTTACCATATGTATACAGATACATATTATATACATATATCAAAAAGACCGACCCTATAGCAAGGAAGGTTTACAGAACACTCTGTAATAATTTACAGGGGAAGAGGATCTCTACATAAATAGGTATATAGAATATGTAGATGAACCAGAGTGTGTACACCTTGGACAAGCAACATTCTAAACATTACCCCAATTGAAAAAATTAAAACAACGAACTAGGAGTAATGAGACATAAACTTATGGGGGGTTTTCCTGGCACATTCCATCCAAATTTACAACCTAGGCAAACGACTTCCAGAACGGCTCTGCTGCCCTAGTACCCAGATTTGGGAATGGAGAAATGCTGCATCCTTGTGGCCGTTTCCCACAACAGCAGCTTTAAACCCACTGCCAAAAGTCACTAAATATTCACCAATGGCAGTTCTGTAAATGGCACCTGCCCTCCAAAAAATACTGAGGTCGAAAATCGACCAAAAAATTCTAGAGTGCAACCTTCCAAAAAGAAAATTTGAAGAGTTATATTATACTCACACTTTTTTTCTTTTTTCTTTTAACAGAAAAGAAAAAGGCGTGGACAAATGATGAATTGTAGGAATTTTGACAGGCATGTAAACCCAAATTACAAAAACCTATCAGCTCACACCAGTCAGAATGGCCATCAACAAAAATCCTGCAAACAATATATGCTGACGTGATTGTGGAGAAATGTATCCCCTCGATTCTAAGGGGGACGTGGTAAGAGTCACTAATGAAAGGACAATTGAGGTGCCTTGAAAAGGTAAACGTTGAGCTACCATAGCAGTCAATCAATCATACCCACTGCTGGGTCTATCACCTGAGAAAATGAAAATCAATAATCACAGGCTGGCAATCCTGCACTCCAGCAATATTTACCATAGGCAACACTTGGAAGCAACGGACATGTCCATCAACAGAGGAATGCACCAAGAAGAAGTGGTCCATGTACACAATGGAATATTAGCCATGGAAAACCTTGAAGCACTGCTCTTTGAGGCACCATAGATGAGCCTGGAGATAATCACAAAACATGAAGTAGGTCGGAAAGCCAAAGACCTATAGCCTATATTATCACTTATGGCATTATCTAATAACTGACACAGATGAACATATTTCCAAAGGGAAAGACACTCACAGGCTTAGAAAACAAACTATGCTCATCTAAAAGGAAAGGAGGGGGGAAATTGAGAAATGAAGATTAGTGTTACTATACATATACAAATACATATTATATCCATGTATCAAAAAGACCGAACATATAGCAAGGGAGGTCGACGGAACACTGTAATATTTTACATGGGAAGAGGATCCGTACATTCATAGACATACATAATGTACAAATGAACCAGATTGTGTACACCTAGGACAGACAATGTTCTAAACTTTACCCAGATTAAAAAAAAAATTTAAAAACCAAGAAGAAGTAATGAGACATAAACTTATGGGGATTTCTCCTGGCAAATTCCATTCTAATTTACAACCTAGGACAATGACTTCCAGAAAGGCTCTGCTGCCCTAGTACCCAGATTGGGGAATGGAGAAATGCTACCTCCTTGTGGCCGTTTCCCACAACAGCAGCTTTGAACCCACTGCAAAAGGTCACTAAATTTTCACCAACTCGCAGTTCTGTAAATGGCACCCGCCCTCCAGAAAATTTCTGCGGTCAAAAATCGACCAAAAAATTCAAAAGAGGGCAACCTTCGAAGAAGACAATTTCAAGAGCTATATTGTACTCAAGTTTTTTTTCTTTTAAGAGAAAAGACAAAGGCGTAGGAATATGATGAATTTTAAAAATTTTAATGACATGCATACCCATATTACAAAACCTATCAGCTCAGAGCAGTCAGAATGGTCATTAGGAAAAATGCTGCTAAAAATAAATAGTGAAGGGAGTGTGGAGAAATGCGTACCCTCGGTTGTAAGGGGGCGGCATGTAAAGAGCCACTAATGAAAACACAATGTAGGCGCTTTGAACAGGGAAACATTGAGCTACCAGTCAATTAATCACAACCACTGCTTGGCCTATCACCTGAGAAAATGAGAATCAAAAAGTCACAGGCTGGCAAACCTGTACGCCAGCAAGATTTACCATAGTCAGCACTTGGAAGCAATGAAAATGTCCATCAACCGAGGAATGCACCAAGAAGAAGTGGTCCACGTACACAATGGAATATTACTCTAATAATAAATATAAATTAAATTTAAAAACAAACAAAAGCAAGGAGACATCAACATTTGTGGGTTTATCCGGGCACATTGCACTCTGGTTTATAACCGAAGAACACCACTGGCCGGTAGGTCTGTTTCCCTGGTACCAGCATGGGGAACGTAGAAAGGCTGCCGCTCTCTGGCCGTTACCTGCTAAAGCAGGTTTAAAGCCTGAGCTAATGGTCACTTCATATGAACAAGTACTGCGGGGCTGTAAATGAAACCTGCCCTCAAAATATCTTGAGGGAGATAATGGCCAAAATATTTCAAATGGTGACACATACTTTAAGAAAACACTTTGAAGAAATAAGCTCTAATCACAGCTGGAAAAATAAAAAGGACATGTCTAAAAGCTCAATTTCAATGCATTATGAGACACATGCAAATTCAACCACAAAGAGGTATCAGCTCACACCACTCAGAATAACCATCAGCAAAAACTACAAAGAATAAATGCTGAAGGTGCTGGGAAGAAATGCATACCCTCAACTTTATGTGGGACGTAACCTGGAAAGAGCCACTAAAGAGAACAGAATAGAGGTGCCTTTAAAATGTAAACATTGAGCTACCATAGGATCCAGCAGACCTATTCCTGCACCTATAAACTAAGAAGACAGAATTGGAAGGACACAGGTACGCAAATCTGCATTGCATAGTATTCCCATAGCCAAGATATGGAAGTAACCAAAAAGTCCACCGACAGATGGGCGGACAAAGAAGAACTGCTACATGTACAGATGGAATATGAGCTTGTGAAAAAATGAAACAATGCCATTTGCAGCACCATAAATGAGTCTAATAGTAATCACGCCACTTGGAGTAAGTGAGAAAGCGAAATACCCATATCCTATCATATCACATATAGGTGTTACCTAAAAAATGATACAAACAAAGATATTTCCACAGAGAAACACTATCATAGCTTCATTAAAAAAACTTATGGTTCACCAAATGGAAAGGTGTGAGGATTGGATACATTACCATATTGAGGTTAACAGAGAGATACAAACACATGTGAAATATATAATCACCAAAGACCTACGCAATACCAAGAGGAGACTACTCAACATTGTGTCATAACCGACATGGGAAAAGGATCCGAAGAAGAATAGATATATGCATATGTGTGAAAGAACCACATCTTGCACACCTAGAACAAAGAAAACATTGTAATCAAGTTTGCTGTGGTAAAAAATAAAAATTAAGTTAAAAATACCAACAAGAAGTAATGAGACATAAACTTAAAGGGCTTTTTCCTCGCACATTCCATTCTAATTTACAACCTAGAACACCACTTCCAGTAAGGCTCTGTCGCCCTAGTAACCAGATTTGGTAAAGGAGAAATGCTGCCGCCTTGTGGCCGATTCCCGCAAGAGCAGCTTTTAACCCACAGCTAATGGTCACTTACCATTCACAAGGACTCAGGGCTGTAAAGGACACCTGCCCTAAAAAAGTGTGCTGAGGTAGGGAATGGATAAAAAAAAAATTCAAAACACGCAGGATTTTCAAGATAGTATAAAGAGGTAAGTTTTACTCACTCTCTTTTTAAAGAAAGGAAAATGGATAAAAGTTCCACCTCAGGAAGTATTAGACTCATACAATCTAATCTACAAAAAGTTTTCAACTCACACCAGTCGACTGACCATTGGCAAAAAGTCTACAAACAATAAATGCTGAAGAGGTTTTAGAGAACTGTGTATCCTCTAGCTGCTGGTGAGATGTAAAAGGGTTAAACGCTAATAATGAGAACAGAAAGGAGCTGCGTTGAAAAGGAAAAACTGAGGTACCATTCAATCCAGCAGGCGCACCAATGGGCCTCTCACCTGAGAAGACCAGAATGAAGAAGACCCGGGTTGCAAAAGCTGCACTGCAGCCTTATTCACAATAGACAAGACAGTGAAGCAACCAAAATGTCCATCAACAGATGAAAGGATAAAGAAGAAGTGATGGTCCATGTAGACAATGAATACTAGCCATGGAAAACAGTGAAACACTGCTCTTTGAGGCACCATAGATGATCTTGGAGATAATCACAGAACATGAGGTAAGTCGGAAAGCAAAAGTCCTATATCCTATGATATCACTTATAGGCGTTATCTAATAACGGACACAAATGAACATATTTCCACAAAGAAAGTCAATCACAGACTTATTTAAAAAAAGAAACTATGCTTATCTAAAAGGAAAGTTGGGGGGGATGGATAAATGAAGATTAGCGTTACCATATGTATACAGATACATATTATATACATATATCAAAAAGACCGACCCTATAGCAAGGAAGGTTTACAGAACACTCTGTAATAATTTACAGGGGAAGAGGATCTCTACATAAATAGGTATATAGAATATGTAGATGAACCAGAGTGTGTACACCTTGGACAAGCAACATTCTAAACATTACCCCAATTGAAAAAATTAAAACAACGAACTAGGAGTAATGAGACATAAACTTATGGGGGGTTTTCCTGGCACATTCCATCCAAATTTACAACCTAGGCAAACGACTTCCAGAACGGCTCTGCTGCCCTAGTACCCAGATTTGGGAATGGAGAAATGCTGCATCCTTGTGGCCGTTTCCCACAACAGCAGCTTTAAACCCACTGCCAAAAGTCACTAAATATTCACCAATGGCAGTTCTGTAAATGGCACCTGCCCTCCAAAAAATACTGAGGTCGAAAATCGACCAAAAAATTCTAGAGTGCAACCTTCCAAAAAGAAAATTTGAAGAGTTATATTATACTCACACTTTTTTTCTTTTTTCTTTTAACAGAAAAGAAAAAGGCGTGGACAAATGATGAATTGTAGGAATTTTGACAGGCATGTAAACCCAAATTACAAAAACCTATCAGCTCACACCAGTCAGAATGGCCATCAACAAAAATCCTGCAAACAATATATGCTGACGTGATTGTGGAGAAATGTATCCCCTCGATTCTAAGGGGGACGTGGTAAGAGTCACTAATGAAAGGACAATTGAGGTGCCTTGAAAAGGTAAACGTTGAGCTACCATAGCAGTCAATCAATCATACCCACTGCTGGGTCTATCACCTGAGAAAATGAAAATCAATAATCACAGGCTGGCAATCCTGCACTCCAGCAATATTTACCATAGGCAACACTTGGAAGCAACGGACATGTCCATCAACAGAGGAATGCACCAAGAAGAAGTGGTCCATGTACACAATGGAATATTAGCCATGGAAAACCTTGAAGCACTGCTCTTTGAGGCACCATAGATGAGCCTGGAGATAATCACAAAACATGAAGTAGGTCGGAAAGCCAAAGACCTATAGCCTATATTATCACTTATGGCATTATCTAATAACTGACACAGATGAACATATTTCCAAAGGGAAAGACACTCACAGGCTTAGAAAACAAACTATGCTCATCTAAAAGGAAAGGAGGGGGGAAATTGAGAAATGAAGATTAGTGTTACTATACATATACAAATACATATTATATCCATGTATCAAAAAGACCGAACATATAGCAAGGGAGGTCGACGGAACACTGTAATATTTTACATGGGAAGAGGATCCGTACATTCATAGACATACATAATGTACAAATGAACCAGATTGTGTACACCTAGGACAGACAATGTTCTAAACTTTACCCAGATTAAAAAAAAAATTTAAAAACCAAGAAGAAGTAATGAGACATAAACTTATGGGGATTTCTCCTGGCAAATTCCATTCTAATTTACAACCTAGGACAATGACTTCCAGAAAGGCTCTGCTGCCCTAGTACCCAGATTGGGGAATGGAGAAATGCTACCTCCTTGTGGCCGTTTCCCACAACAGCAGCTTTGAACCCACTGCAAAAGGTCACTAAATTTTCACCAACTCGCAGTTCTGTAAATGGCACCCGCCCTCCAGAAAATTTCTGCGGTCAAAAATCGACCAAAAAATTCAAAAGAGGGCAACCTTCGAAGAAGACAATTTCAAGAGCTATATTGTACTCAAGTTTTTTTTCTTTTAAGAGAAAAGACAAAGGCGTAGGAATATGATGAATTTTAAAAATTTTAATGACATGCATACCCATATTACAAAACCTATCAGCTCAGAGCAGTCAGAATGGCCATTAGGAAAAATGCTGCAAAAAATAAATAGTGAAGGGAGTGTGGAGAAATGCGTACCATCGGTTGTAAGGGGGGGGCATGTAAAGAGCCACTAATGAAAACACAATGTAGGCGCTTTGAACAGGGAAACATTGAGCTACCAGTCAATCAAACACAACCACTGCTTGGCCTATCACCTGAGAAAATGAGAATCAAAAAGTCACAGGCTGGCAAACCTGTACGCCAGCAAGATTTACCATAGTCAGTACTTGGAAGCAATGAAAATGTCCATCAACCGAGGAATGCACCAAGAAGAAGTGGTCCACGTACACAATGGAATATTACTCTAATAATAAATATAAATTAAATTTAAAAACAAACAAAAGCAAGGAGACATCAACATTTGTGGGTTTATCCGGGCACATTGCACTCTAGTTTATAACCGAAGAACACCACTGGCCGGTAGGTCTGTTTCCCTGGTACCAGCATGGGGAACGTAGAAAGGCTGCCGCTCTCTGGCCGTTACCTGCAAAAGCAGGTTTAAAGCCTGAGCTAATGGTCACTTCATATGAACAAGTACTGCAGGGCTGTAAATGAAACCTGCCCTCAAAATATCTTGAGGGAGATAATGGCCAAAATATTTCAAATGGTGACACATACTTTAAGAAAACACTTTGAAGAAATAAGCTCTAATCACAGCTGGAAAAATAAAAAGGACATGTCTAAAAGCTCAATTTCAACGCATTATGAGACACATGCAAATTCAACCACAAAGAGGTATCAGCTCACACCACTCAGAATAACCATCAGCAAAAACTACAAAGAATAAATGCTGAAGGTGCTGGGAAGAAATGCATACCCTCAACTTTATGTGGGACGTAACCTGGAAAGAGCCACTAAAGAGAACAGAATAGAGGTGCCTTTAAAATGTAAACATTGAGCTACCATAGGATCCAGCAGACCTATTCCTGGACCTATAAACTAAGAAGACAGAATTGGAAGGACACAGGTACGCAAATCTGCATTGCATAGTATTCCCATAGCCAAGATATGGAAGTAACCAGAAAGTCCACCGACAGATGGGCGGACAAAGAAGGACTGCTACATGTACAGATGGAATATGAGCTTGTGAAAAAATGAAACAATGCCATTTGCAGCACCATAGATGAGTCTAGAAGTAATCACGCAACTTGGAGTAAGTGAGAAAGCGAAAGACCCATATCCTATCATATCACATATAGGTGTTACCTAAAAAATGATACAAACAAAGATATTTCCACAGAGAAACACTATCATAGCTTCATTAAAAAAACTTATGGTTCACCAAATGGAAAGGTGTGAGATTGGATACATTACCATATTGAGGTTAACAGAGAGATACAAACACATGTGAAATATATAATCACCAAAGACCTACGCAATACCAAGAGGAGACTACTCAACATTGTGTCATAACCGACATGGGAAAAGGATCCGAAGAAGAATAGATATATGCATATGTGTGAAAGAACCACATCTTGCACACCTAGAACAAAGAAAACATTGTAATCAAGTTTGCTGTGGTAAAAAATAAAAATTAAGTTAAAAATACCAACAAGAAGTAATGAGACATAAACTTAAAGGGCTTTTTCCTCGCACATTCCATTCTAATTTACAACCTAGAACACCACTTCCAGTAAGGCTCTGTTGCCCTAGTAACCAGATTTGGTAAAGGAGAAATGCTGCCGCCTTGTGGCCGATTCCCACAAGAGCAGCTTTTAACCCACAGCTAATGGTCACTTACCATTCACAAGGACTCAGGGCTGTAAAGGACACCTGCCCTAAAAAAGTGTGCTGAGGTAGGGAATGGATAAAAAAAAATTCAAAACACGCAGGATTTTCAAGATAGTATAAAGAGGTAAGTTTTACTCACTCTCTTTTTAAAGAAAGGAAAATGGATAAAAGTTCCACCTCAGGAAGTATTAGACTCATGCAATCTAATCTACAAAAAGTTTTCAACTCACACCAGTCGACTGACCATTGGCAAAAAGTCTACAAACAATAAATGCTGAAGAGGTTTTAGAGAACTGTGTATCCTCTAGCTGCTGGTGAGATGTAAAAGGGTTAAACGCTAATAATGAGAACAGAAAGGAGCTGCGTTGAAAAGGAAAAACTGAGGTACCATTCAATCCAGCAGGCGCACCAATGGGCCTCTCACCTGAGAAGACCAGAATGAAGAAGACCCGGGTTGCAAAAGCTGCACTGCAGCCTTATTCACAATAGACAAGACAGTGAAGCAACCAAAATGTCCATCAACAGATGAAAGGATAAAGAAGAAGTGGAGGTCCATGTAGACAATGAATACTAGGCATGGAAAACAGTGAAACACTGCTCTTAGACGCACCATAGATGATCTTGGAGATAATCACAGAACATGAGGTAAGTCGGAAAGCAAAAGTCCTATATCCTATGATATCACTTATAGGCGTTATCTAATAACGGACACAAATGAACATATTTCCACAAAGAAAGTCAATCACAGACTTATTTAAAAAAAAAAAAAAACTATGCTTATCTAAAAGGAAAGGTGGGGGGGATGGATAAATGAAGATTAGCGTTACCATATGTATACAAATACATATTATATATATATATCAAAAAGACCGACCCTATAGCAAGGAAGGTTTACGGAACACTCTGTAATAATTTACAGGGGAAGAGGATCTCTACATAAATAGGTATATAGAATATGTAGATGGACCAGAGTGTGTACACCTTGGACAAGCAACATTCTAACCATTACCCCAATTGAAAAAATTAAAACAACGAACTAGGAGTAATGAGACATAAACTTATGGGGGGTTTTCCTGGCACATTCCATCCAAATTTACAACCTAGGCAAACGACTTCCAGAACGGCTCTGCTGCCCTAGTACCCAGATTTGGGAATGGAGAAATACTGCATCCTTGTGGCCGTTTCCCACAACAGCAGCTTTAAACCCACTGCCAAAGGTCACTAAATATTCACCAATGGCAGTTCTGTAAATGGCACCTGCCCTCCAAAAAATACTGAGGTCGAAAATCGACCAAAAAATTCTAGAGTGCAACCTTCCAAAAAGAAAATTTAAAGAGGTATATTATACTCACACTTTTTTTCTTTTTTCTTTTAACAGAAAAGAAAAAGGCGTGGACAAATGATGAATTGTAGGAATTTTGACAGGCATGTAAACCCAAATTACAAAAACCTATCAGCTCACACCAGTCAGAATGGCCATCAACAAAAATCCTGCAAACAATATATGCTGACGTGATTGTGGAGAAATGCGTCCCCTCGATTCTAAGGGGGACGTGGTAAGAGTCACTAATGAAAGGACAATTGAGGTGCCTTGAAAAGGTAAACGTTGAGCTACCATAGCAGTCAATCAATCATACCCACTGCTGGGTCTATCACCTGAGAAAATGAAAATCAATAATCACAGGCTGGCAATCCTGCACTCCAGCAATATTTACCATAGGCAACACTTGGAAGCAACGGACATGTCCATCAACAGAGGAATGCACCAAGAAGAAGTGGTCCATGTACACAATGGAATATTAGCCATGGAAAACCTTGAAGCACTGCTCTTTGAGGCACCATAGATGAGCCTGGAGATAATCAAAAAACATGAAGTAGGTCGGAAAGCCAAAGACCTATAGCCTATATTATCACTTATGGCTTTATCTAATAACTGACACAGATGAACATATTTCCAAAGAGAAAGACACTCACAGGCTTAGAAAACAAACTATGCTCATCTAAAAGGAAAGGAGGGGGGAAATTGAGAAATGAAGATTAGTGTTACTATACATATACAAATACATATTATATCCATGTATCAAAAAGACCGAACATATAGCAAGGGAGGTCGACGGAACACTGTAATATTTTACATGGGAAGAGGATCTGTACATTCATAGACATGCATAATGTACAAATGAACCAGATTGTGTACACCTAGGACAGACAATGTTCTAAATTTACCCAGATTAAAAAAAAAAATTAAAAACCAAGAAGAAGTAATGAGATATAAACTTATGGGGATTTCTCCTGGCAAATTCCATTCTAATTTACAACCTAGGACAATGACTTCCAGAAAGGCTCTGCTGCCCTAGTACCCAGATTGGGGAATGGAGAAATGCTACCTCCTTGAGGCCGTTTCCCACAACAGCAGCTTTGAACCCACTGCAAAAGGTCACTAAATTTTCACCAACTTGCAGTTCTGTAAATGGCACCCGCCCTCCAGAAAATTTCTGCGGTCAAAAATCGACCAAAAAATTCAAAAGAGGGCAACCTTCGAAGAAGACAATTTCAAGAGCTATATTGTACTCACGTTTTTTTCTTTTAAGAGAAAAGACAAAGGCGTAGGAATATGATGAATTTTAAAAATTTTAATGACATGCATACCCATATTACAAAACCTATCAGCTCAGAGCAGTCAGAATGGCCATTAGGAGAAATGCTGCAAAAAATAAATGGTGAAGGGAGTGTGGAGAAATGCGTACCCTCGGTTTTAAGGGGGGGGGCATGTAAAGAGCCACTAATGAAAACACAATGTAGGCGCTTTGAACAGGGAAACATTGAGCTACCAGTCAATCAATCACAACCACTGCTTGGCCTATCACCTGAGAAAATGAGAATCAAAAAGTCACAGGCTGGCAAACCTGTACGCCAGCAAGATTTACCATAGTCAGTACTTGGAAGCAATGAAAATGTCCATCAACCGAGGAATGCACCAAGAAGAAGTGGTCCACGTACACAATGGAATATTACTCTAATAATAAATATAAATTAAATTTAAAAACAAACAAAAGCAAGGAGACATCAACATTTGTGGGTTTATCCGGGCACATTGCACTCTAGTTTATAACCGAAGAACACCACTGGCCGGTAGGTCTGTTTCCCTGGTACCAGCATGGGGAACGTAGAAAGGCTGCCGCTCTCTGGCCGTTACCTGCAAAAGCAGGTTTAAAGCCTGAGCTAATGGTCACTTCATATGAACAAGTACTGCAGGGCTGTAAATGAAACCTGCCCTCAAAATATCTTGAGGGAGATAATGGCCAAAATATTTCAAATGGTGACACATACTTTAAGAAAACACTTTGAAGAAATAAGCTCTAATCACAGCTGGAAAAATAAAAAGGACATGTCTAAAAGCTCAATTTCAACGCATTATGAGACACATGCAAATTCAACCACAAAGAGGTATCAGCTCACACCACTCAGAATAACCATCAGCAAAAACTACAAAGAATAAATGCTGAAGGTGCTGGGAAGAAATGCATACCCTCAACTTTATGTGGGACGTAACCTGGAAAGAGCCACTAAAGAGAACAGAATAGAGGTGCCTTTAAAATGTAAACATTGAGCTACCATAGGATCCAGCAGACCTATTCCTGGACCTATAAACTAAGAAGACAGAATTGGAAGGACACAGGTACGCAAATCTGCATTGCATAGTATTCCCATAGCCAAGATATGGAAGTAACCAGAAAGTCCACCGACAGATGGGCGGACAAAGAAGGACTGCTACATGTACAGATGGAATATGAGCTTGTGAAAAAATGAAACAATGCCATTTGCAGCACCATAGATGAGTCTAGAAGTAATCACGCAACTTGGAGTAAGTGAGAAAGCGAAAGACCCATATCCTATCATATCACATATAGGTGTTACCTAAAAAATGATACAAACAAAGATATTTCCACAGAGAAACACTATCATAGCTTCATTAAAAAAACTTATGGTTCACCAAATGGAAAGGTGTGAGATTGGATACATTACCATATTGAGGTTAACAGAGAGATACAAACACATGTGAAATATATAATCACCAAAGACCTACGCAATACCAAGAGGAGACTACTCAACATTGTGTCATAACCGACATGGGAAAAGGATCCGAAGAAGAATAGATATATGCATATGTGTGAAAGAACCACATCTTGCACACCTAGAACAAAGAAAACATTGTAATCAAGTTTGCTGTGGTAAAAAATAAAAATTAAGTTAAAAATACCAACAAGAAGTAATGAGACATAAACTTAAAGGGCTTTTTCCTCGCACATTCCATTCTAATTTACAACCTAGAACACCACTTCCAGTAAGGCTCTGTTGCCCTAGTAACCAGATTTGGTAAAGGAGAAATGCTGCCGCCTTGTGGCCGATTCCCACAAGAGCAGCTTTTAACCCACAGCTAATGGTCACTTACCATTCACAAGGACTCAGGGCTGTAAAGGACACCTGCCCTAAAAAAGTGTGCTGAGGTAGGGAATGGATAAAAAAAAATTCAAAACACGCAGGATTTTCAAGATAGTATAAAGAGGTAAGTTTTACTCACTCTCTTTTTAAAGAAAGGAAAATGGATAAAAGTTCCACCTCAGGAAGTATTAGACTCATGCAATCTAATCTACAAAAAGTTTTCAACTCACACCAGTCGACTGACCATTGGCAAAAAGTCTACAAACAATAAATGCTGAAGAGGTTTTAGAGAACTGTGTATCCTCTAGCTGCTGGTGAGATGTAAAAGGGTTAAACGCTAATAATGAGAACAGAAAGGAGCTGCGTTGAAAAGGAAAAACTGAGGTACCATTCAATCCAGCAGGCGCACCAATGGGCCTCTCACCTGAGAAGACCAGAATGAAGAAGACCCGGGTTGCAAAAGCTGCACTGCAGCCTTATTCACATTAGACAAGACAGTGAAGCAACCAAAATGTCCATCAACAGATGAAAGGATAAAGAAGAAGTGGTGGTCCATGTAGACAATGAATACTAGGCATGGAAAACAGTGAAACACTGCTCTTTGAGGCACCATAGATGATCTTGGAGATAATCACAGAACATGAGGTAAGTCGGAAAGCAAAAGTCCTATATCCTATGATATCACTTATAGGCGTTATCTAATAACGGACACAAATGAACATATTTCCACAAAGAAAGTCAATCACAGACTTATTTAAAAAAAAAAACTATGCTTATCTAAAAGGAAAGGTGGGGGGGATGGATAAATGAAGATTAGCGTTACCATATGTATACAAATACATATTATATACATATATCAAAAAGACCGACCCTATAGCAAGGAAGGTTTACGGAACACTCTGTAATAATTTACAGGGGAAGAGGATCTCTACATAAATAGGTTTATAGAATATGTAGATGAACCAGAGTGTGTACACCTAGGACAAGCAACATTCTAACCATTACCCCAAATGAAAAAATTAAAACAACGAACTAGGAGTAATGAGACATAAACTTATGGGGGGTTTTCCTGGCACATTCCATCCAAATTTACAACCTAGGCAAACGACTTCCAGAACGGCTCTGCTGCCCTAGTACCCAGATTTGGCAATGGAGAAATGCTGCATCCTTGTGGTCGTTTCCCACAACAGCAGCTTTAAACCCACTGCCAAAGGTCACTAAATATTCACCAATGGCAGTTTTGTAAATGGCACCTGCCCTCCAAAAAATACTGAGGTCGAAAATCGACCAAAAAATTCTAGAGTGCAACCTTCCAAAAAGAAAATTTGAAGAGGTATATTATACTCACAGTTTTTTTCTTTTTTCTTTTAACAGAAAAGAAAAAGGCGTGGACAAATGATGAATTGTAGGAATTTTGACAGGCACGTAAACCCAAATTACAAAAACCTATCAGCTCACACCACTCAGAATGGCCATCAACAAAAATCCTGCAAACAATATATGCTGACGTGATTGTGGAGAAATGCGTCCCCTCGATTCTAAGGGGGACGTGGTAAGAGTCACTAATGAAAGGACAAATGAGGTGCCTTGAAAAGGTAAACGTTGAGCTACCATAGCAGTCAATCAATCATACCCACTGCTGGGTCTATCACCTGAGAAAATGAAAATCAATAATCACAGGCTGGCAATCCTGCACTCCAGCAATATTTACCATAGGCAACACTTGGAAGCAACGGACATGTCCATCAACAGAGGAATGCACCAAGAAGAAGTGGTCCATGTACACAATGGAATATTAGCCATGGAAAACCTTGAAGCACTGCTCTTTGAGGCACCATAGATGAGCCTGGAGATAATCAAAAAACATGAAGTAGGTCGGAAAGCCAAAGACCTATAGCCTATATTATCACTTATGGCATTATCTAATAACTGACACAGATGAACATATTTCCAAAGAGAAAGACACTCACAGGCTTAGAAAACAAACTATGCTCATCTAAAAGGAAAGGAGGGGGGAAATTGAGAAATGAAGATTAGTGTTACTATACATATACAAATACATATTATATCCATGTATCAAAAAGACCGAACATATAGCAAGGGAGGTCGACGGAACACTGTAATATTTTACATGGGAAGAGGATCTGTACATTCATAGACATGCATAATGTACAAATGAACCAGATTGTGTACACCTAGGACAGACAATGTTCTAAATTTACCCAGATTAAAAAAAAAATTTAAAAACCAAGAAGAAGTAATGAGATATAAACTTATGGGGATTTTTCCTGGCAAATTCCATTCTAATTTACAACCTAGGACAATGACTTCCAGAAAGGCTCTGCTGCCCTAGTACCCAGATTGGGGAATGGAGAAATGCTACCTCCTTGAGGCCGTTTCCCACAACAGCAGCTTTGAACCCACTGCAAAAGGTCACTAAATTTTCACCAACTTGCAGTTCTGTAAATGGCACCCGCCCTCCAGAAAATTTCTGCGGTCAAAAATCGACCAAAAAATTCAAAAGAGGGCAACCTTCGAAGAAGACAATTTCAAGAGCTATATTGTACTCACGGTTTTTTCTTTTAAGAGAAAAGACAAAGGCGTAGGAATATGATGAATTTTAAAAATTTTAATGACATGCATACCCATATTACAAAACCTATCAGCACAGAGCAGTCAGAATGGCCATTAGGAAAAATGCTGCAAAAAATAAATGGTGAAGGGAGTGTGGAGAAATGCGTACCCTCGGTTGTAAGGGGGGGGCATGTAAAGAGCCACTAATGAAAACACAATGTAGGCGCTTTGAACAGGGAAACATTGAGCTACCAGTCAATCAATCACAACCACTGCTTGGCCTATCACCTGAGAAAATGAGAATCAAAAAGTCACAGGCTGGCAAACCTGTACGCCAGCAAGATTTACCATAGTCAGTACTTGGAAGCAATGAAAATGTCCATCAACCGAGGAATGCACCAAGAAGAAGTGGTCCACGTACACAATGGAATATTACTCTAATAATAAATATAAATTAAATTTAAAAACAAACAAAAGCAAGGAGACATCAACATTTGTGGGTTTATCCGGGCACATTGCACTCTAGTTTATAACCGAAGAACACCACTGGCCGGTAGGTCTGTTTCCCTGGTACCAGCATGGGGAACGTAGAAAGGCTGCCGCTCTCTGGCCGTTACCTGCAAAAGCAGGTTTAAAGCCTGAGCTAATGGTCACTTCATATGAACAAGTACTGCAGGGCTGTAAATGAAACCTGCCCTCAAAATATCTTGAGGGAGATAATGGCCAAAATATTTCAAATGGTGACACATACTTTAAGAAAACACTTTGAAGAAATAAGCTCTAATCACAGCTGGAAAAATAAAAAGGACATGTCTAAAAGCTCAATTTCAACGCATTATGAGACACATGCAAATTCAACCACAAAGAGGTATCAGCTCACACCACTCAGAATAACCATCAGCAAAAACTACAAAGAATAAATGCTGAAGGTGCTGGGAAGAAATGCATACCCTCAACTTTATGTGGGACGTAACCTGGAAAGAGCCACTAAAGAGAACAGAATAGAGGTGCCTTTAAAATGTAAACATTGAGCTACCATAGGATCCAGCAGACCTATTCCTGGACCTATAAACTAAGAAGACAGAATTGGAAGGACACAGGTACGCAAATCTGCATTGCATAGTATTCCCATAGCCAAGATATGGAAGTAACCAGAAAGTCCACCGACAGATGGGCGGACAAAGAAGGACTGCTACATGTACAGATGGAATATGAGCTTGTGAAAAAATGAAACAATGCCATTTGCAGCACCATAGATGAGTCTAGCAGTAATCACGCAACTTGGAGTAAGTGAGAAAGCGAAAGACCCATATCCTATCATATCACATATAGGTGTTACCTAAAAAATGATACAAACAAAGATATTTCCACAGAGAAACACTATCATAGCTTCATTAAAAAAACTTATGGTTCACCAAATGGAAAGGTGTGAGATTGGATACATTACCATATTGAGGTTAACAGAGAGATACAAACACATGTGAAATATATAATCACCAAAGACCTACGCAATACCAAGAGGAGACTACTCAACATTGTGTCATAACCGACATGGGAAAAGGATCCGAAGAAGAATAGATATATGCATATGTGTGAAAGAACCACATCTTGCACACCTAGAACAAAGAAAACATTGTAATCAAGTTTGCTGTGGTAAAAAATAAAAATTAAGTTAAAAATACCAACAAGAAGTAATGAGACATAAACTTAAAGGGCTTTTTCCTCGCACATTCCATTCTAATTTACAACCTAGAACACCACTTCCAGTAAGGCTCTGTTGCCCTAGTAACCAGATTTGGTAAAGGAGAAATGCTGCCGCCTTGTGGCCGATTCCCACAAGAGCAGCTTTTAACCCACAGCTAATGGTCACTTACCATTCACAAGGACTCAGGGCTGTAAAGGACACCTGCCCTAAAAAAGTGTGCTGAGGTAGGGAATGGATAAAAAAAAATTCAAAACACGCAGGATTTTCAAGATAGTATAAAGAGGTAAGTTTTACTCACTCTCTTTTTAAAGAAAGGAAAATGGATAAAAGTTCCACCTCAGGAAGTATTAGACTCATGCAATCTAATCTACAAAAAGTTTTCAACTCACACCAGTCGACTGACCATTGGCAAAAAGTCTACAAACAATAAATGCTGAAGAGGTTTTAGAGAACTGTGTATCCTCTAGCTGCTGGTGAGATGTAAAAGGGTTAAACGCTAATAATGAGAACAGAAAGGAGCTGCGTTGAAAAGGAAAAACTGAGGTACCATTCAATCCAGCAGGCGCACCAATGGGCCTCTCACCTGAGAAGACCAGAATGAAGAAGACCCGGGTTGCAAAAGCTGCACTGCAGCCTTATTCACAATAGACAAGACAGTGAAGCAACCAAAATGTCCATCAACAGATGAAAGGATAAAGAAGAAGTGGTGGTCCATGTAGACAATGAATACTAGGCATGGAAAACAGTGAAACACTGCTCTTTGAGGCACCATAGATGATCTTGGAGATAATCACAGAACATGAGGTAAGTCGGAAAGCAAAAGTCCTATATCCTATGATATCACTTATAGGCGTTATCTAATAACGGACACAAATGAACATATTTCCACAAAGAAAGTCAATCACAGACTTATTTAAAAAAAAAAAAACTATGCTTATCTAAAAGGAAAGGTGGGGGGGATGGATAAATGAAGATTAGCGTTACCATATGTATACAAATACATATTATATACATATATCAAAAAGACCGACCCTATAGCAAGGAAGGTTTACGGAACACTCTGTAATAATTTACAGGGGAAGAGGATCTCTACATAAATAGGTTTATAGAATATGTAGATGAACCAGAGTGTGTACACCTAGGACAAGCAACATTCTAACCATTACCCCAAATGAAAAAATTAAAACAACGAACTAGGAGTAATGAGACATAAACTTATGGGGGGTTTTCCTGGCACATTCCATCCAAATTTACAACCTAGGCAAACGACTTCCAGAACGGCTCTGCTGCCCTAGTACCCAGATTTGGCAATGGAGAAATGCTGCATCCTTGTGGTCGTTTCCCACAACAGCAGCTTTAAACCCACTGCCAAAGGTCACTAAATATTCACCAATGGCAGTTTTGTAAATGGCACCTGCCCTCCAAAAAATACTGAGGTCGAAAATCGACCAAAAAATTCTAGAGTGCAACCTTCCAAAAAGAAAATTTGAAGAGGTATATTATACTCACAGTTTTTTTCTTTTTTCTTTTAACAGAAAAGAAAAAGGCGTGGACAAATGATGAATTGTAGGAATTTTGACAGGCACGTAAACCCAAATTACAAAAACCTATCAGCTCACACCACTCAGAATGGCCATCAACAAAAATCCTGCAAACAATATATGCTGACGTGATTGTGGAGAAATGCGTCCCCTCGATTCTAAGGGGGACGTGGTAAGAGTCACTAATGAAAGGACAAATGAGGTGCCTTGAAAAGGTAAACGTTGAGCTACCATAGCAGTCAATCAATCATACCCACTGCTGGGTCTATCACCTGAGAAAATGAAAATCAATAATCACAGGCTGGCAATCCTGCACTCCAGCAATATTTACCATAGGCAACACTTGGAAGCAACGGACATGTCCATCAACAGAGGAATGCACGAAGAAGAAGTGGTCCATGTACACAATGGAATATTAGCCATGGAAAACCTTGAAGCACTGCTCTTTGAGGCACCATAGATGAGCCTGGAGATAATCAAAAAACATGAAGTAGGTCGGAAAGCCAAAGACCTATAGCCTATATTATCACTTATGGCATTATCTAATAACTGACACAGATGAACATATTTCCAAAGAGAAAGACACTCACAGGCTTAGAAAACAAACTATGCTCATCTAAAAGGAAAGGAGGGGGGAAATTGAGAAATGAAGATTAGTGTTACTATACATATACAAATACATATTATATCCATGTATCAAAAAGACCGAACATATAGCAAGGGAGGTCGACGGAACACTGTAATATTTTACATGGGAAGAGGATCTGTACATTCATAGACATGCATAATGTACAAATGAACCAGATTGTGTACACCTAGGACAGACAATGTTCTAAATTTACCCAGATTAAAAAAAAAATTTAAAAACCAAGAAGAAGTAATGAGATATAAACTTATGGGGATTTTTCCTGGCAAATTCCATTCTAATTTACAACCTAGGACAATGACTTCCAGAAAGGCTCTGCTGCCCTAGTACCCAGATTGGGGAATGGAGAAATGCTACCTCCTTGAGGCCGTTTCCCACAACAGCAGCTTTGAACCCACTGCAAAAGGTCACTAAATTTTCACCAACTTGCAGTTCTGTAAATGGCACCCGCCCTCCAGAAAATTTCTGCGGTCAAAAATCGACCAAAAAATTCAAAAGAGGGCAACCTTCGAAGAAGACAATTTCAAGAGCTATATTGTACTCACGGTTTTTTCTTTTAAGAGAAAAGACAAAGGCGTAGGAATATGATGAATTTTAAAAATTTTAATGACATGCATACCCATATTACAAAACCTATCAGCACAGAGCAGTCAGAATGGCCATTAGGAAAAATGCTGCAAAAAATAAATGGTGAAGGGAGTGTGGAGAAATGCGTACCCTCGGTTGTAAGGGGGGGGCATGTAAAGAGCCACTAATGAAAACACAATGTAGGCGCTTTGAACAGGGAAACATTGAGCTACCAGTCAATCAATCACAACCACTGCTTGGCCTATCACCTGAGAAAATGAGAATCAAAAAGTCACAGGCTGGCAAACCTGTACGCCAGCAAGATTTACCATAGTCAGTACTTGGAAGCAATGAAAATGTCCATCAACCGAGGAATGCACCAAGAAGAAGTGGTCCACGTACACAATGGAATATTACTCTAATAATAAATATAAATTAAATTTAAAAACAAACAAAAGCAAGGAGACATCAACATTTGTGGGTTTATCCGGGCACATTGCACTCTAGTTTATAACCGAAGAACACCACTGGCCGGTAGGTCTGTTTCCCTGGTACCAGCATGGGGAACGTAGAAAGGCTGCCGCTCTCTGGCCGTTACCTGCAAAAGCAGGTTTAAAGCCTGAGCTAATGGTCACTTCATATGAACAAGTACTGCAGGGCTGTAAATGAAACCTGCCCTCAAAATATCTTGAGGGAGATAATGGCCAAAATATTTCAAATGGTGACACATACTTTAAGAAAACACTTTGAAGAAATAAGCTCTAATCACAGCTGGAAAAATAAAAAGGACATGTCTAAAAGCTCAATTTCAACGCATTATGAGACACATGCAAATTCAACCACAAAGAGGTATCAGCTCACACCACTCAGAATAACCATCAGCAAAAACTACAAAGAATAAATGCTGAAGGTGCTGGGAAGAAATGCATACCCTCAACTTTATGTGGGACGTAACCTGGAAAGAGCCACTAAAGAGAACAGAATAGAGGTGCCTTTAAAATGTAAACATTGAGCTACCATAGGATCCAGCAGACCTATTCCTGGACCTATAAACTAAGAAGACAGAATTGGAAGGACACAGGTACGCAAATCTGCATTGCATAGTATTCCCATAGCCAAGATATGGAAGTAACCAGAAAGTCCACCGACAGATGGGCGGACAAAGAAGGACTGCTACATGTACAGATGGAATATGAGCTTGTGAAAAAATGAAACAATGCCATTTGCAGCACCATAGATGAGTCTAGAAGTAATCACGCAACTTGGAGTAAGTGAGAAAGCGAAAGACCCATATCCTATCATATCACATATAGGTGTTACCTAAAAAATGATACAAACAAAGATATTTCCACAGAGAAACACTATCATAGCTTCATTAAAAAAACTTATGGTTCACCAAATGGAAAGGTGTGAGATTGGATACATTACCATATTGAGGTTAACAGAGAGATACAAACACATGTGAAATATATAATCACCAAAGACCTACGCAATACCAAGAGGAGACTACTCAACATTGTGTCATAACCGACATGGGAAAAGGATCCGAAGAAGAATAGATATATGCATATGTGTGAAAGAACCACATCTTGCACACCTAGAACAAAGAAAACATTGTAATCAAGTTTGCTGTGGTAAAAAATAAAAATTAAGTTAAAAATACCAACAAGAAGTAATGAGACATAAACTTAAAGGGCTTTTTCCTCGCACATTCCATTCTAATTTACAACCTAGAACACCACTTCCAGTAAGGCTCTGTTGCCCTAGTAACCAGATTTGGTAAAGGAGAAATGCTGCCGCCTTGTGGCCGATTCCCATAAGAGCAGCTTTTAACCCACAGCTAATGGTCACTTACCATTCACAAGGACTCAGGGCTGTAAAGGACACCTGCCCTAAAAAAGTGTGCTGAGGTAGGGAATGGATAAAAAAAAATTCAAAACACGCAGGATTTTCAAGATAGTATAAAGAGGTAAGTTTTACTCACTCTCTTTTTAAAGAAAGGAAAATGGATAAAAGTTCCACCTCAGGAAGTATTAGACTCATGCAATCTAATCTACAAAAAGTTTTCAACTCACACCAGTCGACTGACCATTGGCAAAAAGTCTACAAACAATAAATGCTGAAGAGGTTTTAGAGAACTGTGTATCCTCTAGCTGCTGGTGAGATGTAAAAGGGTTAAACGCTAATAATGAGAACAGAAAGGAGCTGCGTTGAAAAGGAAAAACTGAGGTACCATTCAATCCAGCAGGCGCACCAATGGGCCTCTCACCTGAGAAGACCAGAATGAAGAAGACCCGGGTTGCAAAAGCTGCACTGCAGCCTTATTCACAATAGACAAGACAGTGAAGCAACCAAAATGTCCATCAACAGATGAAAGGATAAAGAAGAAGTGGTGGTCCATGTAGACAATGAATACTAGGCATGGAAAACAGTGAAACACTGCTCTTTGAGGCACCATAGATGATCTTGGAGATAATCACAGAACATGAGGTAAGTCGGAAAGCAAAAGTCCTATATCCTATGATATCACTTATAGGCGTTATCTAATAACGGACACAAATGAACATATTTCCACAAAGAAAGTCAATCACAGACTTATTTAAAAAAAAAAAACTATGCTTATCTAAAAGGAAAGGTGGGGGGGATGGATAAATGAAGATTAGCGTTACCATATGTATACAAATACATATTATATACATATATCAAAAAGACCGACCCTATAGCAAGGAAGGTTTACGGAACACTCTGTAATAATTTACAGGGGAAGAGGATCTCTACATAAATAGGTTTATAGAATATGTAGATGAACCAGAGTGTGTACACCTAGGACAAGCAACATTCTAACCATTACCCCAAATGAAAAAATTAAAACAACGAACTAGGAGTAATGAGACATAAACTTATGGGGGGTTTTCCTGGCACATTCCATCCAAATTTACAACCTAGGCAAACGACTTCCAGAACGGCTCTGCTGCCCTAGTACCCAGATTTGGCAATGGAGAAATGCTGCATCCTTGTGGTCGTTTCCCACAACAGCAGCTTTAAACCCACTGCCAAAGGTCACTAAATATTCAGCAATGGCAGTTTTGTAAATGGCACCTGCCCTCCAAAAAATACTGAGGTCGAAAATCGACCAAAAAATTCTAGAGTGCAACCTTCCAAAAAGAAAATTTGAAGAGGTATATTATACTCACAGTTTTTTTCTTTTTTCTTTTAACAGAAAAGAAAAAGGCGTGGACAAATGATGAATTGTAGGAATTTTGACAGGCACGTAAACCCAAATTACAAAAACCTATCAGCTCACACCACTCAGAATGGCCATCAACAAAAATCCTGCAAACAATATATGCTGACGTGATTGTGGAGAAATGCGTCCCCTCGATTCTAAGGGGGACGTGGTAAGAGTCACTAATGAAAGGACAAATGAGGTGCCTTGAAAAGGTAAACGTTGAGCTACCATAGCAGTCAATCAATCATACCCACTGCTGGGTCTATCACCTGAGAAAATGAAAATCAATAATCACAGGCTGGCAATCCTGCACTCCAGCAATATTTACCATAGGCAACACTTGGAAGCAACGGACATGTCCATCAACAGAGGAATGCACGAAGAAGAAGTGGTCCATGTACACAATGGAATATTAGCCATGGAAAACCTTGAAGCACTGCTCTTTGAGGCACCATAGATGAGCCTGGAGATAATCAAAAAACATGAAGTAGGTCGGAAAGCCAAAGACCTATAGCCTATATTATCACTTATGGCATTATCTAATAACTGACACAGATGAACATATTTCCAAAGAGAAAGACACTCACAGGCTTAGAAAACAAACTATGCTCATCTAAAAGGAAAGGAGGGGGGAAATTGAGAAATGAAGATTAGTGTTACTATACATATACAAATACATATTATATCCATGTATCAAAAAGACCGAACATATAGCAAGGGAGGTCGACGGAACACTGTAATATTTTACATGGGAAGAGGATCTGTACATTCATAGACATGCATAATGTACAAATGAACCAGATTGTGTACACCTAGGACAGACAATGTTCTAAATTTACCCAGATTAAAAAAAAAATTTAAAAACCAAGAAGAAGTAATGAGATATAAACTTATGGGGATTTTTCCTGGCAAATTCCATTCTAATTTACAACCTAGGACAATGACTTCCAGAAAGGCTCTGCTGCCCTAGTACCCAGATTGGGGAATGGAGAAATGCTACCTCCTTGAGGCCGTTTCCCACAACAGCAGCTTTGAACCCACTGCAAAAGGTCACTAAATTTTCACCAACTTGCAGTTCTGTAAATGGCACCCGCCCTCCAGAAAATTTCTGCGGTCAAAAATCGACCAAAAAATTCAAAAGAGGGCAACCTTCGAAGAAGACAATTTCAAGAGCTATATTGTACTCACGGTTTTTTCTTTTAAGAGAAAAGACAAAGGCGTAGGAATATGATGAATTTTAAAAATTTTAATGACATGCATACCCATATTACAAAACCTATCAGCACAGAGCAGTCAGAATGGCCATTAGGAAAAATGCTGCAAAAAATAAATGGTGAAGGGAGTGTGGAGAAATGCGTACCCTCGGTTGTAAGGGGGGGGCATGTAAAGAGCCACTAATGAAAACACAATGTAGGCGCTTTGAACAGGGAAACATTGAGCTACCAGTCAATCAATCACAACCACTGCTTGGCCTATCACCTGAGAAAATGAGAATCAAAAAGTCACAGGCTGGCAAACCTGTACGCCAGCAAGATTTACCATAGTCAGTACTTGGAAGCAATGAAAATGTCCATCAACCGAGGAATGCACCAAGAAGAAGTGGTCCACGTACACAATGGAATATTACTCTAATAATAAATATAAATTAAATTTAAAAACAAACAAAAGCAAGGAGACATCAACATTTGTGGGTTTATCCGGGCACATTGCACTCTAGTTTATAACCGAAGAACACCACTGGCCGGTAGGTCTGTTTCCCTGGTACCAGCATGGGGAACGTAGAAAGGCTGCCGCTCTCTGGCCGTTACCTGCAAAAGCAGGTTTAAAGCCTGAGCTAATGGTCACTTCATATGAACAAGTACTGCAGGGCTGTAAATGAAACCTGCCCTCAAAATATCTTGAGGGAGATAATGGCCAAAATATTTCAAATGGTGACACATACTTTAAGAAAACACTTTGAAGAAATAAGCTCTAATCACAGCTGGAAAAATAAAAAGGACATGTCTAAAAGCTCAATTTCAACGCATTATGAGACACATGCAAATTCAACCACAAAGAGGTATCAGCTCACACCACTCAGAATAACCATCAGCAAAAACTACAAAGAATAAATGCTGAAGGTGCTGGGAAGAAATGCATACCCTCAACTTTATGTGGGACGTAACCTGGAAAGAGCCACTAAAGAGAACAGAATAGAGGTGCCTTTAAAATGTAAACATTGAGCTACCATAGGATCCAGCAGACCTATTCCTGGACCTATAAACTAAGAAGACAGAATTGGAAGGACACAGGTACGCAAATCTGCATTGCATAGTATTCCCATAGCCAAGATATGGAAGTAACCAGAAAGTCCACCGACAGATGGGCGGACAAAGAAGGACTGCTACATGTACAGATGGAATATGAGCTTGTGAAAAAATGAAACAATGCCATTTGCAGCACCATAGATGAGTCTAGAAGTAATCACGCAACTTGGAGTAAGTGAGAAAGCGAAAGACCCATATCCTATCATATCACATATAGGTGTTACCTAAAAAATGATACAAACAAAGATATTTCCACAGAGAAACACTATCATAGCTTCATTAAAAAAACTTATGGTTCACCAAATGGAAAGGTGTGAGATTGGATACATTACCATATTGAGGTTAACAGAGAGATACAAACACATGTGAAATATATAATCACCAAAGACCTACGCAATACCAAGAGGAGACTACTCAACATTGTGTCATAACCGACATGGGAAAAGGATCCGAAGAAGAATAGATATATGCATATGTGTGAAAGAACCACATCTTGCACACCTAGAACAAAGAAAACATTGTAATCAAGTTTGCTGTGGTAAAAAATAAAAATTAAGTTAAAAATACCAACAAGAAGTAATGAGACATAAACTTAAAGGGCTTTTTCCTCGCACATTCCATTCTAATTTACAACCTAGAACACCACTTCCAGTAAGGCTCTGTTGCCCTAGTAACCAGATTTGGTAAAGGAGAAATGCTGCCGCCTTGTGGCCGATTCCCACAAGAGCAGCTTTTAACCCACAGCTAATGGTCACTTACCATTCACAAGGACTCAGGGCTGTAAAGGACACCTGCCCTAAAAAAGTGTGCTGAGGTAGGGAATGGATAAAAAAAAAATCAAAACACGCAGGATTTTCAAGATAGTATAAAGAGGTAAGTTTTACTCACTCTCTTTTTAAAGAAAGGAAAATGGATAAAAGTTCCACCTCAGGAAGTATTAGACTCATGCAATCTAATCTACAAAAAGTTTTCAACTCACACCAGTCGACTGACCATTGGCAAAAAGTCTACAAACAATAAATGCTGAAGAGGTTTTAGAGAACTGTGTATCCTCTAGCTGCTGGTGAGATGTAAAAGGGTTAAACGCTAATAATGAGAACAGAAAGGAGCTGCGTTGAAAAGGAAAAACTGAGGTACCATTCAATCCAGCAGGCGCACCAATGGGCCTCTCACCTGAGAAGACCAGAATGAAGAAGACCCGGGTTGCAAAAGCTGCACTGCAGCATTATTCACAATAGACAAGACAGTGAAGCAACCAAAATGTCCATCAACAGATGAAAGGATAAAGAAGAAGTGGTGGTCCATGTAGACAATGAATACTAGGCATGGAAAACAGTGAAACACTGCTCTTTGAGGCACCATAGATGATCTTGGAGATAATCACAGAACATGAGGTAAGTCGGAAAGCAAAAGTCCTATATCCTATGATATCACTTATAGGCGTTATCTAATAACGGACACAAATGAACATATTTCCACAAAGAAAGTCAATCACAGACTTATTTAAAAAAAA
This sequence comes from Eschrichtius robustus, assembly GCF_028021215.1. Classification (NCBI taxonomy): domain Eukaryota; kingdom Metazoa; phylum Chordata; class Mammalia; order Artiodactyla; family Eschrichtiidae; genus Eschrichtius; species Eschrichtius robustus. Next base: position 23,081,884 of record NC_090830.1, on the reverse strand, counting down.
AAAACTATGCTTATCTAAAAGGAAAGGTGGGGGGGATGGATAAATGAAGATTAGCGTTACCATATGTATACAAATACATATTATATACATATATCAAAAAGACCGACCCTATAGCAAGGAAGGTTTACGGAACACTCTGTAATAATTTACAGGGGAAGAGGATCTCTACATAAATAGGTTTATAGAATATGTAGATGAACCAGAGTGTGTACACCTTGGACAAGCAACATTCTAACCATTACCCCAAATGAAAAAAATTAAAACAACGAACTAGGAGTAATGAGACATAAACTTATGGGGGGTTTTCCTGGCACATTCCATCCAAATTTACAACCTAGGCAAACGACTTCCAGAACGGCTCTGCTGCCCTAGTACCCAGATTTGGCAATGGAGAAATGCTGCATCCTTGTGGTCGTTTCCCACAACAGCAGCTTTAAACCCACTGCCAAAGGTCACTAAATATTCACCAATGGCAGTTTTGTAAATGGCACCTGCCCTCCAAAAAATACTGAGGTCGAAAATCGACCAAAAAATTCTAGAGTGCAACCTTCCAAAAAGAAAATTTGAAGAGGTATATTATACTCACAGTTTTTTTCTTTTTTCTTTTAACAGAAAAGAAAAAGGCGTGGACAAATGATGAATTGTAGGAATTTTGACAGGCACGTAAACCCAAATTACAAAAACCTATCAGCTCACACCACTCAGAATGGCCATCAACAAAAATCCTGCAAACAATATATGCTGACGTGATTGTGGAGAAATGCGTCCCCTCGATTCTAAGGGGGACGTGGTAAGAGTCACTAATGAAAGGACAAATGAGGTGCCTTGAAAAGGTAAACGTTGAGCTACCATAGCAGTCAATCAATCATACCCACTGCTGGGTCTATCACCTGAGAAAATGAAAATCAATAATCACAGGCTGGCAATCCTGCACTCCAGCAATATTTACCATAGGCAACACTTGGAAGCAACGGACATGTCCATCAACAGAGGAATGCACGAAGAAGAAGTGGTCCATGTACACAATGGAATATTAGCCATGGAAAACCTTGAAGCACTGCTCTTTGAGGCACCATAGATGAGCCTGGAGATAATCAAAAAACATGAAGTAGGTCGGAAAGCCAAAGACCTATAGCCTATATTATCACTTATGGCATTATCTAATAACTGACACAGATGAACATATTTCCAAAGAGAAAGACACTCACAGGCTTAGAAAACAAACTATGCTCATCTAAAAGGAAAGGAGGGGGGAAATTGAGAAATGAAGATTAGTGTTACTATACATATACAAATACATATTATATCCATGTATCAAAAAGACCGAACATATAGCAAGGGAGGTCGACGGAACACTGTAATATTTTACATGGGAAGAGGATCTGTACATTCATAGACATGCATAATGTACAAATGAACCAGATTGTGTACACCTAGGACAGACAATGTTCTAAATTTACCCAGATTAAAAAAAAAATTTAAAAACCAAGAAGAAGTAATGAGATATAAACTTATGGGGATTTTTCCTGGCAAATTCCATTCTAATTTACAACCTAGGACAATGACTTCCAGAAAGGCTCTGCTGCCCTAGTACCCAGATTGGGGAATGGAGAAATGCTACCTCCTTGAGGCCGTTTCCCACAACAGCAGCTTTGAACCCACTGCAAAAGGTCACTAAATTTTCACCAACTTGCAGTTCTGTAAATGGCACCCGCCCTCCAGAAAATTTCTGCGGTCAAAAATCGACCAAAAAATTCAAAAGAGGGCAACCTTCGAAGAAGACAATTTCAAGAGCTATATTGTACTCACGGTTTTTTCTTTTAAGAGAAAAGACAAAGGCGTAGGAATATGATGAATTTTAAAAATTTTAATGACATGCATACCCATATTACAAAACCTATCAGCACAGAGCAGTCAGAATGGCCATTAGGAAAAATGCTGCAAAAAATAAATGGTGAAGGGAGTGTGGAGAAATGCGTACCCTCGGTTGTAAGGGGGGGGCATGTAAAGAGCCACTAATGAAAACACAATGTAGGCGCTTTGAACAGGGAAACATTGAGCTACCAGTCAATCAATCACAACCACTGCTTGGCCTATCACCTGAGAAAATGAGAATCAAAAAGTCACAGGCTGGCAAACCTGTACGCCAGCAAGATTTACCATAGTCAGTACTTGGAAGCAATGAAAATGTCCATCAACCGAGGAATGCACCAAGAAGAAGTGGTCCACGTACACAATGGAATATTACTCTAATAATAAATATAAATTAAATTTAAAAACAAACAAAAGCAAGGAGACATCAACATTTGTGGGTTTATCCGGGCACATTGCACTCTAGTTTATAACCGAAGAACACCACTGGCCGGTAGGTCTGTTTCCCTGGTACCAGCATGGGGAACGTAGAAAGGCTGCCGCTCTCTGGCCGTTACCTGCAAAAGCAGGTTTAAAGCCTGAGCTAATGGTCACTTCATATGAACAAGTACTGCAGGGCTGTAAATGAAACCTGCCCTCAAAATATCTTGAGGGAGATAATGGCCAAAATATTTCAAATGGTGACACATACTTTAAGAAAACACTTTGAAGAAATAAGCTCTAATCACAGCTGGAAAAATAAAAAGGACATGTCTAAAAGCTCAATTTCAATGCATTATGAGACACATGCAAATTCAACCACAAAGAGGTATCAGCTCACACCACTCAGAATAACCATCAGCAAAAACTACAAAGAATAAATGCTGAAGGTGCTGGGAAGAAATGCATACCCTCAACTTTATGTGGGACGTAACCTGGAAAGAGCCACTAAAGAGAACAGAATAGAGGTGCCTTTAAAATGTAAACATTGAGCTACCATAGGATCCAGCAGACCTATTCCTGCACCTATAAACTAAGAAGACAGAATTGGAAGGACACAGGTACGCAAATCTGCATTGCATAGTATTCCCATAGCCAAGATATGGAAGTAACCAAAAAGTCCACCGACAGATGGGCGGACAAAGAAGAACTGCTACATGTACAGATGGAATATGAGCTTGTGAAAAAATGAAACAATGCCATTTGCAGCACCATAAATGAGTCTAATAGTAATCACGCCACTTGGAGTAAGTGAGAAAGCGAAATACCCATATCCTATCATATCACATATAGGTGTTACCTAAAAAATGATACAAACAAAGATATTTCCACAGAGAAACACTATCATAGCTTCATTAAAAAAACTTATGGTTCACCAAATGGAAAGGTGTGAGGATTGGATACATTACCATATTGAGGTTAACAGAGAGATACAAACACATGTGAAATATATAATCACCAAAGACCTACGCAATACCAAGAGGAGACTACTCAACATTGTGTCATAACCGACATGGGAAAAGGATCCGAAGAAGAATAGATATATGCATATGTGTGAAAGAACCACATCTTGCACACCTAGAACAAAGAAAACATTGTAATCAAGTTTGCTGTGGTAAAAAATAAAAATTAAGTTAAAAATACCAACAAGAAGTAATGAGACATAAACTTAAAGGGCTTTTTCCTCGCACATTCCATTCTAATTTACAACCTAGAACACCACTTCCAGTAAGGCTCTGTTGCCCTAGTAACCAGATTTGGTAAAGGAGAAATGCTGCCGCCTTGTGGCCGATTCCCGCAAGAACAGCTTTTAACCCACAGCTAATGGTCACTTACCATTCACAAGGACTCAGGGCTGTAAAGGACACCTGCCCTAAAAAAGTGTGCTGAGGTAGGGAATGGATAAAAAAAAAATTCAAAACACGCAGGATTTTCAAGATAGTATAAAGAGGTAAGTTTTACTCACTCTCTTTTTAAAGAAAGGAAAATGGATAAAAGTTCCACCTCAGGAAGTATTAGACTCATACAATCTAATCTACAAAAAGTTTTCAACTCACACCAGTCGACTGACCATTGGCAAAAAGTCTACAAACAATAAATGCTGAAGAGGTTTTAGAGAACTGTGTATCCTCTAGCTGCTGGTGAGATGTAAAAGGGTTAAACGCTAATAATGAGAACAGAAAGGAGCTGCGTTGAAAAGGAAAAACTGAGGTACCATTCAATCCAGCAGGCGCACCAATGGGCCTCTCACCTGAGAAGACCAGAATGAAGAAGACCCGGGTTGCAAAAGCTGCACTGCAGCCTTATTCACAATAGACAAGACAGTGAAGCAACCAAAATGTCCATCAACAGATGAAAGGATAAAGAAGAAGTGATGGTCCATGTAGACAATGAATACTAGCCATGGAAAACAGTGAAACACTGCTCTTTGAGGCACCATAGATGATCTTGGAGATAATCACAGAACATGAGGTAAGTCGGAAAGCAAAAGTCCTATATCCTATGATATCACTTATAGGCGTTATCTAATAACGGACACAAATGAACATATTTCCACAAAGAAAGTCAATCACAGACTTATTTAAAAAAAGAAACTATGCTTATCTAAAAGGAAAGTTGCGGGGGATGGATAAATGAAGATTAGCGTTACCATATGTATACAGATACATATTATATACATATATCAAAAAGACCGACCCTATAGCAAGGAAGGTTTACAGAACACTCTGTAATAATTTACAGGGGAAGAGGATCTCTACATAAATAGGTATATAGAATATGTAGATGAACCAGAGTGTGTACACCTTGGACAAGCAACATTCTAAACATTACCCCAATTGAAAAAATTAAAACAACGAACTAGGAGTAATGAAACATAAACTTATGGGGGGTTTTCCTGGCACATTCCATCCAAATTTACAACCTAGGCAAACGACTTCCAGAACGGCTCTGCTGCCCTAGTACCCAGATTTGGGAATGGAGAAATGCTGCATCCTTGTGGCCGTTTTCCACAACAGCAGCTTTAAACCCACTGCCAAAAGTCACTAAATATTCACCAATGGCAGTTCTGTAAATGGCACCTGCCCTCCAAAAAATACTGAGGTCGAAAATCGACCAAAAAATTCTAGAGTGCAACCTTCCAAAAAGAAAATTTGAAGAGTTATATTATACTCACACTTTTTTTTCTTTTTTCTTTTAACAGAAAAGAAAAAGGCGTGGACAAATGATGAATTGTAGGAATTTTGACAGGCATGTAAACCCAAATTACAAAAACCTATCAGCTCACACCAGTCAGAATGGCCATCAACAAAAATCCTGCAAACAATATATGCTGACGTGATTGTGGAGAAATGTATCCCCTCGATTCTAAGGGGGACGTGGTAAGAGTCACTAATGAAAGGACAATTGAGGTGCCTTGAAAAGGTAAACGTTGAGCTACCATAGCAGTCAATCAATCATACCCACTGCTGGGTCTATCACCTGAGAAAATGAAAATCAATAATCACAGGCTGGCAATCCTGCACTCCAGCAATATTTACCATAGGCAACACTTGGAAGCAACGGACATGTCCATCAACAGAGGAATGCACCAAGAAGAAGTGGTCCATGTACACAATGGAATATTAGCCATGGAAAACCTTGAAGCACTGCTCTTTGAGGCACCATAGATGAGCCTGGAGATAATCACAAAACATGAAGTAGGTCGGAAAGCCAAAGACCTATAGCCTATATTATCACTTATGGCATTATCTAATAACTGACACAGATGAACATATTTCCAAAGGGAAAGACACTCACAGGCTTAGAAAACAAACTATGCTCATCTAAAAGGAAAGGAGGGGGGAAATTGAGAAATGAAGACTAGTGTTACTATACATATACAAATACATATTATATCCATGTATCAAAAAGACCGAACATATAGCAAGGGAGGTCGACGGAACACTGTAATATTTTACATGGGAAGAGGATCCGTACATTCATAGACATACATAATGTACAAATGAACCAGATTGTGTACACCTAGGACAGACAATGTTCTAAACTTTACCCAGATTAAAAAAAAAATTTAAAAACCAAGAAGAAGTAATGAGACATAAACTTATGGGGATTTCTCCTGGCAAATTCCATTCTAATTTACAACCTAGGACAATGACTTCCAGAAAGGCTCTGCTGCCCTAGTACCCAGATTGGGGAATGGAGAAATGCTACCTCCTTGTGGCCGTTTCCCACAACAGCAGCTTTGAACCCACTGCAAAAGGTCACTAAATTTTCACCAACTCGCAGTTCTGTAAATGGCACCCGCCCTCCAGAAAATTTCTGCGGTCAAAAATCGACCAAAAAATTCAAAAGAGGGCAACCTTCGAAGAAGACAATTTCAAGAGCTATATTGTACTCAAGTTTTTTTTCTTTTAAGAGAAAAGACAAAGGCGTAGGAATATGATGAATTTTAAAAATTTTAATGACATGCATACCCATATTACAAAACCTATCAGCTCAGAGCAGTCAGAATGGCCATTAGGAAAAATGCTGCAAAAAATAAATAGTGAAGGGAGTGTGGAGAAATGCGTACCATCGGTTGTAAGGGGGGGGCATGTAAAGAGCCACTAATGAAAACACAATGTAGGCGCTTTGAACAGGGAAACATTGAGCTACCAGTCAATCAAACACAACCACTGCTTGGCCTATCACCTGAGAAAATGAGAATCAAAAAGTCACAGGCTGGCAAACCTGTACGCCAGCAAGATTTACCATAGTCAGTACTTGGAAGCAATGAAAATGTCCATCAACCGAGGAATGCACCAAGAAGAAGTGGTCCACGTACACAATGGAATATTACTCTAATAATAAATATAAATTAAATTTAAAAACAAACAAAAGCAAGGAGACATCAACATTTGTGGGTTTATCCGGGCACATTGCACTCTAGTTTATAACCGAAGAACACCACTGGCCGGTAGGTCTGTTTCCCTGGTACCAGCATGGGGAACGTAGAAAGGCTGCCGCTCTCTGGCCGTTACCTGCTAAAGCAGGTTTAAAGCCTGAGCTAATGGTCACTTCATATGAACAAGTACTGCAGGGCTGTAAATGAAACCTGCCCTCAAAATATCTTGAGGGAGATAATGGCCAAAATATTTCAAATGGTGACACATACTTTAAGAAAACACTTTGAAGAAATAAGCTCTAATCACAGCTGGAAAAATAAAAAGGACATGTGTAAAAGCTCAATTTCAACGCATTATGAGACACATGCAAATTCAACCATAAAGAGGAATCAGCTCACACCACTCAGAATAACCATCAGCAAAAACTACAAAGAATAAATGCTGAAGGTGCTGGGAAGAAATGCATACCCTCAACTTTATGTGGGACGTAACCTGGAAAGAGCCACTAAAGAGAACAGAATAGAGGTGCCTTTAAAATGTAAACATTGAGCTACCATAGGATCCAGCAGACCTATTCCTGCACCTATAAACTAAGAAGACAGAATTGGAAGGACACAGGTACGCAAATCTGCATTGCATAGTATTCCCATAGCCAAGATATGGAAGTAACCAAAAAGTCCACCGACAGATGGGCGGACAAAGAAGAACTGCTACATGTACAGATGGAATATGAGCTTGTGAAAAAATGAAACAATGCCATTTGCAGCACCATAGATGAGTCTAGAAGTAATCACACCACTTGGAGTAAGTGAGAAAGCGAAAGACCCATATCCTATCATATCACATATAGGTGTTACCTAAAAAATGATACAAACAAAGATATTTCCACAGAGAAACACTATCATAGCTTCATTAAAAAAACTTATGGTTCACCAAATGGAAAGGTGTGAGGATTGGATTCCATACCATATTGAGGTTAACAGAGAGTTACAAACACATGTGAAATATATAATCACCAAAGACCTACGCAATACCAAGAGGAGACTACTCAACATTGTGTCATAACCGACATGGGAAAAGGATCCGAAGAAGAATAGATATATGCATATGTGTGAAAGAACCACATCTTGCACACCTAGAACAAAGAAAACATTGTAATCAAGTTTGCTGTGATAAAAAATAAAAATTAAGTTAAAAATACCAACAAGAAGTAATGAGACATAAACTTAAAGGGCTTTTTCCTCGCACATTCCATTCTAATTTACAACCTAGAACACCACTTCCAGTAAGGCTCTGTTGCCCTAGTAACCAGATTTGGTAAAGGAGAAATGCTGCCGCCTTGTGGCCGATTCCCGCAAGAGCAGCTTTTAACCCACAGCTAATGGTCACTTACCATTCACAAGGACTCAGGGCTGTAAAGGACACCTGCCCTAAAAAAGTGTGCTGAGGTAGGGAATGGATAAAAAAAAATTCAAAACACGCAGGATTTTCAAGATAGTATAAAGAGGTAAGTTTTACTCACTCTCTTTTTAAAGAAAGGAAAATGGATAAAAGTTCCACCTCAGGAAGTATTAGACTCATGCAATCTAATCTACAAAAAGTTTTCAACTCACACCAGTCGACTGACCATTGGCAAAAAGTCTACAAACAATAAATGCTGAAGAGGTTTTAGAGAACTGTGTATCCTCTAGCTGCTGGTGAGATGTAAAAGGGTTAAACGCTAATAATGAGAACAGAAAGGAGCTGCGTTGAAAAGGAAAAACTGAGGTACCATTCAATCCAGCAGGCGCACCAATGGGCCTCTCACCTGAGAAGACCAGAATGAAGAAGACCCGGGTTGCAAAAGCTGCACTGCAGCCTTATTCACAATAGACAAGACAGTGAAGCAACCAAAATGTCCATCAACAGATGAAAGGATAAAGAAGAAGTGGAGGTCCATGTAGACAATGAATACTAGGCATGGAAAACAGTGAAACACTGCTCTTAGACGCACCATAGATGATCTTGGAGATAATCACAGAACATGAGGTAAGTCGGAAAGCAAAAGTCCTATATCCTATGATATCACTTATAGGCGTTATCTAATAACGGACACAAATGAACATATTTCCACAAAGAAAGTCAATCACAGACTTATTTAAAAAAAAAAAAAAACTATGCTTATCTAAAAGGAAAGGTGGGGGGGATGGATAAATGAAGATTAGCGTTACCATATGTATACAAATACATATTATATATATATATATCAAAAAGACCGACCCTATAGCAAGGAAGGTTTACGGAACACTCTGTAATAATTTACAGGGGAAGAGGATCTCTACATAAATAGGTATATAGAATATGTAGATGGACCAGAGTGTGTACACCTTGGACAAGCAACATTCTAACCATTACCCCAATTGAAAAAATTAAAACAACGAACTAGGAGTAATGAGACATAAACTTATGGGGGGTTTTCCTGGCACATTCCATCCAAATTTACAACCTAGGCAAACGACTTCCAGAACGGCTCTGCTGCCCTAGTACCCAGATTTGGGAATGGAGAAATACTGCATCCTTGTGGCCGTTTCCCACAACAGCAGCTTTAAACCCACTGCCAAAGGTCACTAAATATTCACCAATGGCAGTTCTGTAAATGGCACCTGCCCTCCAAAAAATACTGAGGTCGAAAATCGACCAAAAAATTCTAGAGTGCAACCTTCCAAAAAGAAAATTTAAAGAGGTATATTATACTCACACTTTTTTTCTTTTTTCTTTTAACAGAAAAGAAAAAGGCGTGGACAAATGATGAATTGTAGGAATTTTGACAGGCATGTAAACCCAAATTACAAAAACCTATCAGCCCACACCAGTCAGAATGGCCATCAACAAAAATCCTGCAAACAATATATGCTGACGTGATTGTGGAGAAATGCGTCCCCTCGATTCTAAGGGGGACGTGGTAAGAGTCACTAATGAAAGGACAATTGAGGTGCCTTGAAAAGGTAAACGTTGAGCTACCATAGCAGTCAATCAATCATACCCACTGCTGGGTCTATCACCTGAGAAAATGAAAATCAATAATCACAGGCTGGCAATCCTGCACTCCAGCAATATTTACCATAGGCAACACTTGGAAGCAACGGACATGTCCATCAACAGAGGAATGCACCAAGAAGAAGTGGTCCATGTACACAATGGAATATTAGCCATGGAAAACCTTGAAGCACTGCTCTTTGAGGCACCATAGATGAGCCTGGAGATAATCAAAAAACATGAAGTAGGTCGGAAAGCCAAAGACCTATAGCCTATATTATCACTTATGGCTTTATCTAATAACTGACACAGATGAACATATTTCCAAAGAGAAAGACACTCACAGGCTTAGAAAACAAACTATGCTCATCTAAAAGGAAAGGAGGGGGGAAATTGAGAAATGAAGATTAGTGTTACTATACATATACAAATACATATTATATCCATGTATCAAAAAGACCGAACATATAGCAAGGGAGGTCGACGGAACACTGTAATATTTTACATGGGAAGAGGATCTGTACATTCATAGACATGCATAATGTACAAATGAACCAGATTGTGTACACCTAGGACAGACAATGTTCTAAATTTACCCAGATTAAAAAAAAAATTAAAAACCAAGAAGAAGTAATGAGATATAAACTTATGGGGATTTCTCCTGGCAAATTCCATTCTAATTTACAACCTAGGACAATGACTTCCAGAAAGGCTCTGCTGCCCTAGTACCCAGATTGGGGAATGGAGAAATGCTACCTCCTTGAGGCCGTTTCCCACAACAGCAGCTTTGAACCCACTGCAAAAGGTCACTAAATTTTCACCAACTTGCAGTTCTGTAAATGGCACCCGCCCTCCAGAAAATTTCTGCGGTCAAAAATCGACCAAAAAATTCAAAAGAGGGCAACCTTCGAAGAAGACAATTTCAAGAGCTATATTGTACTCACGGTTTTTTCTTTTAAGAGAAAAGACAAAGGCGTAGGAATATGATGAATTTTAAAAATTTTAATGACATGCATACCCATATTACAAAACCTATCAGCTCAGAGCAGTCAGAATGGCCATTAGGAAAAATGCTGCAAAAAATAAATGGTGAAGGGAGTGTGGAGAAATGCGTACCCTCGGTTGTAAGGGGGGGGGCATGTAAAGAGCCACTAATGAAAACACAATGTAGGCGCTTTGAACAGGGAAACATTGAGCTACCAGTCAATCAATCACAACCACTGCTTGGCCTATCACCTGAGAAAATGAGAATCAAAAAGTCACAGGCTGGCAAACCTGTACGCCAGCAAGATTTACCATAGTCAGTACTTGGAAGCAATGAAAATGTCCATCAACCGAGGAATGCACCAAGAAGAAGTGGTCCACGTACACAATGGAATATTACTCTAATAATAAATATAAATTAAATTTAAAAACAAACAAAAGCAAGGAGACATCAACATTTGTGGGTTTATCCGGGCACATTGCACTCTAGTTTATAACCGAAGAACACCACTGGCCGGTAGGTCTGTTTCCCTGGTACCAGCATGGGGAACGTAGAAAGGCTGCCGCTCTCTGGCCGTTACCTGCAAAAGCAGGTTTAAAGCCTGAGCTAATGGTCACTTCATATGAACAAGTACTGCAGGGCTGTAAATGAAACCTGCCCTCAAAATATCTTGAGGGAGATAATGGCCAAAATATTTCAAATGGTGACACATACTTTAAGAAAACACTTTGAAGAAATAAGCTCTAATCACAGCTGGAAAAATAAAAAGGACATGTCTAAAAGCTCAATTTCAACGCATTATGAGACACATGCAAATTCAACCACAAAGAGGTATCAGCTCACACCACTCAGAATAACCATCAGCAAAAACTACAAAGAATAAATGCTGAAGGTGCTGGGAAGAAATGCATACCCTCAACTTTATGTGGGACGTAACCTGGAAAGAGCCACTAAAGAGAACAGAATAGAGGTGCCTTTAAAATGTAAACATTGAGCTACCAAAGGATCCAGCAGACCTATTCCTGGACCTATAAACTAAGAAGACAGAATTGGAAGGACACAGGTACGCAAATCTGCATTGCATAGTATTCCCATAGCCAAGATATGGAAGTAACCAGAAAGTCCACCGACAGATGGGCGGACAAAGAAGGACTGCTACATGTACAGATGGAATATGAGCTTGTGAAAAAATGAAACAATGCCATTTGCAGCACCATAGATGAGTCTAGAAGTAATCACGCAACTTGGAGTAAGTGAGAAAGCGAAAGACCCATATCCTATCATATCACATATAGGTGTTACCTAAAAAATGATACAAACAAAGATATTTCCACAGAGAAACACTATCATAGCTTCATTAAAAAAACTTATGGTTCACCAAATGGAAAGGTGTGAGATTGGATACATTACCATATTGAGGTTAACAGAGAGATACAAACACATGTGAAATATATAATCACCAAAGACCTACGCAATACCAAGAGGAGACTACTCAACATTGTGTCATAACCGACATGGGAAAAGGATCCGAAGAAGAATAGATATATGCATATGTGTGAAAGAACCACATCTTGCACACCTAGAACAAAGAAAACATTGTAATCAAGTTTGCTGTGGTAAAAAATAAAAATTAAGTTAAAAATACCAACAAGAAGTAATGAGACATAAACTTAAAGGGCTTTTTCCTCGCACATTCCATTCTAATTTACAACCTAGAACACCACTTCCAGTAAGGCTCTGTTGCCCTAGTAACCAGATTTGGTAAAGGAGAAATGCTGCCGCCTTGTGGCCGATTCCCACAAGAGCAGCTTTTAACCCACAGCTAATGGTCACTTACCATTCACAAGGACTCAGGGCTGTAAAGGACACCTGCCCTAAAAAAGTGTGCTGAGGTAGGGAATGGATAAAAAAAAATTCAAAACACGCAGGATTTTCAAGATAGTATAAAGAGGTAAGTTTTACTCACTCTCTTTTTAAAGAAAGGAAAATGGATAAAAGTTCCACCTCAGGAAGTATTAGACTCATGCAATCTAATCTACAAAAAGTTTTCAACTCACACCAGTCGACTGACCATTGGCAAAAAGTCTACAAACAATAAATGCTGAAGAGGTTTTAGAGAACTGTGTATCCTCTAGCTGCTGGTGAGATGTAAAAGGGTTAAACGCTAATAATGAGAACAGAAAGGAGCTGCGTTGAAAAGGAAAAACTGAGGTACCATTCAATCCAGCAGGCGCACCAATGGGCCTCTCACCTGAGAAGACCAGAATGAAGAAGACCCGGGTTGCAAAAGCTGCACTGCAGCCTTATTCACAATAGACAAGACAGTGAAGCAACCAAAATGTCCATCAACAGATGAAAGGATAAAGAAGAAGTGGTGGTCCATGTAGACAATGAATACTAGGCATGGAAAACAGTGAAACACTGCTCTTTGAGGCACCATAGATGATCTTGGAGATAATCACAGAACATGAGGTAAGTCGGAAAGCAAAAGTCCTATATCCTATGATATCACTTATAGGCGTTATCTAATAACGGACACAAATGAACATATTTCCACAAAGAAAGTCAATCACAGACTTATTTAAAAAAAAAAAACTATGCTTATCTAAAAGGAAAGGTGGGGGGGATGGATAAATGAAGATTAGCGTTACCATATGTATACAAATACATATTATATACATATATCAAAAAGACCGACCCTATAGCAAGGAAGGTTTACGGAACACTCTGTAATAATTTACAGGGGAAGAGGATCTCTACATAAATAGGTTTATAGAATATGTAGATGAACCAGAGTGTGTACACCTTGGACAAGCAACATTCTAACCATTACCCCAAATGAAAAAAATTAAAACAACGAACTAGGAGTAATGAGACATAAACTTATGGGGGGTTTTCCTGGCACATTCCATCCAAATTTACAACCTAGGCAAACGACTTCCAGAACGGCTCTGCTGCCCTAGTACCCAGATTTGGCAATGGAGAAATGCTGCATCCTTGTGGTCGTTTCCCACAACAGCAGCTTTAAACCCACTGCCAAAGGTCACTAAATATTCACCAATGGCAGTTTTGTAAATGGCACCTGCCCTCCAAAAAATACTGAGGTCGAAAATCGACCAAAAAATTCTAGAGTGCAACCTTCCAAAAAGAAAATTTGAAGAGGTATATTATACTCACAGTTTTTTTCTTTTTTCTTTTAACAGAAAAGAAAAAGGCGTGGACAAATGATGAATTGTAGGAATTTTGACAGGCACGTAAACCCAAATTACAAAAACCTATCAGCTCACACCACTCAGAATGGCCATCAACAAAAATCCTGCAAACAATATATGCTGACGTGATTGTGGAGAAATGCGTCCCCTCGATTCTAAGGGGGACGTGGTAAGAGTCACTAATGAAAGGACAAATGAGGTGCCTTGAAAAGGTAAACGTTGAGCTACCATAGCAGTCAATCAATCATACCCACTGCTGGGTCTATCACCTGAGAAAATGAAAATCAATAATCACAGGCTGGCAATCCTGCACTCCAGCAATATTTACCATAGGCAACACTTGGAAGCAACGGACATGTCCATCAACAGAGGAATGCACGAAGAAGAAGTGGTCCATGTACACAATGGAATATTAGCCATGGAAAACCTTGAAGCACTGCTCTTTGAGGCACCATAGATGAGCCTGGAGATAATCAAAAAACATGAAGTAGGTCGGAAAGCCAAAGACTTATAGCCTATATTATCACTTATGGCATTATCTAATAACTGACACAGATGAACATATTTCCAAAGAGAAAGACACTCACAGGCTTAGAAAACAAACTATGCTCATCTAAAAGGAAAGGAGGGGGGAAATTGAGAAATGAAGATTAGTGTTACTATACATATACAAATACATATTATATCCATGTATCAAAAAGACCGAACATATAGCAAGGGAGGTCGACGGAACACTGTAATATTTTACATGGGAAGAGGATCTGTACATTCATAGACATGCATAATGTACAAATGAACCAGATTGTGTACACCTAGGACAGACAATGTTCTAAATTTACCCAGATTAAAAAAAAAATTTAAAAACCAAGAAGAAGTAATGAGATATAAACTTATGGGGATTTTTCCTGGCAAATTCCATTCTAATTTACAACCTAGGACAATGACTTCCAGAAAGGCTCTGCTGCCCTAGTACCCAGATTGGGGAATGGAGAAATGCTACCTCCTTGAGGCCGTTTCCCACAACAGCAGCTTTGAACCCACTGCAAAAGGTCACTAAATTTTCACCAACTTGCAGTTCTGTAAATGGCACCCGCCCTCCAGAAAATTTCTGCGGTCAAAAATCGACCAAAAAATTCAAAAGAGGGCAACCTTCGAAGAAGACAATTTCAAGAGCTATATTGTACTCACGGTTTTTTCTTTTAAGAGAAAAGACAAAGGCGTAGGAATATGATGAATTTTAAAAATTTTAATGACATGCATACCCATATTACAAAACCTATCAGCACAGAGCAGTCAGAATGGCCATTAGGAAAAATGCTGCAAAAAATAAATGGTGAAGGGAGTGTGGAGAAATGCGTACCCTCGGTTGTAAGGGGGGGGCATGTAAAGAGCCACTAATGAAAACACAATGTAGGCGCTTTGAACAGGGAAACATTGAGCTACCAGTCAATCAATCACAACCACTGCTTGGCCTATCACCTGAGAAAATGAGAATCAAAAAGTCACAGGCTGGCAAACCTGTACGCCAGCAAGATTTACCATAGTCAGTACTTGGAAGCAATGAAAATGTCCATCAACCGAGGAATGCACCAAGAAGAAGTGGTCCACGTACACAATGGAATATTACTCTAATAATAAATATAAATTAAATTTAAAAACAAACAAAAGCAAGGAGACATCAACATTTGTGGGTTTATCCGGGCACATTGCACTCTAGTTTATAACCGAAGAACACCACTGGCCGGTAGGTCTGTTTCCCTGGTACCAGCATGGGGAACGTAGAAAGGCTGCCGCTCTCTGGCCGTTACCTGCAAAAGCAGGTTTAAAGCCTGAGCTAATGGTCACTTCATATGAACAAGTACTGCAGGGCTGTAAATGAAACCTGCCCTCAAAATATCTTGAGGGAGATAATGGCCAAAATATTTCAAATGGTGACACATACTTTAAGAAAACACTTTGAAGAAATAAGCTCTAATCACAGCTGGAAAAATAAAAAGGACATGTCTAAAAGCTCAATTTCAATGCATTATGAGACACATGCAAATTCAACCACAAAGAGGTATCAGCTCACACCACTCAGAATAACCATCAGCAAAAACTACAAAGAATAAATGCTGAAGGTGCTGGGAAGAAATGCATACCCTCAACTTTATGTGGGACGTAACCTGGAAAGAGCCACTAAAGAGAACAGAATAGAGGTGCCTTTAAAATGTAAACATTGAGCTACCATAGGATCCAGCAGACCTATTCCTGCACCTATAAACTAAGAAGACAGAATTGGAAGGACACAGGTACGCAAATCTGCATTGCATAGTATTCCCATAGCCAAGATATGGAAGTAACCAAAAAGTCCACCGACAGATGGGCGGACAAAGAAGAACTGCTACATGTACAGATGGAATATGAGCTTGTGAAAAAATGAAACAATGCCATTTGCAGCACCATAAATGAGTCTAATAGTAATCACGCCACTTGGAGTAAGTGAGAAAGCGAAATACCCATATCCTATCATATCACATATAGGTGTTACCTAAAAAATGATACAAACAAAGATATTTCCACAGAGAAACACTATCATAGCTTCATTAAAAAAACTTATGGTTCACCAAATGGAAAGGTGTGAGGATTGGATACATTACCATATTGAGGTTAACAGAGAGATACAAACACATGTGAAATATATAATCACCAAAGACCTACGCAATACCAAGAGGAGACTACTCAACATTGTGTCATAACCGACATGGGAAAAGGATCCGAAGAAGAATAGATATATGCATATGTGTGAAAGAACCACATCTTGCACACCTAGAACAAAGAAAACATTGTAATCAAGTTTGCTGTGGTAAAAAATAAAAATTAAGTTAAAAATACCAACAAGAAGTAATGAGACATAAACTTAAAGGGCTTTTTCCTCGCACATTCCATTCTAATTTACAACCTAGAACACCACTTCCAGTAAGGCTCTGTTGCCCTAGTAACCAGATTTGGTAAAGGAGAAATGCTGCCGCCTTGTGGCCGATTCCCGCAAGAGCAGCTTTTAACCCACAGCTAATGGTCACTTACCATTCACAAGGACTCAGGGCTGTAAAGGACACCTGCCCTAAAAAAGTGTGCTGAGGTAGGGAATGGATAAAAAAAAAAAATTCAAAACACGCAGGATTTTCAAGATAGTATAAAGAGGTAAGTTTTACTCACTCTCTTTTTAAAGAAAGGAAAATGGATAAAAGTTCCACCTCAGGAAGTATTAGACTCATACAATCTAATCTACAAAAAGTTTTCAAGTCACACCAGTCGACTGACCATTGGCAAAAAGTCTACAAACAATAAATGCTGAAGAGGTTTTAGAGAACTGTGTATCCTCTAGCTGCTGGTGAGATGTAAAAGGGTTAAACGCTAATAATGAGAACAGAAAGGAGCTGCGTTGAAAAGGAAAAACTGAGGTACCATTCAATCCAGCAGGCGCACCAATGGGCCTCTCACCTGAGAAGACCAGAATGAAGAAGACCCGGGTTGCAAAAGCTGCACTGCAGCCTTATTCACAATAGACAAGACAGTGAAGCAACCAAAATGTCCATCAACAGATGAAAGGATAAAGAAGAAGTGATGGTCCATGTAGACAATGAATACTAGCCATGGAAAACAGTGAAACACTGCTCTTTGAGGCACCATAGATGATCTTGGAGATAATCACAGAACATGAGGTAAGTCGGAAAGCAAAAGTCCTATATCCTATGATATCACTTATAGGCGTTATCTAATAACGGACACAAATGAACATATTTCCACAAAGAAAGTCAATCACAGACTTATTTAAAAAAAGAAACTATGCTTATCTAAAAGGAAAGTTGGGGGGGATGGATAAATGAAGATTAGCGTTACCATATGTATACAGATACATATTATATACATATATCAAAAAGACCGACCCTATAGCAAGGAAGGTTTACAGAACACTCTGTAATAATTTACAGGGGAAGAGGATCTCTACATAAATAGGTATATAGAATATGTAGATGAACCAGAGTGTGTACACCTTGGACAAGCAACATTCTAAACATTACCCCAATTGAAAAAATTAAAACAACGAACTAGGAGTAATGAAACATAAACTTATGGGGGGTTTTCCTGGCACATTCCATCCAAATTTACAACCTAGGCAAACGACTTCCAGAACGGCTCTGCTGCCCTAGTACCCAGATTTGGGAATGGAGAAATGCTGCATCCTTGTGGCCGTTTCCCACAACAGCAGCTTTAAACCCACTGCCAAAAGTCACTAAATATTCACCAATGGCAGTTCTGTAAATGGCACCTGCCCTCCAAAAAATACTGAGGTCGAAAATCGACCAAAAAATTCTAGAGTGCAACCTTCCAAAAAGAAAATTTGAAGAGTTATATTATACTCACACTTTTTTTCTTTTTTCTTTTAACAGAAAAGAAAAAGGCGTGGACAAATGATGAATTGTAGGAATTTTGACAGGCATGTAAACCCAAATTACAAAAACCTATCAGCTCACACCAGTCAGAATGGCCATCAACAAAAATCCTGCAAACAATATATGCTGACGTGATTGTGGAGAAATGTATCCCCTCGATTCTAAGGGGGACGTGGTAAGAGTCACTAATGAAAGGACAATTGAGGTGCCTTGAAAAGGTAAACGTTGAGCTACCATAGCAGTCAATCAATCATACCCACTGCTGGGTCTATCACCTGAGAAAATGAAAATCAATAATCACAGGCTGGCAATCCTGCACTCCAGCAATATTTACCATAGGCAACACTTGGAAGCAACGGACATGTCCATCAACAGAGGAATGCACCAAGAAGAAGTGGTCCATGTACACAATGGAATATTAGCCATGGAAAACCTTGAAGCACTGCTCTTTGAGGCACCATAGATGAGCCTGGAGATAATCACAAAACATGAAGTAGGTCGGAAAGCCAAAGACCTATAGCCTATATTATCACTTATGGCATTATCTAATAACTGACACAGATGAACATATTTCCAAAGGGAAAGACACTCACAGGCTTAGAAAACAAACTATGCTCATCTAAAAGGAAAGGAGGGGGGAAATTGAGAAATGAAGATTAGTGTTACTATACATATACAAATACATATTATATCCATGTATCAAAAAGACCGAACATATAGCAAGGGAGGTCGACGGAACACTGTAATATTTTACATGGGAAGAGGATCCGTACATTCATAGACATACATAATGTACAAATGAACCAGATTGTGTACACCTAGGACAGACAATGTTCTAAACTTTACCCAGATTAAAAAAAAAAATTTAAAAACCAAGAAGAAGTAATGAGACATAAACTTATGGGGATTTCTCCTGGCAAATTCCATTCTAATTTACAACCTAGGACAATGACTTCCAGAAAGGCTCTGCTGCCCTAGTACCCAGATTGGGGAATGGAGAAATGCTACCTCCTTGTGGCCGTTTCCCACAACAGCAGCTTTGAACCCACTGCAAAAGGTCACTAAATTTTCACCAACTCGCAGTTCTGTAAATGGCACCCGCCCTCCAGAAAATTTCTGCGGTCAAAAATCGACCAAAAAATTCAAAAGAGGGCAACCTTCGAAGAAGACAATTTCAAGAGCTATATTGTACTCAAGTTTTTTTTCTTTTAAGAGAAAAGACAAAGGCGTAGGAATATGATGAATTTTAAAAATTTTAATGACATGCATACCCATATTACAAAACCTATCAGCTCAGAGCAGTCAGAATGGCCATTAGGAAAAATGCTGCAAAAAATAAATAGTGAAGGGAGTGTGGAGAAATGCGTACCATCGGTTGTAAGGGGGGGGCATGTAAAGAGCCACTAATGAAAACACAATGTAGGCGCTTTGAACAGGGAAACATTGAGCTACCAGTCAATCAAACACAACCACTGCTTGGCCTATCACCTGAGAAAATGAGAATCAAAAAGTCACAGGCTGGCAAACCTGTACGCCAGCAAGATTTACCATAGTCAGTACTTGGAAGCAATGAAAATGTCCATCAACCGAGGAATGCACCAAGAAGAAGTGGTCCACGTACACAATGGAATATTACTCTAATAATAAATATAAATTAAATTTAAAAACAAACAAAAGCAAGGAGACATCAACATTTGTGGGTTTATCCGGGCACATTGCACTCTAGTTTATAACCGAAGAACACCACTGGCCGGTAGGTCTGTTTCCCTGGTACCAGCATGGGGAACGTAGAAAGGCTGCCGCTCTCTGGCCGTTACCTGCTAAAGCAGGTTTAAAGCCTGAGCTAATGGTCACTTCATATGAACAAGTACTGCAGGGCTGTAAATGAAACCTGCCCTCAAAATATCTTGAGGGAGATAATGGCCAAAATATTTCAAATGGTGACACATACTTTAAGAAAACACTTTGAAGAAATAAGCTCTAATCACAGCTGGAAAAATAAAAAGGACATGTGTAAAAGCTCAATTTCAACGCATTATGAGACACATGCAAATTCAACCATAAAGAGGTATCAGCTCACACCACTCAGAATAACCATCAGCAAAAACTACAAAGAATAAATGCTGAAGGTGCTGGGAAGAAATGCATACCCTCAACTTTATGTGGGACGTAACCTGGAAAGAGCCACTAAAGAGAACAGAATAGAGGTGCCTTTAAAATGTAAACATTGAGCTACCATAGGATCCAGCAGACCTATTCCTGCACCTATAAACTAAGAAGACAGAATTGGAAGGACACAGGTACGCAAATCTGCATTGCATAGTATTCCCATAGCCAAGATATGGAAGTAACCAAAAAGTCCACCGACAGATGGGCGGACAAAGAAGAACTGCTACATGTACAGATGGAATATGAGCTTGTGAAAAAATGAAACAATGCCATTTGCAGCACCATAGATGAGTCTAGAAGTAATCACACCACTTGGAGTAAGTGAGAAAGCGAAAGACCCATATCCTATCATATCACATATAGGTGTTACCTAAAAAATGATACAAACAAAGATATTTCCACAGAGAAACACTATCATAGCTTCATTAAAAAAACTTATGGTTCACCAAATGGAAAGGTGTGAGGATTGGATTCCATACCATATTGAGGTTAACAGAGAGTTACAAACACATGTGAAATATATAATCACCAAAGACCTACGCAATACCAAGAGGAGACTACTCAACATTGTGTCATAACCGACATGGGAAAAGGATCCGAAGAAGAATAGATATATGCATATGTGTGAAAGAACCACATCTTGCACACCTAGAACAAAGAAAACATTGTAATCAAGTTTGCTGTGATAAAAAATAAAAATTAAGTTAAAAATACCAACAAGAAGTAATGAGACATAAACTTAAAGGGCTTTTTCCTCGCACATTCCATTCTAATTTACAACCTAGAACACCACTTCCAGTAAGGCTCTGTTGCCCTAGTAACCAGATTTGGTAAAGGAGAAATGCTGCCGCCTTGTGGCCGATTCCCGCAAGAGCAGCTTTTAACCCACAGCTAATGGTCACTTACCATTCACAAGGACTCAGGGCTGTAAAGGACACCTGCCCTAAAAAAGTGTGCTGAGGTAGGGAATGGATAAAAAAAAATTCAAAACACGCAGGATTTTCAAGATAGTATAAAGAGGTAAGTTTTACTCACTCTCTTTTTAAAGAAAGGAAAATGGATAAAAGTTCCACCTCAGGAAGTATTAGACTCATGCAATCTAATCTACAAAAAGTTTTCAACTCACACCAGTCGACTGACCATTGGCAAAAAGTCTACAAACAATAAATGCTGAAGAGGTTTTAGAGAACTGTGTATCCTCTAGCTGCTGGTGAGATGTAAAAGGGTTAAACGCTAATAATGAGAACAGAAAGGAGCTGCGTTGAAAAGGAAAAACTGAGGTACCATTCAATCCAGCAGGCGCACCAATGGGCCTCTCACCTGAGAAGACCAGAATGAAGAAGACCCGGGTTGCAAAAGCTGCACTGCAGCCTTATTCACAATAGACAAGACAGTGAAGCAACCAAAATGTCCATCAACAGATGAAAGGATAAAGAAGAAGTGGAGGTCCATGTAGACAATGAATACTAGGCATGGAAAACAGTGAAACACTGCTCTTAGACGCACCATAGATGATCTTGGAGATAATCACAGAACATGAGGTAAGTCGGAAAGCAAAAGTCCTATATCCTATGATATCACTTATAGGCGTTATCTAATAACGGACACAAATGAACATATTTCCACAAAGAAAGTCAATCACAGACTTATTTAAAAAAAAAAAAAAAAACTATGCTTATCTAAAAGGAAAGGTGGGGGGGATGGATAAATGAAGATTAGCGTTACCATATGTATACAAATACATATTATATATATATATATCAAAAAGACCGACCCTATAGCAAGTAAGGTTTACGGAACACTCTGTAATAATTTACAGGGGAAGAGGATCTCTACATAAATAGGTATATAGAATATGTAGATGAACCAGAGTGTGTACACCTTGGACAAGCAACATTCTAACCATTACCCCAATTGAAAAAATTAAAACAACGAACTAGGAGTAATGAGACATAAACTTATGGGGGGTTTTCCTGGCACATTCCATCCAAATTTACAACCTAGGCAAACGACTTCCAGAACGGCTCTGCTGCCCTAGTACCCAGATTTGGGAATGGAGAAATACTGCATCCTTGTGGCCGTTTCCCACAACAGCAGCTTTAAACCCACTGCCAAAGGTCACTAAATATTCACCAATGGCAGTTCTGTAAATGGCACCTGCCCTCCAAAAAATACTGAGGTCGAAAATCGACCAAAAAATTCTAGAGTGCAACCTTCCAAAAAGAAAATTTAAAGAGGTATATTATACTCACACTTTTTTTCTTTTTTCTTTTAACAGAAAAGAAAAAGGCGTGGACAAATGATGAATTGTAGGAATTTTGACAGGCATGTAAACCCAAATTACAAAAACCTATCAGCTCACACCAGTCAGAATGGCCATCAACAAAAATCCTGCAAACAATATATGCTGACGTGATTGTGGAGAAATGCGTCCCCTCGATTCTAAGGGGGACGTGGTAAGAGTCACTAATGAAAGGACAATTGAGGTGCCTTGAAAAGGTAAACGTTGAGCTACCATAGCAGTCAATCAATCATACCCACTGCTGGGTCTATCACCTGAGAAAATGAAAATCAATAATCACAGGCTGGCAATCCTGCACTCCAGCAATATTTACCATAGG
The DNA here is from genome assembly GCF_028021215.1 of Eschrichtius robustus. NCBI lineage: Eukaryota > Metazoa > Chordata > Mammalia > Artiodactyla > Eschrichtiidae > Eschrichtius > Eschrichtius robustus. Next base: position 23,058,709 of record NC_090830.1, on the reverse strand, counting down.
CAACACTTGGAAGCAACGGACATGTCCATCAACAGAGGAATGCACCAAGAAGAAGTGGTCCATGTACACAATGGAATATTAGCCATGGAAAACCTTGAAGCACTGCTCTTTGAGGCACCATAGATGAGCCTGGAGATAATCAAAAAACATGAAGTAGGTCGGAAAGCCAAAGACCTATAGCCTATATTATCACTTATGGCTTTATCTAATAACTGACACAGATGAACATATTTCCAAAGAGAAAGACACTCACAGGCTTAGAAAACAAACTATGCTCATCTAAAAGGAAAGGAGGGGGGAAATTGAGAAATGAAGATTAGTGTTACTATACATATACAAATACATATTATATCCATGTATCAAAAAGACCGAACATATAGCAAGGGAGGTCGACGGAACACTGTAATATTTTACATGGGAAGAGGATCTGTACATTCATAGACATGCATAATGTACAAATGAACCAGATTGTGTACACCTAGGACAGACAATGTTCTAAATTTACCCAGATTAAAAAAAAAATTAAAAACCAAGAAGAAGTAATGAGATATAAACTTATGGGGATTTCTCCTGGCAAATTCCATTCTAATTTACAACCTAGGACAATGACTTCCAGAAAGGCTCTGCTGCCCTAGTACCCAGATTGGGGAATGGAGAAATGCTACCTCCTTGAGGCCGTTTCCCACAACAGCAGCTTTGAACCCACTGCAAAAGGTCACTAAATTTTCACCAACTTGCAGTTCTGTAAATGGCACCCGCCCTCCAGAAAATTTCTGCGGTCAAAAATCGACCAAAAAATTCAAAAGAGGGCAACCTTCGAAGAAGACAATTTCAAGAGCTATATTGTACTCACGGTTTTTTCTTTTAAGAGAAAAGACAAAGGCGTAGGAATATGATGAATTTTAAAAATTTTAATGACATGCATACCCATATTACAAAACCTATCAGCTCAGAGCAGTCAGAATGGCCATTAGGAAAAATGCTGCAAAAAATAAATGGTGAAGGGAGTGTGGAGAAATGCGTACCCTCGGTTGTAAGGGGGGGGGCATGTAAAGAGCCACTAATGAAAACACAATGTAGGCGCTTTGAACAGGGAAACATTGAGCTACCAGTCAATCAATCACAACCACTGCTTGGCCTATCACCTGAGAAAATGAGAATCAAAAAGTCACAGGCTGGCAAACCTGTACGCCAGCAAGATTTACCATAGTCAGTACTTGGAAGCAATGAAAATGTCCATCAACCGAGGAATGCACCAAGAAGAAGTGGTCCACGTACACAATGGAATATTACTCTAATAATAAATATAAATTAAATTTAAAAACAAACAAAAGCAAGGAGACATCAACATTTGTGGGTTTATCCGGGCACATTGCACTCTAGTTTATAACCGAAGAACACCACTGGCCGGTAGGTCTGTTTCCCTGGTACCAGCATGGGGAACGTAGAAAGGCTGCCGCTCTCTGGCCGTTACCTGCAAAAGCAGGTTTAAAGCCTGAGCTAATGGTCACTTCATATGAACAAGTACTGCAGGGCTGTAAATGAAACCTGCCCTCAAAATATCTTGAGGGAGATAATGGCCAAAATATTTCAAATGGTGACACATACTTTAAGAAAACACTTTGAAGAAATAAGCTCTAATCACAGCTGGAAAAATAAAAAGGACATGTCTAAAAGCTCAATTTCAACGCATTATGAGACACATGCAAATTCAACCACAAAGAGGTATCAGCTCACACCACTCAGAATAACCATCAGCAAAAACTACAAAGAATAAATGCTGAAGGTGCTGGGAAGAAATGCATACCCTCAACTTTATGTGGGACGTAACCTGGAAAGAGCCACTAAAGAGAACAGAATAGAGGTGCCTTTAAAAGGTAAACATTGAGCTACCATAGCATCCAGCAGACCTATTCCTGGACCTATAAACTAAGAAGACAGAATTGGAAGGACACAGGTACGCAAATCTGCATTGCATAGTATTCCCATAGCCAAGATATGGAAGTAACCAGAAAGTCCACCGACAGATGGGCGGACAAAGAAGGACTGCTACATGTACAGATGGAATATGAGCTTGTGAAAAAATGAAACAATGCCATTTGCAGCACCATAGATGAGTCTAGAAGTAATCACGCAACTTGGAGTAAGTGAGAAAGCGAAAGACCCATATCCTATCATATCACATATAGGTGTTACCTAAAAAATGATACAAACAAAGATATTTCCACAGAGAAACACTATCATAGCTTCATTAAAAAAACTTATGGTTCACCAAATGGAAAGGTGTGAGATTGGATACATTACCATATTGAGGTTAACAGAGAGATACAAACACATGTGAAATATATAATCACCAAAGACCTACGCAATACCAAGAGGAGACTACTCAACATTGTGTCATAACCGACATGGGAAAAGGATCCGAAGAAGAATAGATATATGCATATGTGTGAAAGAACCACATCTTGCACACCTAGAACAAAGAAAACATTGTAATCAAGTTTGCTGTGATAAAAAATAAAAATTAAGTTAAAAATACCAACAAGAAGTAATGAGACATAAACTTAAAGGGCTTTTTCCTCGCACATTCCATTCTAATTTACAACCTAGAACACCACTTCCAGTAAGGCTCTGTTGCCCTAGTAACCAGATTTGGTAAAGGAGAAATGCTGCCGCCTTGTGGCCGATTCCCACAAGAGCAGCTTTTAACCCACAGCTAATGGTCACTTACCATTCACAAGGACTCAGGGCTGTAAAGGACACCTGCCCTAAAAAAGTGTGCTGAGGTAGGGAATGGATAAAAAAAAAATTCAAAACACGCAGGATTTTCAAGATAGTATAAAGAGGTAAGTTTTACTCACTCTCTTTTTAAAGAAAGGAAAATGGATAAAAGTTCCACCTCAGGAAGTATTAGACTCATGCAATGTAATCTACAAAAAGTTTTCAACTCACACCAGTCGACTGACCATTGGCAAAAAGTCTACAAACAATAAATGCTGAAGAGGTTTTAGAGAACTGTGTATCCTCTAGCTGCTGGTGAGATGTAAAAGGGTTAAACGCTAATAATGAGAACAGAAAGGAGCTGCGTTGAAAAGGAAAAACTGAGGTACCATTCAATCCAGCAGGCGCACCAATGGGCCTCTCACCTGAGAAGACCAGAATGAAGAAGACCCGGGTTGCAAAAGCTGCACTGCAGCCTTATTCACAATAGACAAGACAGTGAAGCAACCAAAATGTCCATCAACAGATGAAAGGATAAAGAAGAAGTGGTGGTCCATGTAGACAATGAATACTAGGCATGGAAAACAGTGAAACACTGCTCTTTGAGGCACCATAGATGATCTTGGAGATAATCACAGAACATGAGGTAAGTCGGAAAGCAAAAGTCCTATATCCTATGATATCACTTATAGGCGTTATCTAATAACGGACACAAATGAACATATTTCCACAAAGAAAGTCAATCACAGACTTATTTAAAAAAAAAAAAAAAAACTATGCTTATCTAAAAGGAAAGGTGGGGGGGATGGATAAATGAAGATTAGCGTTACCATATGTATACAAATACATATTATATATATATATATCAAAAAGACCGACCCTATAGCAAGTAAGGTTTACGGAACACTCTGTAATAATTTACAGGGGAAGAGGATCTCTACATAAATAGGTATATAGAATATGTAGATGAACCAGAGTGTGTACACCTTGGACAAGCAACATTCTAACCATTACCCCAATTGAAAAAATTAAAACAACGAACTAGGAGTAATGAGACATAAACTTATGGGGGGTTTTCCTGGCACATTCCATCCAAATTTACAACCTAGGCAAACGACTTCCAGAACGGCTCTGCTGCCCTAGTACCCAGATTTGGGAATGGAGAAATACTGCATCCTTGTGGCCGTTTCCCACAACAGCAGCTTTAAACCCACTGCCAAAGGTCACTAAATATTCACCAATGGCAGTTCTGTAAATGGCACCTGCCCTCCAAAAAATACTGAGGTCGAAAATCGACCAAAAAATTCTAGAGTGCAACCTTCCAAAAAGAAAATTTAAAGAGGTATATTATACTCACACTTTTTTTCTTTTTTCTTTTAACAGAAAAGAAAAAGGCGTGGACAAATGATGAATTGTAGGAATTTTGACAGGCATGTAAACCCAAATTACAAAAACCTATCAGCTCACACCAGTCAGAATGGCCATCAACAAAAATCCTGCAAACAATATATGCTGACGTGATTGTGGAGAAATGCGTCCCCTCGATTCTAAGGGGGACGTGGTAAGAGTCACTAATGAAAGGACAATTGAGGTGCCTTGAAAAGGTAAACGTTGAGCTACCATAGCAGTCAATCAATCATACCCACTGCTGGGTCTATCACCTGAGAAAATGAAAATCAATAATCACAGGCTGGCAATCCTGCACTCCAGCAATATTTACCATAGGCAACACTTGGAAGCAACGGACATGTCCATCAACAGAGGAATGCACCAAGAAGAAGTGGTCCATGTACACAATGGAATATTAGCCATGGAAAACCTTGAAGCACTGCTCTTTGAGGCACCATAGATGAGCCTGGAGATAATCAAAAAACATGAAGTAGGTCGGAAAGCCAAAGACCTATAGCCTATATTATCACTTATGGCTTTATCTAATAACTGACACAGATGAACATATTTCCAAAGAGAAAGACACTCACAGGCTTAGAAAACAAACTATGCTCATCTAAAAGGAAAGGAGGGGGGAAATTGAGAAATGAAGATTAGTGTTACTATACATATACAAATACATATTATATCCATGTATCAAAAAGACCGAACATATAGCAAGGGAGGTCGACGGAACACTGTAATATTTTACATGGGAAGAGGATCTGTACATTCATAGACATGCATAATGTACAAATGAACCAGATTGTGTACACCTAGGACAGACAATGTTCTAAATTTACCCAGATTAAAAAAAAAATTAAAAACCAAGAAGAAGTAATGAGATATAAACTTATGGGGATTTCTCCTGGCAAATTCCATTCTAATTTACAACCTAGGACAATGACTTCCAGAAAGGCTCTGCTGCCCTAGTACCCAGATTGGGGAATGGAGAAATGCTACCTCCTTGAGGCCGTTTCCCACAACAGCAGCTTTGAACCCACTGCAAAAGGTCACTAAATTTTCACCAACTTGCAGTTCTGTAAATGGCACCCGCCCTCCAGAAAATTTCTGCGGTCAAAAATCGACCAAAAAATTCAAAAGAGGGCAACCTTCGAAGAAGACAATTTCAAGAGCTATATTGTACTCACGGTTTTTTCTTTTAAGAGAAAAGACAAAGGCGTAGGAATATGATGAATTTTAAAAATTTTAATGACATGCATACCCATATTACAAAACCTATCAGCTCAGAGCAGTCAGAATGGCCATTAGGAAAAATGCTGCAAAAAATAAATGGTGAAGGGAGTGTGGAGAAATGCGTACCCTCGGTTGTAAGGGGGGGGGCATGTAAAGAGCCACTAATGAAAACACAATGTAGGCGCTTTGAACAGGGAAACATTGAGCTACCAGTCAATCAATCACAACCACTGCTTGGCCTATCACCTGAGAAAATGAGAATCAAAAAGTCACAGGCTGGCAAACCTGTACGCCAGCAAGATTTACCATAGTCAGTACTTGGAAGCAATGAAAATGTCCATCAACCGAGGAATGCACCAAGAAGAAGTGGTCCACGTACACAATGGAATATTACTCTAATAATAAATATAAATTAAATTTAAAAACAAACAAAAGCAAGGAGACATCAACATTTGTGGGTTTATCCGGGCACATTGCACTCTAGTTTATAACCGAAGAACACCACTGGCCGGTAGGTCTGTTTCCCTGGTACCAGCATGGGGAACGTAGAAAGGCTGCCGCTCTCTGGCCGTTACCTGCAAAAGCAGGTTTAAAGCCTGAGCTAATGGTCACTTCATATGAACAAGTACTGCAGGGCTGTAAATGAAACCTGCCCTCAAAATATCTTGAGGGAGATAATGGCCAAAATATTTCAAATGGTGACACATACTTTAAGAAAACACTTTGAAGAAATAAGCTCTAATCACAGCTGGAAAAATAAAAAGGACATGTCTAAAAGCTCAATTTCAACGCATTATGAGACACATGCAAATTCAACCACAAAGAGGTATCAGCTCACACCACTCAGAATAACCATCAGCAAAAACTACAAAGAATAAATGCTGAAGGTGCTGGGAAGAAATGCATACCCTCAACTTTATGTGGGACGTAACCTGGAAAGAGCCACTAAAGAGAACAGAATAGAGGTGCCTTTAAAAGGTAAACATTGAGCTACCATAGCATCCAGCAGACCTATTCCTGGACCTATAAACTAAGAAGACAGAATTGGAAGGACACAGGTACGCAAATCTGCATTGCATAGTATTCCCATAGCCAAGATATGGAAGTAACCAGAAAGTCCACCGACAGATGGGCGGACAAAGAAGGACTGCTACATGTACAGATGGAATATGAGCTTGTGAAAAAATGAAACAATGCCATTTGCAGCACCATAGATGAGTCTAGAAGTAATCACGCAACTTGGAGTAAGTGAGAAAGCGAAAGACCCATATCCTATCATATCACATATAGGTGTTACCTAAAAAATGATACAAACAAAGATATTTCCACAGAGAAACACTATCATAGCTTCATTAAAAAAACTTATGGTTCACCAAATGGAAAGGTGTGAGATTGGATACATTACCATATTGAGGTTAACAGAGAGATACAAACACATGTGAAATATATAATCACCAAAGACCTACGCAATACCAAGAGGAGACTACTCAACATTGTGTCATAACCGACATGGGAAAAGGATCCGAAGAAGAATAGATATATGCATATGTGTGAAAGAACCACATCTTGCACACCTAGAACAAAGAAAACATTGTAATCAAGTTTGCTGTGATAAAAAATAAAAATTAAGTTAAAAATACCAACAAGAAGTAATGAGACATAAACTTAAAGGGCTTTTTCCTCGCACATTCCATTCTAATTTACAACCTAGAACACCACTTCCAGTAAGGCTCTGTTGCCCTAGTAACCAGATTTGGTAAAGGAGAAATGCTGCCGCCTTGTGGCCGATTCCCACAAGAGCAGCTTTTAACCCACAGCTAATGGTCACTTACCATTCACAAGGACTCAGGGCTGTAAAGGACACCTGCCCTAAAAAAGTGTGCTGAGGTAGGGAATGGATAAAAAAAAAATTCAAAACACGCAGGATTTTCAAGATAGTATAAAGAGGTAAGTTTTACTCACTCTCTTTTTAAAGAAAGGAAAATGGATAAAAGTTCCACCTCAGGAAGTATTAGACTCATGCAATGTAATCTACAAAAAGTTTTCAACTCACACCAGTCGACTGACCATTGGCAAAAAGTCTACAAACAATAAATGCTGAAGAGGTTTTAGAGAACTGTGTATCCTCTAGCTGCTGGTGAGATGTAAAAGGGTTAAACGCTAATAATGAGAACAGAAAGGAGCTGCGTTGAAAAGGAAAAACTGAGGTACCATTCAATCCAGCAGGCGCACCAATGGGCCTCTCACCTGAGAAGACCAGAATGAAGAAGACCCGGGTTGCAAAAGCTGCACTGCAGCCTTATTCACAATAGACAAGACAGTGAAGCAACCAAAATGTCCATCAACAGATGAAAGGATAAAGAAGAAGTGGTGGTCCATGTAGACAATGAATACTAGGCATGGAAAACAGTGAAACACTGCTCTTTGAGGCACCATAGATGATCTTGGAGATAATCACAGAACATGAGGTAAGTCGGAAAGCAAAAGTCCTATATCCTATGATATCACTTATAGGCGTTATCTAATAACGGACACAAATGAACATATTTCCACAAAGAAAGTCAATCACAGACTTATTTAAAAAAAAAAAACTATGCTTATCTAAAAGGAAAGGTGGGGGGGATGGATAAATGAAGATTAGCGTTACCATATGTATACAAATACATATTATATACATATATCAAAAAGACCGACCCTATAGCAAGGAAGGTTTACGGAACACTCTGTAATAATTTACAGGGGAAGAGGATCTCTACATAAATAGGTTTATAGAATATGTAGATGAACCAGAGTGTGTACACCTTGGACAAGCAACATTCTAACCATTACCCCAAATGAAAAAAATTAAAACAACGAACTAGGAGTAATGAGACATAAACTTATGGGGGGTTTTCCTGGCACATTCCATCCAAATTTACAACCTAGGCAAACGACTTCCAGAACGGCTCTGCTGCCCTAGTACCCAGATTTGGCAATGGAGAAATGCTGCATCCTTGTGGTCGTTTCCCACAACAGCAGCTTTAAACCCACTGCCAAAGGTCACTAAATATTCACCAATGGCAGTTTTGTAAATGGCACCTGCCCTCCAAAAAATACTGAGGTCGAAAATCGACCAAAAAATTCTAGAGTGCAACCTTCCAAAAAGAAAATTTGAAGAGGTATATTATACTCACAGTTTTTTTCTTTTTTCTTTTAACAGAAAAGAAAAAGGCGTGGACAAATGATGAATTGTAGGAATTTTGACAGGCACGTAAACCCAAATTACAAAAACCTATCAGCTCACACCACTCAGAATGGCCATCAACAAAAATCCTGCAAACAATATATGCTGACGTGATTGTGGAGAAATGCGTCCCCTCGATTCTAAGGGGGACGTGGTAAGAGTCACTAATGAAAGGACAAATGAGGTGCCTTGAAAAGGTAAACGTTGAGCTACCATAGCAGTCAATCAATCATACCCACTGCTGGGTCTATCACCTGAGAAAATGAAAATCAATAATCACAGGCTGGCAATCCTGCACTCCAGCAATATTTACCATAGGCAACACTTGGAAGCAACGGACATGTCCATCAACAGAGGAATGCACGAAGAAGAAGTGGTCCATGTACACAATGGAATATTAGCCATGGAAAACCTTGAAGCACTGCTCTTTGAGGCACCATAGATGAGCCTGGAGATAATCAAAAAACATGAAGTAGGTCGGAAAGCCAAAGACCTATAGCCTATATTATCACTTATGGCATTATCTAATAACTGACACAGATGAACATATTTCCAAAGAGAAAGACACTCACAGGCTTAGAAAACAAACTATGCTCATCTAAAAGGAAAGGAGGGGGGAAATTGAGAAATGAAGATTAGTGTTACTATACATATACAAATACATATTATATCCATGTATCAAAAAGACCGAACATATAGCAAGGGAGGTCGACGGAACACTGTAATATTTTACATGGGAAGAGGATCTGTACATTCATAGACATGCATAATGTACAAATGAACCAGATTGTGTACACCTAGGACAGACAATGTTCTAAATTTACCCAGATTAAAAAAAAAATTTAAAAACCAAGAAGAAGTAATGAGATATAAACTTATGGGGATTTTTCCTGGCAAATTCCATTCTAATTTACAACCTAGGACAATGACTTCCAGAAAGGCTCTGCTGCCCTAGTACCCAGATTGGGGAATGGAGAAATGCTACCTCCTTGAGGCCGTTTCCCACAACAGCAGCTTTGAACCCACTGCAAAAGGTCACTAAATTTTCACCAACTTGCAGTTCTGTAAATGGCACCCGCCCTCCAGAAAATTTCTGCGGTCAAAAATCGACCAAAAAATTCAAAAGAGGGCAACCTTCGAAGAAGACAATTTCAAGAGCTATATTGTACTCACGGTTTTTTCTTTTAAGAGAAAAGACAAAGGCGTAGGAATATGATGAATTTTAAAAATTTTAATGACATGCATACCCATATTACAAAACCTATCAGCACAGAGCAGTCAGAATGGCCATTAGGAAAAATGCTGCAAAAAATAAATGGTGAAGGGAGTGTGGAGAAATGCGTACCCTCGGTTGTAAGGGGGGGGCATGTAAAGAGCCACTAATGAAAACACAATGTAGGCGCTTTGAACAGGGAAACATTGAGCTACCAGTCAATCAATCACAACCACTGCTTGGCCTATCACCTGAGAAAATGAGCATCAAAAAGTCACAGGCTGGCAAACCTGTACGCCAGCAAGATTTACCATAGTCAGTACTTGGAAGCAATGAAAATGTCCATCAACCGAGGAATGCACCAAGAAGAAGTGGTCCACGTACACAATGGAATATTACTCTAATAATAAATATAAATTAAATTTAAAAACAAACAAAAGCAAGGAGACATCAACATTTGTGGGTTTATCCGGGCACATTGCACTCTAGTTTATAACCGAAGAACACCACTGGCCGGTAGGTCTGTTTCCCTGGTACCAGCATGGGGAACGTAGAAAGGCTGCCGCTCTCTGGCCGTTACCTGCAAAGGCAGGTTTAAAGCCTGAGCTAATGGTCACTTCATATGAACAAGTACTGCAGGGCTGTAAATGAAACCTGCCCTCAAAATATCTTGAGGGAGATAATGGCCAAAATATTTCAAATGGTGACACATACTTTAAGAAAACACTTTGAAGAAATAAGCTCTAATCACAGCTGGAAAAATAAAAAGGACATGTCTAAAAGCTCAATTTCAACGCATTATGAGACACATGCAAATTCAACCACAAAGAGGTATCAGCTCACACCACTCAGAATAACCATCAGCAAAAACTACAAAGAATAAATGCTGAAGGTGCTGGGAAGAAATGCATACCCTCAACTTTATGTGGGACGTAACCTGGAAAGAGCCACTAAAGAGAACAGAATAGAGGTGCCTTTAAAATGTAAACATTGAGCTACCATAGGATCCAGCAGACCTATTCCTGGACCTATAAACTAAGAAGACAGAATTGGAAGGACACAGGTACGCAAATCTGCATTGCATAGTATTCCCATAGCCAAGATATGGAAGTAACCAGAAAGTCCACCGACAGATGGGCGGACAAAGAAGGACTGCTACATGTACAGATGGAATATGAGCTTGTGAAAAAATGAAACAATGCCATTTGCAGCACCATAGATGAGTCTAGAAGTAATCACGCAACTTGGAGTAAGTGAGAAAGCGAAAGACCCATATCCTATCATATCACATATAGGTGTTACCTAAAAAATGATACAAACAAAGATATTTCCACAGAGAAACACTATCATAGCTTCATTAAAAAAACTTATGGTTCACCAAATGGAAAGGTGTGAGGATTGGATTCCATACCATATTGAGGTTAACAGAGAGATACAAACACATGTGAAATATATAATCACCAAAGACCTACGCAATACCAAGAGGAGACTACTCAACATTGTGTCATAACCGACATGGGAAAAGGATCCGAAGAAGAATAGATATATGCATATGTGTGAAAGAACCACATCTTGCACACCTAGAACAAAGAAAACATTGTAATCAAGTTTGCTGTGGTAAAAAATAAAAATTAAGTTAAAAATACCAACAAGAAGTAATGAGACATAAACTTAAAGGGCTTTTTCCTCGCACATTCCATTCTAATTTACAACCTAGAACACCACTTCCAGTAAGGCTCTGTTGCCCTAGTAACCAGATTTGGTAAAGGAGAAATGCTGCCGCCTTGTGGCCGATTCCCACAAGAGCAGCTTTTAACCCACAGCTAATGGTCACTTACCATTCACAAGGACTCAGGGCTGTAAAGGACACCTGCCCTAAAAAAGTGTGCTGAGGTAGGGAATGGATAAAAAAAAAATTCAAAACACGCAGGATTTTCAAGATAGTATAAAGAGGTAAGTTTTACTCACTCTCTTTTTAAAGAAAGGAAAATGGATACAAGTTCAACCTCAGGAAGTATTAGACTCATGCAATCTAATCTACAAAAAGTTTTCAACTCACACCAGTCGACTGACCATTGGCAAAAAGTCTACAAACAATAAATGCTGAAGAGGTTTTAGAGAACTGTGTATCCTCTAGCTGCTGGTGAGATGTAAAAGGGTTAAACGCTAATAATGAGAACAGAAAGGAGCTGCGTTGAAAAGGAAAAACTGAGGTACCATTCAATCCAGCAGGCGCACCAATGGGCCTCTCACCTGAGAAGACCAGAATGAAGAAGACCCGGGTTGCAAAAGCTGCACTGCAGCCTTATTCACAATAGACAAGACAGTGAAGCAACCAAAATGTCCATCAACAGATGAAAGGATAAAGAAGAAGTGGTGGTCCATGTAGACAATGAATACTAGGCATGGAAAACAGTGAAACACTGCTCTTTGAGGCACCATAGATGATCTTGGAGATAATCACAGAACATGAGGTAAGTCGGAAAGCAAAAGTCCTATATCCTATGATATCACTTATAGGCGTTATCTAATAACGGACACAAATGAACATATTTCCACAAAGAAAGTCAATCACAGACTTATTTAAAAAAAAAAAACTATGCTTATCTAAAAGGAAAGGTGGGGGGGATGGATAAATGAAGATTAGCGTTACCATATGTATACAAATACATATTATATACATATATCAAAAAGACCGACCCTATAGCAAGGAAGGTTTACGGAACACTCTGTAATAATTTACAGGGGAAGAGGATCTCTACATAAATAGGTTTATAGAATATGTAGATGAACCAGAGTGTGTACACCTAGGACAAGCAACATTCTAACCATTACCCCAAATGAAAAAATTAAAACAACGAACTAGGAGTAATGAGACATAAACTTATGGGGGGTTTTCCTGGCACATTCCATCCAAATTTACAACCTAGGCAAACGACTTCCAGAACGGCTCTGCTGCCCTAGTACCCAGATTTGGCAATGGAGAAATGCTGCATCCTTGTGGTCGTTTCCCACAACAGCAGCTTTAAACCCACTGCCAAAGGTCACTAAATATTCACCAATGGCAGTTTTGTAAATGGCACCTGCCCTCCAAAAAATACTGAGGTCGAAAATCGACCAAAAAATTCTAGAGTGCAACCTTCTAAAAAGAAAATTTGAAGAGGTATATTATACTCACAGTTTTTTTCTTTTTTCTTTTAACAGAAAAGAAAAAGGCGTGGACAAATGATGAATTGTAGGAATTTTGACAGGCACGTAAACCCAAATTACAAAAACCTATCAGCTCACACCAGTCAGAATGGCCATCAACAAAAATCCTGCAAACAATATATGCTGACGTGATTGTGGAGAAATGCGTCCCCTCGATTCTAAGGGGGACGTGGTAAGAGTCACTAATGAAAGGACAAATGAGGTGCCTTGAAAAGGTAAACGTTGAGCTACCATAGCAGTCAATCAATCATACCCACTGCTGGGTCTATCACCTGAGAAAATGAAAATCAATAATCACAGGCTGGCAATCCTGCACTCCAGCAATATTTACCTTAGGCAACACTTGGAAGCAACGGACATGTCCATCAACAGAGGAATGCACCAAGAAGAAGTGGTCCATGTACACAATGGAATATTAGCCATGGAAAACCTTGAAGCACTGCTCTTTGAGGCACCATAGATGAGCCTGGAGATAATCAAAAAACATGAAGTAGGTCGGAAAGCCAAAGACCTATAGCCTATATTATCACTTATGGCATTATCTAATAACTGACACAGATGAACATATTTCCAAAGAGAAAGACACTCACAGGCTTAGAAAACAAACTATGCTCATCTAAAAGGAAAGGAGGGGGGAAATTGAGAAATGAAGATTAGTGTTACTATACATATACAAATACATATTATATCCATGTATCAAAAAGACCGAACATATAGCAAGGGAGGTCGACGGAACACTGTAATATTTTACATGGGAAGAGTATCTGTACATTCATAGACATGCATAATGTACAAATGAACCAGATTGTGTACACCTAGGACAGACAATGTTCTAAATTTACCCAGATTAAAAAAAAAATTTAAAAACCAAGAAGAAGTAATGAGATATAAACTTATGGGGATTTCTCCTGGCAAATTCCATTCTAATTTACAACCTAGGACAATGACTTCCAGAAAGGCTCTGCTGCCCTAGTACCCAGATTGGGGAATGGAGAAATGCTACCTCCTTGAGGCCGTTTCCCACAACAGCAGCTTTGAACCCACTGCAAAAGGTCACTAAATTTTCACCAACTTGCAGTTCTGTAAATGGCACCCGCCCTCCAGAAAATTTCTGCGGTCAAAAATCGACCAAAAAATTCAAAAGAGGGCAACCTTCGAAGAAGACAATTTCAAGAGCTATATTGTACTCACGGTTTTTTCTTTTAAGAGAAAAGACAAAGGCGTAGGAATATGATGAATTTTAAAAATTTTAATGACATGCATACCCATATTACAAAACCTATCAGCACAGAGCAGTCAGAATGGCCATTAGGAAAAATGCTGCAAAAAATAAATGGTGAAGGGAGTGTGGAGAAATGCGTACCCTCGGTTGTAAGGGGGGGGGCATGTAAAGAGCCACTAATGAAAACACAATGTAGGCGCTTTGAACAGGGAAACATTGAGCTACCAGTCAATCAATCACAACCACTGCTTGGCCTATCACCTGAGAAAATGAGAATCAAAAAGTCACAGGCTGGCAAACCTGTACGCCAGCAAGATTTACCATAGTCAGTACTTGGAAGCAATGAAAATGTCCATCAACCGAGGAATGCACCAAGAAGAAGTGGTCCACGTACACAATGGAATATTACTCTAATAATAAATATAAATTAAATTTAAAAACAAACAAAAGCAAGGAGACATCAACATTTGTGGGTTTATCCGGGCACATTGCACTCTAGTTTATAACCGAAAAACACCACTGGCCGGTAGGTCTGTTTCCCTGGTACCAGCATGGGGAACGTAGAAAGGCTGCCGCTCTCTGGCCGTTACCTGCAAAAGCAGGTTTAAAGCCTGAGCTAATGGTCACTTCATATGAACAAGTACTGCAGGGCTGTAAATGAAACCTGCCCTCAAAATATCTTGAGGGAGATAATGGCCAAAATATTTCAAATGGTGACACATATTTTAAGAAAACACTTTGAAGAAATAAGCTCTAATCACAGCTGGAAAAATAAAAAGGACATGTCTAAAAGCTCAATTTCAACGCATTATGAGACACATGCAAATTCAACCACAAAGAGGTATCAGCTCACACCACTCAGAATAACCATCAGCAAAAACTACAAAGAATAAATGCTGAAGGTGCTGGGAAGAAATGCATACCCTCAACTTTATGTGGGATGTAACCTGGAAAGAGCCACTAAAGAGAACAGAATAGAGGTGCCTTTAAAATGTAAACATTGAGCTACCATAGGATCCAGCAGACCTATTCCTGGACCTATAAACTAAGAAGACAGAATTGGAAGGACACAGGTACGCAAATCTGCATTGCATAGTATTCCCATAGCCAAGATATGGAAGTAACCAGAAAGTCCACCGACAGATGGGCGGACAAAGAAGGACTGCTACATGTACAGATGGAATATGAGCTTGTGAAAAAATGAAACAATGCCATTTGCAGCACCATAGATGAGTCTAGAAGTAATCACGCAAATTGGAGTAAGTGAGAAAGCGAAAGACCCATATCCTATCATATCACATATAGGTGTTACCTAAAAAATGATACAAACAAAGATATTTCCACAGAGAAACACTATCATAGCTTCATTAAAAAAACTTATGGTTCACCAAATGGAAAGGTGTGAGATTGGATACATTACCATATTGAGGTTAACAGAGAGATACAAACACATGTGAAATATATAATCACCAAAGACCTACGCAATACCAAGAGGAGACTACTCAACATTGTGTCATAACCGACATGGGAAAAGGATCCGAAGAAGAATAGATATATGCATATGTGTGAAAGAACCACATCTTGCACACCTAGAACAAAGAAAACATTGTAATCAAGTTTGCTGTGATAAAAAATAAAAATTAAGTTAAAAATACCAACAAGAAGTAATGAGACATAAACTTAAAGGGCTTATTCCTCGCACATTCCATTCTAATTTACAACCTAGAACACCACTTCCAGTAAGGCTCTGTTGCCCTAGTAACCAGATTTGGTAAAGGAGAAATGCTGCCGCCTTGTGGCCGATTCCCACAAGAGCAGCTTTTAACCCACAGCTAATGGTCACTTACCATTCACAAGGACTCAGGGCTGTGAAGGACACCTGCCCTAAAAAAGTGTGCTGAGGTAGGGAATGGATAAAAAAAAAATTCAAAACACGCAGGATTTTCAAGATAGTATAAAGAGGTAAGTTTTACTCACTCTCTTTTTAAAGAAAGGAAAATGGATAAAAGTTCCACCTCAGGAAGTATTAGACTCATGCAATCTAATCTACAAAAAGTTTTCAACTCACACCAGTCGACTGACCATTGGCAAAAAGTCTACAAACAATAAATGCTGAAGAGGTTTTAGAGAACTGTGTATCCTCTAGCTGCTGGTGAGATGTAAAAGGGTTAAACGCTAATAATGAGAACAGAAAGGAGCTGCGTTGAAAAGGAAAAACTGAGGTACCATTCAATCCAGCAGGCGCACCAATGGGCCTCTCACCTGAGAAGACCAGAATGAAAAAGACCCGGGTTGCAAAAGCTGCACTGCAGCCTTATTCACAATAGACAAGACAGTGAAGCAACCAAAATGTCCATCAACAGATGAAAGGATAAAGAAGAAGTGGTGGTCCATGTAGACAATGAATACTAGGCATGGAAAACAGTGAAACACTGCTCTTTGAGGCACCATAGATGATCTTGGAGATAATCACAGAACATGAGGTAAGTCGGAAAGCAAAAGTCCTATATCCTATGATATCACTTATAGGCGTTATCTAATAACGGACACAAATGAACATATTTCCACAAAGAAAGTCAATCACAGACTTATTTAAAAAAAAAAAACTATGCTTATCTAAAAGGAAAGGTGGGGGGGATGGATAAATGAAGATTAGCGTTACCATATGTATACAAATACATATTATATACATATATCAAAAAGACCGACCCTATAGCAAGGAAGGTTTACGGAACACTCTGTAATAATTTGCAGGGGAAGAGGATCTCTACATAAATAGGTATATAGAATATGTAGATGAACCAGAGTGTGTACACCTTGGACAAGCAACATTCTAACCATTACCCCAATTGAAAAAATTAAAACAACAAACTAGGAGTAATGAGACATAAACGTATGGGGGGTTTTCCTGGCACATTCCATCCAAATTTACAACCTAGGCAAACGACTTCCAGAACGGCTCTGCTGCCCTAGTACCCAGATTTGGGAATGGAGAAATGCTGCATCCTTGTGGCCGTTTCCCACAACAGCAGCTTTAAACCCACTGCCAAAGGTCACTAAATATTCACCAATGGCAGTTCTGTAAATGGCACCTGCCCTCCAAAAAATACTGAGGTCGAAAATCGACCAAAAAATTCTAGAGTGCAACCTTCCAAAAAGAAAATTTGAAGAGGTATATTATACTCACACTTTTTTTCTTTTTTCTTTTAACAGAAAAGAAAAAGGCGTGGACAAATGATGAATTGTAGGAATTTTGACAGGCATGTAAACCCAAATTACAAAAACCTATCAGCTCACACCAGTCAGAATGGCCATCAACAAAAATCCTGCAAACAATATATGCTGACGTGATTGTGGAGAAATGCGTCCCCTCGATTCTAAGGGGGACGTGGTAAGAGTCACTAATGAAAGGACAATTGAGGTGCCTTGAAAAGGTAAACGTTGAGCTACCATAGCAGTCAATCAATCATACCCACTGCTGGGTCTATCACCTGAGAAAATGAAAATCAATAATCACAGGCTGGCAATCCTGCACTCCAGCAATATTTACCATAGGCAACACTTGGAAGCAACGGACATGTCCATCAACAGAGGAATGCACCAAGAAGAAGTGGTCCATGTACACAATGGAATATTAGCCATGGAAAACCTTGAAGCACTGCTCTTTGAGGCACCATAGATGAGCCTGGAGATAATCAAAAAACATGAAGTAGGTCGGAAAGCCAAAGACCTATAGCCTATATTATCACTTATGGCATTATCTAATAACTGACACAGATGAACATATTTCCAAAGAGAAAGACACTCACAGGCTTAGAAAACAAACTATGCTCATCTAAAAGGAAAGGAGGGGGGAAATTGAGAAATGAAGATTAGTGTTACTATACATATACAAATACATATTATATCCATGTATCAAAAAGACCGAACATATAGCAAGGGAGGTCGACGGAACACTGTAATATTTTACATGGGAAGAGGATCTGTACATTCATAGACATGCATAATGTACAAATGAACCAGATTGTGTACACCTAGGACAGACAATGTTCTAAACTTTACACAGATTAAAAAAAAAATTTAAAAACCAAGAAGAAGTAATGAGATATAAACTTATGGGGATTTCTCCTGGCAAATTCCATTCTAATTTACAACCTAGGACAATGACTTCCAGAAAGGCTCTGCTGCCCTAGTACCCAGATTGGGGAATGGAGAAATGCTACCTCCTTGAGGCCGTTTCCCACAACAGCAGCTTTGAACCCACTGCAAAAGGTCACTAAATTTTCACCAACTTGCAGTTCTGTAAATGGCACCCGCCCTCCAGAAAATTTCTGCGGTCAAAAATCGACCAAAAAATTCAAAAGAGGGCAACCTTCGAAGAAGACAATTTCAAGAGCTATATTGTACTCACGTTTTTTTTCTTTTAAGAGAAAAGACAAAGGCGTAGGAATATGATGAATTTTAAAAATTTTAATGACATGCATACCCATATTACAAAACCTATCAGCTCAGAGCAGTCAGAATGGCCATTAGGAAAAATGCTGCAAAAAATAAATGGTGAAGGGAGTGTGGAGAAATGCGTACCCTCGGTTGTAAGGGGGGGGCATGTAAAGAGCCACTAATGAAAACACAATGTAGGCGCTTTGAACAGGGAAACATTGAGCTACCAGTCAATCAATCACAACCACTGCTTGGCCTATCACCTGAGAAAATGAGAATCAAAAAGTCACAGGCTGGCAAACCTGTACGCCAGCAAGATTTACCATAGCCAGCACTTGGAAGCAATGAAAATGTCCATCAACCGAGGAATGCACCAAGAAGAAGTGGTCCACGTACACAATGGAATATTACTCTAATAATAAATATAAATTAAATTTAAAAACAAACAAAAGCAAGGAGACATCAACATTTGTGGGTTTATCCGGGCACATTGCACTCTAGTTTATAACCGAAGAACACCACTGGCCGGTAGGTCTGTTTCCCTGGTACCAGCATGGGGAACGTAGAAAGGCTGCCACTCTCTGGCCGTTACCTGCAAAAGCAGGTTTAAAGCCTGAGCTAATGGTCACTTCATATGAACAAGTGCTGCAGGGCTGTAAATGAAACCTGCCCTCAAAATATCTTGATGGAGATAATGGCCAAAATATTTCAAATGGTGATACATACTTTAAGAAAACACTTTGAAGAAATAAGCTCTAATCACAGCTGGAAAAATAAAAAGGACATGTCTAAAAGCTCAATTTCAACGCATTATGAGACACATGCAAATTCAACCACAAAGAGGTATCAGCTCACACCACTCAGAATAACCATCAGCAAAAACTACAAAGAATAAATGCTGAAGGTGCTGGGAAGAAATGCATACCCTCAACTTTATGTGGGACGTAACCTGGAAAGAGCCACTAAAGAGAACAGAATAGAGGTGCCTTTAAAAGGTAAACATTGAGCTACCATAGCATCCAGCAGACCTATTCCTGGACCTATAAACTAAGAAGACAGAATTGGAAGGACACAGGTACGCAAATCTGCATTGCATAGTATTCCCATAGCCAAGATATGGAAGTAACCAGAAAGTCCACCGACAGATGGGCGGACAAAGAAGAACTGCTACATGTACAGATGGAATATGAGCTTGTGAAAAAATGAAACAATGCCATTTGCAGCACCATAGATGAGTCTAGATGTAATCACGCCACTTGGAGTAAGTGAGAAAGCGAAAGACCCATATCCTATCATATCACATATAGGTGTTACCTAAAAAATGATACAAACAAAGATATTTCCACAGAGAAACACTATCATAGCTTCATTAAAAAAACTTATGGTTCACCAAATGGAAAGGTGTGAGGATTGGATACATTACCATATTGAGGTTAACAGAGAGATACAAACACATGTGAAATATATAATCACCAAAGACCTACGCAATACCAAGAGGAGACTACTCAACATTGTGTCATAACCGACATGGGAAAAGGATCCGAAGAAGAATAGATATATGCATATGTGTGAAAGAACCACATCTTGCACACCTAGAACAAAGAAAACATTGTAATCAAGTTTGCTGTGATGAAAAATAAAAATTAATTTAAAAACACCAACAAGAAGTAATGAGACATAAACTTAAAGGGCTTTTTCCTCGCACATTCCATTCTAATTTACAACCTAGAACACCACTTCCAGTAAGGCTCTGTTGCCCTAGTAACCAGATTTGGTAAAGGAGAAATGCTGCCGCCTTGTGGCCGATTCCCGCAAGAGCAGCTTTTAACCCACAGCTAATGGTCACTTACCATTCACAAGGACTCAGGGCTGTAAAGGACACCTGCCCTAAAAAAGTGTGCTGAGGTAGGGAATGGATAAAAAAAAATTCAAAACAGGCAGAATTTTCAAGAAGATAGTATAAAGAGGTAAGTTTTACTCACTCTCTTTTTAAAGAAAGGAAAATGGATAAAAGTTCCACCTCAGGAAGTATTAGACTCATGCAATCTAATCTACAGAAAGTTTTCAACTCACACCAGTCGACTGACCATTGGCAAAAAGTCTACAAACAATAAATTCTGAAGAGGTTTTAGAGAACTGTGTATCCTCTAGCTACTGGTGAGATGTAAAAGGGTTAAACGCTAATAATGAGAACAGAAAGGAGCTGCTTTGAAAAGGAATAATTGAGATACCATTCAATCCAGCAGGCTCACCAATGGGCCTCTCACATGAGAAGGCCAGAATGAAGAAGACCCGGGCTGCAAAAGCTGCACTGCAGCCTTATTCACAATAGACAAGACAGTGAAGCAACCAAAATGTCCATCAACAGATGAAAGGATAAAGAAGAAGTGGTCCATGTACACAATGAATACTAGCCATGGAAAACTGTGAAACACTGCTCTTTGAGGAACCGTAGATGATCTTGGAGATAATCACAGAACATGAGGTAAGTCGGAAAGCAAAATCCTATATCCTATGATATCCCTTATAGGCGTTATCTAATAACTGACACAGATGAACATATTTCCATAGAGAAAGTCAATCACAGACTTATTAAAAAAACCTATGCTTATCTAAAAGGAAAGGTGGGGGGAATGGATAAATGAAGATTAGCGTTACCATATGCATACAAATACATATTATATACATATATCAAAAAGACCGACCCTATAGCAAGGAAGGTTTACGGAACACTCTGTTATAATTTACAGGGGAAGAGGATCTCTACATAAATAAGTATATAGAATATGTAGATGAACCAGAGTGTGTACACCTTGGACAAGCAACATTCTAACCATTACCCCAATTGAAAAAATTTAAACAACGAACTAGGAGTAATGAGACATAAACTTATGGGGGGTTTTCCTGGCACATTCCATGCAAATTTACAACCTAGGCAAACGACTTCCAGAACGGCTCTGCTGCCCTAGTACCCAGATTCGGTAATGGAGAAATGCTGCATTCTTGTGGCCGTTTCCCACAACAGCAGCTTTAAACCCACTGCCAAAGGTCACTAAATATTCACCAATTGCAGTTCTGTAAATGACACCTGCCTTCCAAAAAATACTGAGGTCGAAAATCGACCAATAAATTCTAGAGTGCAACCTTCCAAAAAGAAAATTTGGAGAGGTATATTATACTCACACTTTTTTTCTTTTTTCTTTAAACAGAAAAGAAAAAGGCGTGGAAAAATGATGAATTGTAGGAATTTTTACAGGCATGTAAACCCAAATTACAAAAACCTATCAGCTCACACCAGTCAGAATGGCCATCAACAAAAATGCTGCAAACAATAAATGCTGACGTGATTGTGGAGAAATGTGTACCCTCGATTCTAAGGGGGACGTGGTAAGAGCCACTAATGAAAGCACAATTGAGGTGCTTTGAAAAGGTAAACGTTGAGCTACCATAGCAGTCAATCAATCATACCCACTGCTGGGTCTATCACCTGAGAAAATGAAAATCAAAAATCAGAGGCTGGCAATCCTGCACTCCAGCAATATTTACCATAGGCAACACTTGGAAGCAACGAACCTGTCCATCAACAGAGGAATGCACCAAGAAGAAGTGATCCATGTACACAATGGAATATAAGCCATGGAAAACAATGAAGCACTGCTCTTTGAGGCACCATAGATGAGCCTGGAGATAATCTCTAAACATGAGGTAGGTCGCAAAGCAAAAGAGCTATACCCTATGTTATCACTTATGGGATTATCTAATAACTGACAGAAATGAACAGATTTCCAAAGAGAAAGACACTCACGTGCTTAGAAATCAAACTCTGCTCATGTATAAGGAAAGGTGGGGGCAATGGATAAATGTAGATTAGTGTTACTATACATATATAAATACATATTATATACATTTATCAAAAAGCCAGACCATATATTAAGGGGGGTCTACGGAACACTCTGTAATATTTTACATGGGAAGAGGATCTGTACATGAATAGACGTATATAATGTATAAATGAACCAGACTGTGTACACTTAGGACAAACAATATTCTAATCTTAACCCCGATTTTAAAAATTTAAAAAACCAAGAAGAAGTAATGAGACATAAACATATGGGGCTATCTCCTGGCACATTCCATTCTAATTTACAACCTAGGAACACGACTTCCAGAAAGGCTCTTGCCCTAGTACCCAGATTTGGGAATGGAGAAATGCTACCTCATTGTAGCCGTTTCCCACAACAGAAGCTTTAAACCCATTGCTTAAGGTCACTAAGTATTCAGATAACCGCAGGCCTGTAAATGACACCTACCCTACACAAAAATCCTGGGGTTGAAAATTGACCAAAAAATTCAAATGAGGGCAACGTTTCAAGAAGACACTTTCAAGAGGTATATTGTATTCACAATTTTTTCTTTTTTTTTTTTTTTAACAGAAAAAAAGGTGTGGAAAACTGATGAATTTTAGAAATTTTAATGACATGAATACCTATCAGCTCACAGCAGTCAGAATGGCCATTAGGAAAAATGTTGCAAAAAATAAATGCTGAAGGGAGTGTGGAGAAATGCGTACCCTCGGTTGTGAGGGGGGGCATGTAAAGAGCCACTAATGAAAACACAATGTAGGTGCTTTGAAAAGGGAAACATTGAGCTACCAGTCCATCAGTCACAACCACTGCTGGGCCTATCACCTGAGAAAATGAAAATCATAAAGTCACAGGCTGGCAATCCTGCACTCCAGCACTATTTACCATAGCCAACACTTGGAAGCAACAAAAATGTCCATCAACCGAGGAATGCACCAAGACGAAGTGGTCCATGTACACAATGGAATATTACTCCAATAATAATTATAAATTAAATCTAAAAAACAAAACGAAAGTAAGGAGACATCAGCATTTGTGGGTTTATCCGGGCACATTGCACTCTAATTTATAACCGAGGGCCACCAGTGGCCGGAAGGTGTTTTTCCCTAGTTACCAGAGTGGGGAACATAGAAAGGCTGCCGCCTTCTGGCCGTTACCTGCAAAAGCAGCCTTAAAGCCTGTGCTAATGGTCACTTCATATGAACAAGTACTGCAGGGCTGTAAATGAAAACTGCCCTCAAAATGTCTTGAGGGAGGTAATGGCCAAAAAATTTCAAAATGTGACACATACTTTAAGTAAACACTTTGAAGAACTAAGCTGTAATCACAGTTTGATAAATAAAAAGGACATGCTTCAAAGCTCAATTTCAACAGATTATGGGGCACATGCAAGTTCAACCACAAAGAGGTCTCAGCTCGTACCTGTCAGAATAACCATCAGCAATAAAACTACTAACAATAAATACTGAAGGTGTTGTGGAGAAATGCATACCCTCAACTTTAAGTTGGACGTAACCTGGAAAGAGCCACTAATGAGAACTGAATGGTGGTGCCTTTAAAACGTACACACTGAGCTACCATATGATACAGCAAGCCCACTCCTTGGCCTATAACATAGGAAGATAGATCTGGAAAGACACAGGCAAGCAAATGTGCATTGCAGCAGTATTACAATAGCCAAGACATGGATGCAACCAAAAAGTCCATCAAGAGTTGCGTGGCCAAAGAAGAACTGGTTCATGTACAGATGGAATATTAGCCAGGGAAAAAATGAAACAATGCCATTTGCAGCACCATGTATGATTCTTGAGGTAATCAGGCAAATTGTACTAAGTCAGAAAACAAAAGACACATATCCTATAATATCACTTATAGGTCTTAGCTAAAAATTGATACCAATGAAGATATTTCCACAGAGAAATGCAATCACAGATTCATTAAAGAAACTTATGTTTCACCAAATGGAAAGGTGTGAGGATTGGATACATTAGGATATTGGGGTTAACATAGATATAGAAACACATGTGAAATATGTAATCACCAAAGACCTACGTAATACCAAGAGAAGATTACTCAACATTGTGTCATAACCTACATGCGAAAATGATCCAAAGAAGAATAGATATATGTATATTTTTAAAAGAACCACATCTTGCACACCTAGAGGAAACAAAACATTTTAATAAAATTTGCTCTGATAAAAAATAAAAATTAAATTAAAAAAAGAACAAGAAGTAATGAGTAAACTTAAGGGGCTTTTGCTGGCACATTGCATTCTACTTTACAACCAGAACATGACTTCCATTAAGGCTCTGTCATCACTAATAAAGCAGCTTTATAAGCAATGTTGAAGATAGCTTAAAGGAAGTCTCACTAATTATTGATAGTAGCAAGAAAACAAAGTAAAGTAAAAATCTCACTGCAAAAAGTATACATAGAGTGAGGATAGTAGATCAAACACTTATTACACTTCTGTAAAGAATAAAAGACAACAATAGTATGTTTTTTTTTTAAAAAAAAGAAAGGGCCCAAATAAATCTGAAATGAAAGAGATGATGTTACAACAGACACCACAGAAATACAAAGTATCCTAAGATACACACAGGGTAACTCAGGGCTCAGACTGGACAGAGCCCACTCTCCAGTCCCCTTTACATGACTTACAGGAGCCTCAGGAACTGAGGAGGGGGTCCCTGAGGAGAGGCTCAAGATAGAATATGGTAGGCATTAACATGGCTCCATTCTTCTTAAACATGCCTGAACTACATTCACACGAGATGATTTTGTCCTGTATGTACAGCGGCACCTCTAGTTGGAACTGCAGATCTTTGGCTTCATCACCTCTACTGAGAGCATTAGCTTCACCTGCTGTGGACCGTCTCCTATAGGATTTCTAGAACCACAAAACATCGAAGCTTCACAGGACCCAGAGTCTGTGCGACTCCACGCAGAGTCTCAGAGTCTCAACTCCACTCAGATACTCCACTCTTGGAGGACACACACAAAGTAGTGTGCACATCAGGGCCCAGGGGAAGGAGCAGTGACCCCGTAGGAGAATGACCAGAACTACCTGATAGTTTTAGAGGGTCTCCTGCAGAGGCAGGTGGTGGCTGTGGTTGTGGCTCACCATGAGGACAACGACACTGGCAGCAGAAGTTCTGGGAAATACTCCTTGGTGTGAGCCCTCCCAGAGTCCGCCATTAGCCCCACCAAGAGCAATGTAGGCTCCAGTGCTGGGTCGCCTCAGGCCAAACAACCAACAGGGAGGGAACCCAGCCCCATGGATCAGCAGACAAGCGGATTAAACTTTTTATTAAAGTTTTATTTAATCCGCAGACAAGCGGATTAAAGCTCTGCCCACCAAAGCAACACCCAGCTCTATCCACCACCAGTCCCTCCCATCAGGAAGCTTGCACAAGCCTCTAAGATAGACTCATCCACTGGAGAGCAGACAGCAGAAGCAAGAAGAACTACAATTCTGAAGCCTGTGGAAGGAAAACCACATTCACAGAAAGATAGACAAAATGAAAAGGCAGAGGACTTTATACCAGATCAAGGAACAAGATAGCGCCCCAGAAAAAAAACGAAATGAGGCGGAGATAGGGAACCTTCCAGAAAAAGAATCAGAATAAAGATAGTGAAGATGATCCAAGACCTTGGCAAAAGAATGGAGGCAAAAACAAAAATAATAAAATATCTAGGAATAAACCTACCTAAGGAGACAAAAGACCTGTATGCAGAAAATTATAGGACACTGATGAAAGAAATTAAAGATGATACAAATAGATGGAGAGAGATACCATGTTCTTGGATTGGAAGAATCAACATTGTGAAAATGACTCTACTACCCAAAGCAATCTACAGATTCAATGCAATCCCTATCAAATTACCACTGGCATTTTTCACAGAACTAGAACAAAAAATTTCACAATTTGCATGGAGGCACAAAAGACCCCGAATAGCCAAAGCAATCTTGAGAATGAAAAATGGAGCTGGAGGAATCAGGCTCCCTGACTTCAGACTATATTACAAAGCTACAGTAATCAAGACAGTTTGGTACTGGCACAAAAACAGAAATATAGATCAATGGAACAGGATAGAAAGCCCAGAGATTAACCCACGCACATATGGTCACCTTATCTTTGATAAAGGAGGCAAGCATATACAGTGGAGAAAAGACAGCCTCTTCAATAAGTGGTGCTGGGAAAATTGGACATGTACATGTAAAAGTATGAAATTAGAACACTCCCTGACACCATACACAAAAATAAACTCAAAATGGATTAAAGACCTAAGTGTAAAGCCAGACACTATCAAACTCTTAGAGGAAAACATAGGCAGAACACTCTATGACATACATCACAGCAAGATCCTTTTTGACCCAGGTCCTAGAGAAATGGAAATAAACACACAAATAAACAAATGGGACCTAATGAAACTTACAAGCTTTTGCACAGCAAAGGAAACCATAAACAAGACCAAAAGACAACCCTCATAATGGGAGAAAATATTTGCAAATGAAGCAAATGACAAAGGATTAATCTCCAAGATTTACAAGCAGCTCATGCAGCTCAATAACAAAAAAACAAACAACCCAATCCAAAAATGGGCAGAAGACCTAAATAGACATTTCTCCAAAGAAGATATACAAATGGCCAACAGACACATGAAAGAATGCTCAACATCATTAATCATTAGAGAAATGCAAATCAAAACTACAATGAGGTATCATCTCACACCGGTCAGAATGGCCATCATCAAAAAATCTAGAAACAATAAATGCTGGAGAGGTTGTGGAGAAAAGGGAACACTCTTGCACTGTTGGTGGGAATGTAAATTGATACAGCCACTATGGAGAACAGTATGGAGGTTCCTTAAAAAACTAAAAATAGAACTACCATACGACCCAGCAATCGCACTACTGGGCATATACCCTGAGAAAACCATAATTCAAAAAGAGTCATGTACCAAAATGTTCATTGCAGCTCTATTTACAATAGCCAGGACATGGAAGCAACCTAAGTGTCCATCATCGGATGAATGGATAAAGAAGATGTGGCACATATATACAATGGAATATTACTCAGCCATAAAAAGAAATGAAATTGAGGTATTTGTAATGAAGTGGATGGAGTTAGAGTCTGTCATACAGAGTGAAGTAAGTCAGAAAGAGAAAAACAAATACAGTATGCTAACACATATATATGGAATCTAAGGGGAAAAAAAGGTCATGAAGAACCTAGTGGCAAGATGGGAATAAAGACACAGACCTACTAAAGAATGGACTTGAGGATATGGGGAGGGGGAGGGGTGAGATGTGACAGGGTGACAGAGTGTCATGGACATATATACACTACCAAATGTAAAATAGATGGCTAGTGGGAAGCAGCCACATAGCACAGGGAGATCAGCTCGGTGCTTTGTGACCGCCTGCGGGGGTGGGATGGGGAGGGTGGGAGGGAGGGAGATGTGGGAGGGAGGAGATATTGGAACGTGTGTATATGTGTAGCTGATTCACATTGTTATAAAGCAGAAACTAACACACCATTGTGAAGCAATTATACTTCAATAAAGATGTTTAAAAAAAACGTAAAAAAAAATTAAAAAAAAAAAAAAGAATGGGGGCAAAGATCGAGAAGATGCAAGAAATGCTTAACAAAGACCTAGAAGAATTAAGGAACACACACCTTGAAGAATTAAAGAACAAACAAACAGAGGTGAATAATATAATAACTGAAATGAAAAATACACTAGAAGGAATCAGTAGCAGAATAACTGTGGCAGAAGAATGGATAAGTGACCTGGAAGACAGAAAGGTGGAAATCACTGCCATGGAACAGAATAAAGAAAAAGAATGAAAATAAATGAAGACACCCTAAGAGTCCTCTGGGACAACATTAAATGCAACAACATTCACATTATAGGGGTCCCAGAAGGAGAAGAGAGAGAGAAAGGACGCAAGAATATATTTGAAGAGATTATAGTCAAAAACTTCCCTAGCATGGGAAAAGAAATAGCCACCCAAGTCCAGGAAGCGCAGAGAGTCCCAGGCAGGATAAATCAAAGGAGAAAAATGCCAAGACACATAGTAACCAAATTGACAAAAATTAAAGACAAAGAAAAATTATTGAAAGCAACAAGGGAAAAATGACAAATAACATAAAAGGGAACTCCCATAACAGCTGATTTCTCAGCAGAAAATCTACAAGCCAGAAGGGAGTGGCATGATAAATTTAAAGTGATGAAAGGGAAGAACCGACAACCAAGAGTACTCCATCCAGCAAGGATCTCTTTCAGATTTCACAGAGAAATCAAAAGTCCTACAGACAAGCAAAAGCTAAGAGAATTCAGCACCATGAAACCAGCTCTACACCAAATGCTAAAGGAAATTCTCTAAGTGGGAAACACAGGAGAAGAAAAGGACCCAACAAGACAAACCCGTAACAATTAAGAAAATAGTAATATACATATCAATAATTACCTTAAACATGAATGGACTAAATGTTCCAACCAAAAGATACAGCCTCTCTGAATGGATACAAAAACAAGACCTATATATATGCTGTCTACAAGAGACCCATTTCAGACCTAGGGACACATACAGACTGAAAGTGAGGCGATGGAAAAATATATTCTATGCAAATGAAAATCAAAAGAAAGCTGGAGTAGCAATACTCATATCAGATAAAATAGACTTTAAAATAAAGAATGTTACAAGAGACAAGGAAAGACACTACATAACGGTCAAGGGATCAATCCAAGAAGAAGATATAACAATTATAAATATATATGTACCCAACATAGGAGCACCTCAATATATAAGGCAACTGCTAACAGCTATATAAGAGGACATTGACAGTAACACAATAATAGCGGGGGACTTTAACAGCTCACTTACACCAGTGGAGATCATCCAGAAAGAAAATTAATAAGGAAACACAAGCTTTAAATGACACAATAGACCAGATAGAGTTAACTGATATTTATAGGACATTCCATCCAAAAACAGCAGATTACACGTTCTTCTCAACAGCACACGGAACATTCTCCAGGATAGATCACATCTCGGGTCACAAAAAAGCCTCAGTAAATTAAAGAAAACTGAAATCATATCAAGCAGCTGTTCCGACCACAATGCTATGAGATTAGAAATCAATTACAGGGAAAAATCCGTAAAAAACAAAAAACATGGAGGCTAAACAATACGTTACTAAATAACCAAGAGATCACTGAAGAATAAAAGAGGAAATCAAAAACTACCTAGAGACAAATGACAACAAAAACACGATGATCCAAAACCTATGGGATGCAGCAAAAGCAGTTCTAAGAGGGAAGTTTATAGCAATACAAGCCTACCTCAAGAAACAAGAAAAATCTCAAATAAACAATCTAACCTTACACCTAGAGGAACTAGAGAAAGAAGAACAAAACCCAAAGTTAGTAGAAGGAAAGGAATCATAAAGATCAGAGCAGAAATAAATGGAATAGAAACAAAGAAAATGAAAGCAAAGATCAATAAAACTAAAAGCTGGTTCTTTGAGAAGATCAACAAAAATGATAAGCCTTTAGCCAGACCCAAGAAAAAGAGGGAGAGGACTCAAATCAACAAAATTAGAAGTGAAAAATGAGAAGTTACAACAGACACCACAGGAATACAAAGCATCCTAAGAGACTACTACAAGCAACTCTATGCCAATAAAATGGACAAGCTGGAAGAAATGGACAAATTCTTAGAAAGGGATAACTTTCCAAGACTGAATCAGGAAGAAATAGAGAATATGAACAAACCTATCACAAGCAATGAAATTGAAACTGTGATTAAAAATCTTCCAACAAACAAAAGTCCAGAACCAGATGGCATCACAGGTGAATTCTATCAAATATTTAGAGAAGAGCTAGCGCCCAACCTTCTCAAATTCTTCAAAACAATTGCAGGGGAAGGAACACTCCCAAACTCATTCTATGAGACCACCATCACCCTGATACCAAAACCAGACAAAGATACTACAAGGAAAGTAAATTATAGACCAATATCACTGATGAATATAGATGTAAAAATCCTCAACAAAATACTAGCAAACAGAATCGAACAACACGTTAAAAGGATCATACACCATGATCAAGTGGGGTTTATCCCAGGGATGCAAGGATTCTTCAATATACACAAATCAATGTGATACACCATATTAACAAATTGTAGAATAAAACCATATGATCATCTCAATAGATGCAGGAAAAGATTTTGAGAAAATTCAACATCCATTTATGATAAAAAACTCTGCAGAGTGTGGGCATAGAGGGAAACTACCTCAACCTTATAAAGGCCATATATGACAAACCCACAGCGAACAGCATTCTCAATGGTGAAAAAGTGAAAGCGTTTCCTCTAAGATCAGGAACAAGACGAGGATGTCCACTCTCACCACTACTATTCAACATAGTTTTGGAAGTCCTAGCCATGGCAATCAGAGAAGAAAAAGAAATAAAAGGAATACAAAAAGGAAAAGAAGAAGTAAAATTGTCACTGTTTGCAGATGACATCATATCATAGATAGAGAATCCTAAAGATGCCACCAGAAAACCACTGGAGCTAATCAATGAATTTGGTAAAGTTGCAGGATACAAAATTAATGCACAGAAATATTTTGCATTCCTATACACTAACAATGAAAGAACAGAAAGAGAAATTAAGGAAACAATCCCATTACCACTGCAACAAAAATAATAAACTACCTAGGAATAAACCTACCTAAGGAAGTAAAAGACCTGTACTCAGAAAACTATAAGACACTGATGAAAGAAATCAAAGATGATATAAACAGATGGAGACATATACCATGTTCTTGGATTAGAAGAATCAATATTGTGAAAATGACTATACTACCCAAAGCAATCTACAGATTCAATGCAATCCCTATCAAAATACCTTTGGCATTTTCTACAGAACTAGAAAAAAAAATCTTAAAATTTGTAGGGAGACACAAAAGACCCCAGATAGCCAAAGCAGCCTTGAGGGGAAAAAAAATGAGCTGGAGGAATCAGACTTCCAGACTTCAGACTATATTACAAAGCTACAGTAACCAAGATGATATGGTACTGACACAAAAACAGAAATATAGATCAATAGAACAGGATAGAAAGCACAGAGATAAACCCACGTACCTATGGTTAACTAATCTATGACAAAGGAGGCAAGGGTATACAATGAAGAAAAGACAGTGTCTTCAGTAGGTGGTGCGGGGAAAACTGGACAGCTACATGTAAAAGAATGAAATTAGAACACTCCCTAACACCATACACAAAAATAAACTCAAAATGGATTAGAGACCTAAATGTAAGACCAGCCACTATAAAGCTCTTAGAGGAAAACCTAAGCAGAACAGTCTATGACATAAATCACAGCAAGATCCTTTTTGACCCACCTCCTAGGGAAATGGAAATAAAAACAAAAATAAAAAAATGGGACCTAATGAAACTTAAAATCTTTTGCACAGCAAAGGAAAGCATAAGCAAGATGAAAAGACAACCATCAGAATGGGAGAAAATATTTTCAAATGAAGCAAATGGCAAAGGATTAATCTCCAAAAAGCAGCTCCTGTAGCTCAATATCACAAAACCAAACAACCCAATCCAAAAATGGGCAGAAGACCTAAATAGACATTTATCCAAAGAAGATATACAGGTTGCCAACAAACACATGAAAGGATGCTGAACATCACTAATCATTAGAGAAATGCAAATCAAAACTACAGTGAGATATCACCTCACATCAGTCAGAATGGCCATCATCAAAAAATCTACAAACAATAAATGCTGGAGAGGCATTTATTGGAAAAAAGGGAACCCTCTTGCACTGTTGGTGGGAATGTAAATTGATATAGCTACTAGGGAGAACGGTATGGGGTTTCCTTAAAAACTAAAAATAGAACAACCGTACAACCCAGCAATCCCACTACTGGATATTTACCCTGAGAAAACCATAATTCAAAAAGAGTCATGTACCACAATGTTCATTGTAGCTCTATTTACAATAGCCAGGACATGGAAGCAACCTAAGTGTCCATCAACAGATAACTGGATAAAGAAGATGTGGCACATATATACAATGGAACATTATTCAGCCATAAAAAGAAACGAAATTGATTTATTTGTAGTGAGGTGGATGGATCTAGAGTCTGTCCTACAGAGTGAAGTAAGTCAGAAAGAGAAAAACAAATACCATATGCTAACACATATATATGGAATCTAAAAGAAAAATGTTTATGAAGAACCTAGGGGCAGGAAAGGATTAAGGACACAGACGTAGAGAAAGGACTTGAGGACATGGGGAGGGGGAAGGGTAAGCTGGGACAAAGTGAGAGAGTGGTATGGACATATATACACTACCAAATGTAAAATTGATAGCTACTGGGAAGCAGCCACATAGCACAGGGAGATCAGCTCGGTGCTTTGTGACCACCTAAAGGGGTGGGATAAGGGAGTGAGAGGGAAGTGCAAGAGGGAGGGGATATGGTGTTATATGTATACGTATAGCTGATTCACTTTTTCATACAGCAGAAACTAATACACAATTGTAAAGCAATTATACTCCAATAAAGATGTAAAAGAAAAAAAAAAAAAAAAAAAGAAAGCCCAGAGACAAACCTACACACCTATGGTCCACTAATCTATGACAAAGGAGGCAAGGATATACAATGGAGAAAAGACAGTCTCTTCAATAAGTGGTGCTGGGAAAAATGGACAGCTACATGTAAAAGAATGAAATTAGAACACTCCCTAACACCATACACAAAAAATAAACTCAAAATGGATTAGAGACCGAAATGTTAGACCGGACACTATAAAACTCTTAGAGGAAAACATAGGAAGAATACTCTTTGACATAAATCACAGCAAGATCTTTTTTGATCCACCTCCTAGAGTAATGGAATAAAAAACAAAAATAAACAAATGGGATCAAATGAAACCTAAAAGCTTTTGGAAAGCAAAGGAAACTACAAAGATGACGAAAAGACAACCCTCAGAATGGGAGAAAATATTTGCAAACGAATCAATGGACAAAGGATTAATCTCCAATATATATAAACAGCACATGCACAACAACAGTAAAAAAACAGACAACCCAATCCAAAAATGGGCAGATGACGTAAACAGACATTTGTCCCAAGAAGACATACAGATGGCCAAGAAGCACATGAAAAGCTGCTCAACATCACTAATTATTAGAGAAATATAAACCAAAACTACAATGAGGTATCACCTCACACAAGTTAGAATGGGCATCATCAGAAAATCTACAAACAACAAATGCTGGAGAGGGTGTGGAGAAAAGGGAACCCTCTTACACTATTTGTGGGAATGTAAATTGATACAGTCACTATGGAGAACAGTATGGAGGTTCCTTAAAAAACTAAAAATAGAATTACCATATGACCCAGCAATCCCACTACTGGGCATATACCCAGAGAAAACCATAATTCAAAAAGACACATTCACCACAATGTTCATTGCAGCACTATTTACAATAGCCAGGTCATGGAAGCAATCTAAATGCCCATAGATAGACAAATGGAAAATATGTGGTACATATATAAAATGGAATATTACTCAGCCATAAAAAGGAATGAAATTGGGTCATTTCTAGAGACGTGGATAGATCTAGAGACTGTCATACAGAGTGAAGTAAGTCAGAAAAAGAAAAACAAATATCGTATATTAACGCATACATGTGGAAACTAGAAAAATGGTACAGATGAACCGGTTTGCAAGGCAGAAATAGAGACACAGATGTAGAGAACAAATGTATGGTCACCAAGGGGGGAAAGTGGCAGGGTGGTGGTGGTGGGATGAATTGCGAGCCTGGGATTGACATATATACACTTATATGTATAAAATAGATAACCAATAAGACCCTGCTGTATAAAAAAATGAATAAAATAAAATTTAAAAATTAAAAAAAAAATATTTAAAAACATAAAACAGGAAAAAAAAGTTCTGTCCTTCCCATAGACGTATTTATATGAATGAATTATTTCCATGCTTATATCTATAAATACAAAAAGAGGAATAAAACCTACCTTGAACCAAAAATGAAAAAAAAAAAAACAGAACCCACTGTTCATACAGAGGAAAACCCTATCAGGGCACTTGCTCCAGTGGTAAACAGTTCTGAAGTTGGTCAGAGGTGGGGAATCGTCTCCCATGCAGCCAGCAGCTCCCCCGCAAGGAGCGTCCTCATTGCAAAGCTGGGGAACCGTGAGGAGGCGTCTCTGAGTAAACGTGAGCTGAGCCTCAGGCCAGCTGCTGCTGAACTTTTTCCACCCTTCCCAGGTAAAACACCTGAATGTATGCAAAGACTTTAAAGCCTAGAGGAAAGGGCTTGGAGTCACACCAGCGACAGCACGCAGGCCGACTTGGTGCCTGCAGGCCAGCCAGGACGGTCCTGGCCCCGGGCGCTCTTCTGGAAGCTTTCCATTTCCCTGCCTGAGGTACCCCTCCTGTCCCGGTCCCCACTGCTTTTTTCCTTCCTCACCTCTGCCCGGGGAGAAATTCCAGCAGCAGGTATGGGTGACACATCCTCTTCTTTAGCAGGTGGCAGCCCGGCAACTCCTGCAGAAAGTCCAGCAGAGCCCCACTCACACGGGGCCACTCATAGAGCACTGGGCCCTACTCCCTCCCACCAGCACAACACCGAGACTGCTGACGGGGCAGAGAATATGGCGTCAGGCACAGCTGCAGAGGCTTTTGCTGCCTGGAGGGGTGTTTATATTGACCTCAACCCAGGCACACCTGGGAAGGGCTGGCCGGCCGGGTCAGGCTGCCCAGGTCAGCCAATCCTCGCCCCTCAGGGGCTCAGAGTTGCAGATAATGGGCCTTGCTGCACCGGCCAGATCCAAGGAACAGGTGTAGGGTCCCGAGAGTCAGGATAGACAAGGGGCGGCAGCCCTGGATTGTTTTCTAATCATTTTATCTGGTCCATGAGTGGAAGACAACTTCAAGAAGACCCTCTCCTAACGAGAGGAAACCAGGAGTCAGGGAGAGGAGGGTTGATGGGTGGAGACAGAGGCCTGGTGCCCCGGCTGCAGTGGAAGCCCCTGGAAGACCAGGTGGAGGGAGGCCGCACAGAGTGAAGCCTAGGGTCACAGACATGTCGGAGCTGCTGTTTGTTAGTTCAAGCCCTGCTCTGAGGTGCTCTGTGTCAGCTCTGAGCAACAGATGTGCTGGGGGTGCTCTGCAATGAGGGCTATGTGCACGGTTCCTGTGTGCCCAGCTCTGCCGGGGTACCTGTCCAAGGGAGCTCCATATCCAGGGAGGGGCCTGCCCACGAGAGCCCCGTGAGCTGCTGGGTACCTGCCCAGGTGAGCTCCATATCCTGGGAGAGGCCTGACAATGAGAGCCCCGTGGGCTGCTGGGTACCTGCACAGGTGAGCTCCATATCCTGGGAGGGGCCTAACCACGAGAGCCCCGTGGGCTGCTGGCTACCTGCACAGGTGAGCTCCATATCCTGGGAGGGGCCTGACCATGAGAGCCCCGTGGGCTTCTGGGGACCTGGTAAAGGACGCCAAGACAGTCAGTGAAGCCACAGAGGATATACATCCAGTAGTTCCTAATTCCTACACCCTGCTGGTCATTCTACCATCCACCAGGACATGGTATTCTGTATTAGACTTCAATGATGCCTTCTTCTGTATTCCATTAGTCCCAGAGTCACAAGAAATTTTGGCTGTGAGTGGCAGGACTCAACATACAACAAAAACAATACTGCTTGGCCGTCCTTCCCCAGGGGTTCAAAAATTCCCACACCATCTTTGGGGAAACGTTAGCTAAAACCCTAAAAGATCTACCTCTGGAGAAGTGAACCCTCCTTCAATATGCAGACGACATTCTGGGCTTCCCTGGTGGTGCAGTGGTTGAGAATCTGCCTGCCAATGCAGGGGACACAGGTTCGAACCCTGGTCTGAGAAGAACCCATATGCCGCGGAGCAACTAGGCCCGTGAGCCACAATTACTGAGCCTGCGCGTCTGGAGCCTGTGCTCCACAATAAGAGAGGCTGCGATAGTGAGAGGCCCGCGCACCGCGATGAAGAGTGGCCCCCGCTTGCCGCAACTAGAGAAAGCCCTCGCACAGAAACGAAGACCCAACACAGCCATAAATAATAAATGAATAAATTTAAAAAAAATATGCAGAGGACATTCTGATCGCCAGCCCTACAAAGGAGGCCTCTGGACTACCTAGCCAATAAAAGATAGAAGGCGTCCAAGAAAAAGGCTCAAATATCACAGACTAAGGTGACCTGCCTGGGCTTCATTCTCACAAAGATCGGAGAAGCCCATCCCAGGAAAGGGAAGAAGCCATTTGCAGCCTCACCCTTCCTAAAACTAGAAGACAGCTTAGGGGTTCCTGGGGAGACCGGGGTTTGCTGCATCTGGATCCCTAACTACAGTCTAATACCTGGGGCTCTATATGAAACACTGAAAGGAAAAGATGATGATCCTTTTGAATAGAATCCAGAAGCGGCCTTTCAAGAATGGAAAGAGCAGTCAATTCAGACCCTTGCCCTGGACCTCCCTAATTTAGCTAAACCCTTTGACCTTTACATTCCTGGTCGAAGGCGAATCGCCCTTGGAGTTTTAGTGCAAAAACTGGGACCACTTGAAATGGAACAACGCAAGAATGCCCTCCAGGCATTGGCCAGCCACCCCATCCGACCAGGATACTGGGGGTATCTAAAAACCTGGAAATGAGCAGCCTGCAAGGCCAGCTCCCTCCTAAGGGTAAAGGACGCCACTTGGTGATGCTAACCACCCACCATGCCCTGAAGTTGCAGGGATCGCTCCGTGGGCACAATGACCTCGAGTGAGGAGGCCCTCCAACTCCAACCTCCAGAGAGACAACCTGGGGCAACAGGCCCCCATGACGACTCGTGTGACCATCACTTGACCTGGAGCTTCTCTCAGAAAACCAAAAGAGTGTGCCCCAAAAGAACAGACTATTGCTTGCAGGACTTACTGCACCCAGAGCGAAGCTAATAAACCTGGCAGGGGACCCGTAAATAACGCTGCCACCATAGAAAAGCCTACAGACACCACGGTGACGGCGGCCAATGAGACCAGATGTACTCCTGGTTACTTCAAAAGGGCGGTGACTGAGTGGCCGTCATGGTCCTGGATCACCACCGGCCCTGGACTGTCTGGGAGTTGAGCAGGCAGGGCTCTGACACCTGGTGCTGTTTGTACGTTAATTCAGTGGCCTAACTGAAGAAAGCGCAGACTACTGGTAAGAACATCTAGGCTGGCAGAAACCGTCAGCCTAAGGGGGCCGAACCAATGTGGAGCAGGGTAAAACCGGCCCCCCCAGCGTCCCTGCGCATCTCTTTCCTGGACCCTTAAAGGTCATTAGAATCTATAAAACTTCCAACGCTGGTGCTCAGGCAGACGAGCAGTGAGGGAGGAGGCCTGGGGACAATCAACCTCACCTGGAGGCTGCTGGGGAGAAGTCCTGCCCCTCCCCCCGGGTATGAGGACACCCAACTCAGCACGAAGCATTTACAGAAGAGGTGTCTGCACCCTCAGCACCACAAGAATGTGGAATGGGACAAGAGGCAGAGGAGGGGTTTGTCACCGGCAAAGCCCATTAAAAATTCCTGGGAGATAAAAATAGAATCTGGGCAATAAAATAAAGTCTAACCTTTTTTTCCTTTGTGCTTTTTCTAATTTCACTTGTTCCTAGGTTTCCACAGGCAGAGGTCCCACACCTGGCACTTCAGACCCGATTTCCTAGTGCAAAATGGCTGGGCCGACACCTCAGCTCTCGGGGCCCCGTGCAGACTCCGCCACATAGAGCCTGAGCTCCAGGCAACCCGGCCCTCGAGAGCTCCGCCCCGTCCCTCCCGCTGACGCTGACGGGATCCCTACAGAGCAGCCCGGCCCACAGCCCGTGGGGGAGCGCACGCTCTCACCTCTCCATTCTCTGATCAAAATATAAAGTTTTCCTTTGCTTCTGAACCAAACTCAGTCTCGATCTCTTGGCTCCAATGACACTGGGCAGGGGGACACTTGTTGGGGCCGACTCTGCAGGATCAGTAACAGAATTTGAGAACATTGTAACTTCAATGAACAGATGTGTGAGCCAAATATTGTAACTTCAATGAACAGATGTGTGACCCAAACTGTAATTAACATAGAGCAGTGTATAAGGCTCGTGTAAAATAAAGTATTTCTAACACTTCCATTTGATATTTCCATCACTTTATTATAAGCAAGTTCAGTGGAGGGGTTTGTCGTATTTGTCAGGTCAACATTAGAGAAATGCAGTGATTTCTTTCCAAGGATGTGGATCTACTAATCTTGGCTGAAGTTTCAATCTTGTTTTGAATGATTTTCTATTGAAAATGATACCTCTCTTTCAGCTCCTAGATTTCTGAGAAGTATAAAATCTTGTATTTTTTTATTACCAAAGGGGAAAGTTGGGAGGAGGGATAAATTAACAGTTTCGGATTAACATATACACACTGCTATGTATAAAATATATCATCAACAAGGAACTGCTGTATAGCACAGGGAACTATACTCAATATTTTGTAATAACCCCTAAGGGGAAATAATCTGAAAAACAATAGATATCTATATCGACATCATCTATCAACTACAGATAAAATGGAAGCTAAAGGAGGCCGATGGTGAGCGTTTCTGACCATGAAGACTTCAATCCTCTAAAGTTCGGACTCTGCCTACAGCCCAGTCCCTTAATGAACATACATGTACCAGTAGCTTAAAAATTCCCCAGATAGGGGTTCAGGGAGACACTGATTTGAAAAAATCCCTGGTGTTCTCCTTACATACATGGGACGTTTCCTACAGCTAAAACATGCCTGTGACACCCAGAAGATGGTACACGGTTGGATCAGGAAGATATTGGAAAAAGGCACCTCATCTCCTAATCCCCTGGTTGTCGGGTTCACCCCTCCAGCCTCTTTCCTAACATTCTCCACAATTGAGGATGTCAGCACTTTCAACATCCTGTTGCACAGAGTTTGGAATTTGTCCAGAGGATGAAGGGGAAGGAGGAGAAACAATGAAAGACAAGCCCTAGATGTTCGGACAGGCACAGGTCACTCTAATTTCCCATCAAGAAGAAAAATTAACCACAGGCTCAGCCTGCCCCACCGAAGCAGTATACGGCCTAAAGCAATCTTGCGGTTTTGCAGCCAGCTCACAAAAAAGCGAGTTGAAAAATGGAGCTCAGGGGCACTGCAATTCACAAATATGCAGAGTTATAAATGATCACTCTCGTCCAAAAACATATTGAGGGAAGGCAACGAAGAGGATTTGAAAGCAAGGCAGAATTGCAGGAAACAAATTTCAGGAGG
The DNA here is from genome assembly GCF_028021215.1 of Eschrichtius robustus. Taxonomy (NCBI): domain Eukaryota; kingdom Metazoa; phylum Chordata; class Mammalia; order Artiodactyla; family Eschrichtiidae; genus Eschrichtius; species Eschrichtius robustus. Next base: position 23,018,823 of record NC_090830.1, on the reverse strand, counting down.
TAGATTCGAATCGCCTTTAAAGCACATGAAAAGCGGTAAAACGTCGACAATGATGCCCTTGGCCAAAGAGGGCGTATACCTTTTTTCCTGAATATATTCAGGAAAAAACGCATACGCCTTTTTTGGCCAACCAAGCAAGCCGGAAATGCAAATGAGCACTAAAAAGAAGTCTCAATACCCAGGGGTCAAAAGAGCCATTCGAAAAGACTGTAAAACACAGAAATGCAGGACAGGCCAGGGAGAAAAGGGAGCCATGTTAGGTTGATGGGCGGGATGTAATTTGCCAACGGCCACACAGGAGAAGTGTATGGTGATTCCTTAAACATCTAAAAAACACAGCTAGAGAGCATAGGACACTTCAACTCATGGGCGTATAAAATGGGAAAAATAAAAATCAACAAGACACAGGCACCCTCAAATGTTTAGGGCTGCTCTGTTTACAAGAACCTCCACTTCAGTACACCTTTAATATGCAAGGATAGAGAAAAATGGATAAAGAAGTTGTGGTACTTATGTACAAAGGAATATCACTCAGCCATGAACTCAATATCATACGGCTAGTAGCAGCATGATGAGTGGATTTAGGCACGATGTTTCTAAGTGAAATAAGTCACACAGAAAAAGACACTTATCATAAGATATTACTTATACAGGGAATGTAAAAACAGCTACACTTGAACTGAATTACAAAACAGAACAGAGTCACACGTTTAGAAAACACACTATGGCTGCCTAACGGGAAAGGTGAGGTGGGGTGATGCATAAAACAAGGGTTTCAAATTAGCTCAGATACCGTTCCATAAACTGAATATGTAATAGACAAGACCTACACCTTGCTCAGTGAACTGGACTCAACACCCCTTATTCAAGGCACAAGAATATATCTGACTAATAAGAATCGTAAAACCTATGTATTGATATCTCTCTGTAAGTGAGTCAAATGGGTGTAAAGCAGCATAAACACAGCAGTGAAAATCAGCTAAACCCCATTCTAAAAATAAATTACAAAAAAAACCCGAACAAATACAATGAAAGAGAGAGAAATTAGTAATAAGTTCGTTCAGGGGCAGTGAAGCAACCTGGATTGACCATATCTAGAGCCACGGCTGGGTTACACATAAGGCTGGACACTCTTGGGGCTGAGAGGACTGGTGAGGTTGGGTGAGCAAACGCAGACCCTTTAAAGTAATACTGCGTGGTACCCATCCCATGGGTCCCAAATCTCCAGGTTCAAGGGCATCTGCCTACATCGAAAACATGCATGAGAAACCCAGAAGATGGTACATCGAGTGATCGGGAAAGGTTTCTAAAACGCACCTCATTTCTCATCTCCTTGTGCTCGAGTTCGCCATTCCAGCCGCTTTACTAGCAATCTCCCTCCTTGGAGAATCAGCACCTTTAACCTCCTGTTCCATACAGGTGGCAATTTGTCCTGAGGATGAACGGGAAGAGGGGGAACCAATGAGAGACTAGCTCTAGGTGTTGGGACAGGCACAGGTCACTCTATTTTCCCATCAGGAAGAAGAATTAAGCACAGGCTCAGTCTGCCGCCCGGAAGCAGAATAGGCCCTAAAGCAATCCTGCGCTTTTGCGGCCAGCTCCCAAGAGAGCGAGTTGAAAAATGGAGCTCAGGGGCACTGCAATTCACATACCTGCAGACTTATAAATGATAACTCTCGTCTACAAATATATTGAGGGAAGGCAACAAAGAGGATTTGAAAGCAAGGCAGAATTGCAGGAAACAGATTTCAGGAGGCAGATTCGAATCGCCTTTAAAGCACAGGAAAAGCGGCAAAACCTCGACAATGATGCCCTTGGCCAAAAAGGGCGTATGCGTTTTTTCCTGAATATATTCAGGAAAAAACGCATACGCCCTTTTTGGCCAACCAAGCAACCTGGAAAGGCAAATCAGCGCTACAAAGAAGTCTCGCTTCCCATCGGTCAAAAGGGCCATGCTGAATAAAGTGTCAAAACCAGAAATGCAGGACAGGCCACGGAGAAACGGGAGCCTTGCTACGCTGATGGGCGGGATGTAAATTGCCAACAGCCACTCTGGAGAAGTGTACGGAGTGTCCTGAAACATTTACAAAACTCAGCTTAGAGAGCATAGGGCACTTCCACTCATGGACGTATAAATTGGGAAAACTAAAAATCAGCAAGACACAAGCACCCCAAAGTTTAGGGCTGCTCTGTTGACAAGAACCTCCACTTCGTTACACCTTAAATATCCCAGGAAAGAGAAAAATGGATAAAGAAGTTGTGGTCCTTATGTACAATGGAATATCACTCAGCCATGAAATCAACGTCAAAAGGCTAGTAGCAGCATGATGAGTGGATTTAGGTACGACGATTCTAAGTGAAATAAGTCACACAGAAAAAGACACTTATCATAAGATATCACTTATAGAGGGAATGTAAAAACCGCTACCCTTGAACTGAATTACAAAACAGAACAGAGTCACACGGTTAGAAAACACACTATGGCTGCCTAACGGCAAAGGTGAGGTGGGGTGATGCATAAAACAAGGGTTTCAAATTAGCTCAGATACCGTTCCATAAACCCAATACGTAATAGACAAGACCTACTCCTTGCTCAGGGAACTGGACTCAACACCCCCTATTCACCGCCCAAGAATATATCTGACTAGCAAGAATCTTAAAACTTATGTATTGATATCTCTCTGTAAGTGAGTCAAGTGGGTGTAAAGCTGCATAAACACAGCAGTGAAAAGCAGCTAAACCCCATTATAAAACTCAATTAATTTTAAAACCCGTGAAACAAAGACAGTGAAAGAGAGAGAAATTCTTACAAAATTCGTTCAGGGGCTGTGATGCCACCTGGATTGACCATATCTAGACCTGCAGCTGATTGAGACATAAGGGTGGACACTCTTGGGGCTGAGAGGTTTGGTGAGGTTGGGTGAGCAAACGCAGACGCTTTAAAGTAATACTGTGTGGTACCCATCCCATGGGTCCCAAATCTCCAGGTTCAAGGGCATCTTCCTACATCGAAAACATGCATGAGAAACCCAGAAGATGGTCCACCGAGTGATCGGGAAAGGTTTCTAAAACGCACCTCATTTCTCTTCTCCTTGTGCTCGAGTTCGCCATTCCAGCCGCTTTACTAGCAATCTCCCTCCTTGGAGAATCAGCACCTTTAACCTCCTGTTCCATACAGGTGGCAATTTGTCCTGAGGATGAACAGGAAGAGGGGGAACCAATGAGAGACTAGCTCTAGGTGTTGGGACAGGCACAGGTCACTCTATTTTCCCATCAGGAAGAAGAATTAAGCACAGGCTCAGTCTGCCGCCCGGAAGCAGAATAGGGCCTAAAGCAATCCTGCGCTTTTGCGGCCAGCTCCCAAGAGAGCGAGTTGAAAAATGGAGCTCAGGGGCACTGCAATTCACATACCTGCAGACTTATAAATGATAACTCTCGTCTACAAATATATTGAGGGAAGGCAACAAAGAGGATTTGAAAGCAAGGCAGAATTGCAGGAAACAGATTTCAGGAGGCAGATTCGAATCGCCTTTAAAGCACAGGAAAAGCGGCAAAACCTCGACAATGATGCCCTTGGCCAAAAAGGGCGTATGCGTTTTTTCCTGAATATATTCAGGAAAAAACGCATACGCCCTTTTTGGCCAACCAAGCAACCTGGAAAGGCAAATCAGCGCTACAAAGAAGTCTCGCTTCCCATCGGTCAAAAGGGCCATGCTGAATAAAGTGTCAAAACCAGAAATGCAGGACAGGCCACGGAGAAACGGGAGCCTTGCTACGCTGATGAGCGGGATGTAAATTGCCAACAGCCACTCTGGAGAAGTGTACGGTGTGTCTTGAAACATTTACAAAACTCAGCGTAGAGAGCATAGGGCACTTCCACTCATGGGCGTATAAATTGGGAAAACTAAAAATCAGCAAGACACAAGCACCCCAAAGTTTAGGGCTGCTCTGTTGACAAGAACCTCCACTTCGTTACACCTTAAATATCCCAGGAAAGAGAAAAATGGATAAAGAAGTTGTGGTCCTTATGTACAATGGAATATCACTCAGCCATGAAATCAACGTCATAAGGCTAGTAGCAGCATGATGAGTGGATTTAGGTTCGACGATTCTAAGTGAAATAAGTCACACAGAAAAAGACACTTATCATAAGATATCACTTATAGAGGGAATGTAAAAACCGCTACCCTTGAACTGAATTACAAAACAGAACAGAGTCACAAGGTTAGAAAACACACTATGGCTCCCTAACGGCAAAGGTGAGGTGGGGTGATGCATAAAACAAGGGTTTCAAATTAGCTCAGATACCGTTACATAAACCCAATATGTAATAGACAAGACCTACTCCTTGCTCAGGGAACTGGACTCAACACCCCCTATTCACCGTCCAAGAGTATATCTGACTAGTAAGAATCTTAAAACCTATGTATTGATATCTCTCTGTAAGTGAGTCAAGTGGGTGTAAAGCTGCATAAACACAGCAGTGAAAAGCAGCTAAACCCCATTATAAAACTCAATTAATTTTAAAAACCCATGAAACAAAGACAGTGAAAGAGAGAGAAATTCTCACAAAATTCGTTCAGGGGCTGTGATGCCACCTCGATTGACCATATCTAGACCTGCAGCCGATTGAGACATAAGGGTGGACACTCTTGAGGCTGAGAGGTTTGGTGAGGTTGGGTGAGCAAACGCAGACGCTTTAAAGTAATACTGTGTGGTACCCATCCCATGGGTCCCAAATCTCCAGGTTCAAGGGCATCTTCCTACATCGAAAACATGCATGAGAAACCCAGAAGATGGTCCACCGAGTGATCGGGAAAGGTTTCTAAAACGCACCTCATTTCTCATCTCCTTGTGCTCGAGTTCGCCATTCCAGCCGCTTTACTAGCAATCTCCCTCCTTGGAGAATCAGCACCTTTAACCTCCTGTTCCATACAGGTGGCAATTTGTCCTGAGGATGAACGGGAAGAGGGGGAACCAATGAGAGACTAGCTCTAGGTGTTGGGACAGGCAAAGGTCACTCTATTTTCCCATCAGGAAGAAGAATTAAGCACAGGCTCAGTCTGCCGCCCGGAAGCAGAATAGGGCCTAAAGCAATCCTGCGCTTTTGCGGCCAGCTCCCAAGAGAGCGAGTTGAAAAATGGAGCTCAGGGGCACTGCAATTCACAAACCTGCAGACTTATAAATGATAACTCTCGTCTACAAATATATTGAGGGAAGGCAACAAAGAGGATTTGAAAGCAAGGCAGAATTGCAGGAAACAGATTTCAGGAGGCAGATTCGAATCGACTTTAAAGCACAGGAAAAGCGGCAAAACCTCGACAATGATGCCCTTGGCCAAAACGGGCGTATGCGTTTTTTCCTGAATATATTCAGGAAAAAACGCATACGCCCTTTTTGGCCAACCAAGCAACCTGGAAAGGCAAATCAGCGCTACAAAGAAGTCTCGCTTCCCATCGGTCAAAAGGGCCATGCTGAATAAAGTGTCAAAACCAGAAATGCAGGACAGGCCACGGAGAAACGGGAGCCTTGCTACGCTGATGGGCGGGATGTAAATTGCCAACAGCCACTCTGGAGAAGTGTACGGTGTGTCCTGAAACATTTACAAAACTCAGCTTAGAGAGCATAGGGCACTTCCACTCATGGGCGTATAAATTGGGAAAACTAAAAATCAGCAGGACACAAGCACCTCAAAGTTTAGGGCTGCTCTGTTGACAAGAACCTGCACTTCGTTACACCTTAAATATCCCAGGAAAGGGAAAAATGGATAAAGAAGTTGTGGTCCTTATGTACAATGGAATATCACTCAGCCATGAAATCAACATCATAAGGCTAGTAGCAGCATGATGAGTGGATTTAGGTACGACGATTCTACGTGAAATAAGTCACACAGAAAAAGACACTTATCGTAAGATATCACTTATAGAGGGAATGTAAAAACCGCTACCGTTGAACTGAATTACAAAACAGTACAGAATCACACGGTTAGAAAACACACTATGGCTGCCTAACGGCAAAGGTGAGGTGGGGTGATGCATAAAACAAGGGTTTCAAATTAGCTCAGATACCGTTACATAAACCCAATATGTAATAGACAAGACCTACTCCTTGCTCAGGGAACTGGACTCAACACCCCCTATTCACCGCCCAAGAATATATCTGACTAGTAAGGATCTTAAAACTTATGTATTGATATCTCTCTGTAAGTGAGTCAAGTGGGTGTAAAGCTGCATAAACACAGCAGTGAAAAGCAGCTAAACCCCATTATAAAACTCAATTAATTTTAAAAACCCGTGAAACAAAGACAGTGAAAGAGAGAGAAATTCTCACAAAATTCGTTCAGGGGCTGTGATGCCACCTCGATTGACCATATCTAGACCTGCAGCCGATTGAGACATAAGGGTGGACACTCTTGGGGCTGAGAGGTTTGGTGAGGTTGGGTGAGCAAACGCAGACGCTTTAAAGTAATACTGTGTGGTACCCATCCCATGGGTCCCAAATCTCCAGGTTCAAGGGCATCTTCCTACATCGAAAACATGCATGAGAAACCCAGAAGATGGTCCACCGAGTGATCGGGAAAGGTTTCTAAAACGCACCTCATTTCTCATCTCCTTGTGCTCGAGTTCGCCATTCCAGCCGCTTTACTAGCAATCTCCCTCCTTGGAGAATCAGCACCTTTAACCTCCTGTTCCATACAGGTGGCAATTTGTCCTGAGGATGAACGGGAAGAGGGGGAACCAATGAGAGACTAGCTCTAGGTGTTGGGACAGGCACAGGTCACTCTATTTTCCCATCAGGAAGAAGAATTAACCACAGGCTCAGTCTGCCGCCCGGAAGCAGAATAGGGCCTAAAGCAATCCTGCGCTTTTGCGGCCAGCTCCCAAGAGAGCGAGTTGAAAAATGGAGCTCAGGGGCACTGCAATTCACAAACCTGCAGACTTATAAATGATAACTCTCGTCTACAAATATATTGAGGGAAGGCAACAAAGAGGATTTGAAAGCAAGGCAGAATTGCAGGAAACAGATTTCAGGAGGCAGATTCGAATCGCCTTTAAAGCACAGGAAAAGCGGCAAAACCTCGACAATGATGCCCTTGGCCAAAAAGGGCGTATGCGTTTTTTCCTGAATATATTCAGGAAAAAACGCATACGCCCTTTTTGGCCAACCAAGCAACCTGGAAAGGCAAATCAGCGCTACAAAGAAGTCTCGCTTCCCATCGGTCAAAAGGGCCATGCTGAATAAAGTGTCAAAACCAGAAATGCAGGACAGGCCACGGAGAAACGGGAGCCTTGCTACGCTGATGGGCGGGATGTAAATTGCAAACAGCCACTCTGGAGAAGTGTACGGTGTGTCCTGAAACATTTACAAAACTCAGCTTAGAGAGCATAGGGCACTTCCACTCATGGGCGTATAAATTGGGAAAACTAAAAATCAGCAGGACACAAGCACACCAAAGTTTAGGGCTGCTCTGTTGACAAGAACCTCCACTTCGTTACACCTTAAATATCCCAGGAAAGAGAAAAATGGATAAAGAAGTTGTGGTCCTTATGTACAATGGAATATCACTCAGCCATGAAATCAATGTCATAAGGCTAGTAGCAGCATGATGAGTGGATTTAGGTACGATGATTCTAAGTGAAATAAGTCACGCAGAAAAAGACACTTATCATAAGATATCACTTATAGAGGGAATGTAAAAACCGCTACCCTTGAACTGCATTACAAAACAGAACAGAGTCACACGGTTAGAAAACACACTATGGCTGCCTAACGGCAAAGGTGAGGTGGGGTGATGCATAAAACAAGGGTTTCAAATTAGCTCAGATACCGTTCCATAAACCCAATATGTAATAGACAAGACCTACTCCTTGCTCAGGGAACTGGACTCAACACCCCCTATTCACCGCCCAAGAATATATCTGACTAGTAAGAATCTTAAAACTTATGTATTGATATCTCTCTGTAAGTGAGTCAAGTGGTTGTAAAGCTGCATAAACACAGCAGTGAAAAGCAGCTAAACCCCATTATAAAACTCAATTAATTTTAAAATCCCGTGAAACAAAGACAGTGAAAGAGAGAGAAATTCTCACAAAATTCGTTCAGGGGCTGTGATGCCACCTCGATTGACCATATCTAGACCTGCAGCCGATTGAGACATAAGGGTGGACACTCTTGGGGCTGAGAGGTTTGGTGAGGTTGGGTGAGCAAACGCAGACGCTTTAAAGTAATACTGTGTGGTACCCATCCCATGGGTCCCAAATCTCCAGGTTCAAGGGCATCTTCCTACATCGAAAACATGCATGAGAAACCCAGAAGATGGTCCACCGAGTGATCGGGAAAGGTTTCTAAAACGCACCTCATTTCTCATCTCCTTGTGCTCGAGTTTGCCATTCCAGCTGCTTTACTAGCAATCTCCCTCCTTGGAGAATCACCACCTTTAACCTCCTGTTCCATACAGGTGGCAATTTGAACTGAGGATGAACGGGAAGACGGGGAACCAATGAGAGACTAGCTCTAGGTGTTGGGACAGGCACAGGTCACTCTATTTTCCCATCAGGAAGAAGAATTAACCACAGGCTCAGTCTGCCGCCCGGAAGCAGAATAGGGCCTAAAGCAATCCTGCGCTTTTGCGGCCAGCTCCCAAGAGAGCGAGTTGAAAAATGGAGCTCAGGGGCACTGCAATTCACATACCTGCAGACTTATAAATGATAACTCTCGTCTACAAATATATTGAGGGAAGGCAACAAAGAGGATTTGAAAGCAAGGCAGAATTGCAGGAAACAGATTTCAGGAGGCAGATTCGAATCGCCTTTAAAGCACAGGAAAAGCGGCAAAACCTCGACAATGATGCCCTTGGCCAAAAAGGGCGTATGCGTTTTTTCCTGAATATATTCAGGAAAAAACGCATACGCCCTTTTTGGCCAACCAAGCAACCTGGAAAGGCAAATCAGCGCTACAAAGAAGTCTCGCTTCCCATCGGTCAAAAGGGCCATGCTGAATAAAGTGTCAAAACCAGAAATGCAGGACAGGCCACGGAGAAAAGGGAGCCTTGCTACGCTGATGGGCGGGATGTAAATTGCCAACAGCCACTCTGGAGAAGTGTACGGTGTGTCCTGAAACATTTACAAAACTCAGCTTAGACAGCATAGGGCACTTCCACTCATGGGCGTATACATTGGGAAAACTAGAAATCAGCAAGACACAAGCACCCCAAAGTTTAGGGCTGCTCTGTTGACAAGAACCTCCACTTCGTTACACCTTAAATATCCCAGGAAAGAGAAAAATGGATAAAGAAGTTGTGGTCCGTATGTACAATGGAATATCACTCAGCCATGAAATCAACGTCATAAGGCTAGTAGCAGCATGATGAGTGGATTTAGGTACGACGATTCTAAGTGTAATAAGTCACACAGAAAAAGACACTTATCATAAGATATCACTTATAGAGGGAATGTAAAAACCGCTACCCTTGAACTGAATTACAAAACAGAACAGAGTCACACGGTTAGAAAACACACTATGGCTGCCTAACGGGAAAGGTGAGGTGGGGTGATGCATAAAACAAGGGTTTCAAATTAGCTCAGATACCGTTCCATAAACCCAATATGTAATAGACAAGACCTACTAATTGCTCAGGGAACTGGACTCAACACCCCCTATTCACCGCCCAAGAATATATCTGACTAGTAAGAATCTTAAAACCTATGTATTGATATCTCCCTGTAAGTGAGTCAAGTGGGTGTAAAGCTGCATAAACACAGCAGTGAAAACCAGCTAAACCCCATTATAAAACTCAATTAATTTTAAAAACCCGTGAAACAAAGACAGTGAAAGAGAGAGAAATTCTCACAAAATTCGTTCAGGGGCTGTGATGCCACCTCGATTGACCATATCTAGACCTGCAGCCGATTGAGACATAAGGGTGGACACTCTTGGGGCTGAGAGGTTTGGTGAGGTTGGGTGAGCAAACGCAGACGCTTTAAAGTAATACTGTGTGGTACCCATCCCATGGGTCCCAAATCTCCAGGTTCAAGGGCATCTTCCTACAGCGAAAACATGCATGAGAAACCCAGAAGATGGTCCACCGAGTGATCGGGAAAGGTTTCTAAAACGCACCTCATTTCTCATCTCCTTGTGCTCGAGTTTGCCATTCCAGCCGCTTTAATAGCAATCTCCCTCCTTGGAGAATCAGCACCTTTAACCTCCTGTTCCATACAGGTGGCAATTTGTCCTGAGGATGAACGGGAAGAGGGGGAACCAATGAGAGACTAGCTCTAGGTGTTGGGACAGGCACAGGTCACTCTATTTTCCCATCAGGAAGAAGATTTAAGCACAGGCTCAGTCTGCCGCCCGGAAGCAGAATAGGGCCTAAAGCAATCCTGCGCTTTTGCGGCCAGCTCCCAAGAGAGCGAGTTGAAAAATGGAGCTCAGGGGCACTGCAATTCACAAACCTGCAGATTTATAAATGATAACTCTCGTCTACAAATATATTGAGGGAAGGCAACAAAGAGGATTTGAAAGCAAGGCAGAATTGCAGGAAACAGATTTCAGGAGGCAGATTCGAATCGACTTTAAAGCACAGGAAAAGCGGCAAAACCTCGACAATGATGCCCTTGGCCAAAAAGGGCGTATGCGTTTTTTCCTGAATATATTCAGGAAAAAACGCATACGCCCTTTTTGGCCAACCAAGCAACCTGGAAAGGCAAATCAGCGCTACAAAGAAGTCTCGCTTCCCATCGGTCAAAAGGGCCATGCTGAATAAGTGTCAAAACCAGAAATGCAGGACAGGCCACGGAGAAACGGGAGCCTTGCTACGCTGATGGGTGGGATGTAAATTGCCAACAGCCACTCTGGAGAAGTGTACGGTGTGTCGTGAAACATTTACAAAACTCAGCTTAGACAGCATAGGGCACTTCCACTCATGGGCGTATAAATTGGGAAAACTAAAAATCAGCAAGACACAAGCACCCCAAAGTTTAGGGCTGCTCTGTTGACAAGAACCTCCACTTCGTTACACCTTAAATATCCCAGGAAAGAGAAAAATGGATAAAGAAGTTGTGGTCCTTATGTACAATGGAATATCACTCAGCCATGAAATCAACGTCATAAGGCTAGTAGCAGCATGATGAGTGGATTTAGGTACGACGATTCTAAGTGAAATAAGTCACACAGAAAAAGACACTTATCATAAGATATCACTTATAGAGGGAATGTAAAAACCGCTACCCTTGAACTGAATTACAAAACAGTACAGAATCACACGGTTAGAAAACACACTATGGCTGCCTAACGGCAAAGGTGAGGTGGGGTGATGCATAAAACAAGGGTTTCAAATTAGCTCAGATACCGTTCCATAAACCCAATATGTAATAGACAAGACCTACTCCTTGCTCAGGGAACTGGACTCAACACCCCCTATTCACCGCCCAAGAATATATCTGACTAGTAAGAATCTTAAAACTTATGTATTGATATCTCTCTGTAAGTGAGTCAAGTGGGTGTAAAGCTACATAAACACAGCAGTGAAAAGCAGCTAAACCCCATTATAAAACTCAATTAATTTTAAAAACCCGTGAAACAAAGACAGTGAAAGAGAGAGAAATTCTCACAAAATTCGTTCAGGGGCTGTGATGCCACCTCGATTGACCATATCTAGACCTGCAGCCGATTGAGACATAAGGGTGGACACTCTTGGGGCTGAGAGGTTTGGTGAGGTTGGGTGAGCAAACGCAGACGCTTTAAAGTAATACTGTGTGGTACCCATCCCATGGGTCCCAAATCTCCAGGTTCAAGGGCATCTTCCTACATCGAAAACATGCATGAGAAACCCAGAAGATGGTCCACCGAGTGATCGGGAAAGGTTTCTAAAACGCACCTCATTTCTCATCTCCTTGTGCTCGAGTTCGCCATTCCAGCCGCTTTACTAGCAATCTCCCTCGTTGGAGAATCAGCACCTTTAACCTCCTGTTCCATACAGGTGGCAATTTGAACTGAGGATGAACGGGAAGACGGGGAACCAATGAGAGACTAGCTCTAGGTGTTGGGACAGGCACAGGTCACTCTATTTTCCCATCAGGAAGAAGAATTAACCACAGGCTCAGTCTGCCGCCCGGAAGCAGAATAGGGCCTAAAGCAATCCTGCGCTTTTGCGGCCAGCTCCCAAGAGAGCGAGTTGAAAAATGGAGCTCAGGGGCACTGCAATTCACATACCTGCAGACTTATAAATGATAACTCTCGTCTACAAATATATTGAGGGAAGGCAACAAAGAGGATTTGAAAGCAAGGCAGAATTGCAGGAAACAGATTTCAGGAGGCAGATTCGAATCGCCTTTAAAGCACAGGAAAAGCGGCAAAACCTCGACAATGATGCCCTTGGCCAAAAAGGGCGTATGCGTTTTTTCCTGAATATATTCAGGAAAAAACGCATACGCCCTTTTTGGCCAACCAAGCAACCTGGAAAGGCAAATCAGCGCTACAAAGAAGTCTCGCTTCCCATCGGTCAAAAGGGCCATGCTGAATAAAGTGTCAAAACCAGAAATGCAGGACAGGCCACGGAGAAACGGGAGCCTTGCTACGCTGATGGGCGGGATGTAAATTGCCAACAGCCACTCTGGAGAAGTGTACGGTGTGTCCTGAAACATTTACAAAACTCAGCTTAGAGAGCATAGGGCACTTCCACTCATGGGCGTATACATTGGGAAAACTAGAAATCAGCAAGACACAAGCACCCCAAAGTTTAGGGCTGCTCTGTTGACAAGAACCTCCACTTCGTTACACCTTAAATATCCCAGGAAAGAGAAAAATGGATAAAGAAGTTGTGGTCCGTATGTACAATGGAATATCACTCAGCCATGAAATCAACGTCATAAGGATAGTAGCAGCATGATGAGTGGATTTAGGTACGACGATTCTAAGTGTAATAAGTCACACAGAAAAAGACACTTATCATAAGATATCACTTATAGAGGGAATGTAAAAACCGCTACCCTTGAACTGAATTACAAAACAGAACAGAGTCACACGGTTAGAAAACACACTATGGCTGCCTAACGGGAAAGGTGAGGTGGGGTGATGCATAAAACAAGGGTTTCAAATTAGCTCAGATACCGTTCCATAAACCCAATATGTAATAGACAAGACCTACTCCTTGCTCAGGGAACTGGACTCAACACCCCCTATTCACCGCCCAAGAGTATATCAGACTAGTAAGAATCTTAAAACCTATGTATTGATATCTCTCTGTAAGTGAGTCAAGTGGGTGTAAAGCTGCATAAACACAGCAGTGAAAAGCAGCTAAACCCCATTATAAAACTCAATTAATTTTAAAAACCCGTGAAACAAAGACAGTGAAAGAGAGAGAAATTCTCACAAAATTCGTTCAGGGGCTGTGATGCCACCTGGATTGACCATACCTAGACCTGCAGCTGATTGAGACATAAGGGTGGACACTCTTGGGGTTGAGAGGTTTGGTGAGGTTGGGTGAGCAAACGCAGACGCTTTAAAGTAATACTGTGTGGTACCCATCCCATGGGTCCCAAATCTCCAGGTTCAAGGGCATCTTCCTACATCGAAAACATGCATGAGAAACCCAGAAGATGGTCCACCGAGTGATCGGGAAAGGTTTCTAAAACGCACCTCATTTCTCATCTCCTTGTGCTCGAGTTCGTCATTCCAGCCGCTTTACTAGCAATCTCCCTCCTTGGAGAATCAGCACCTTTAACCTCCTGTTCCATACAGGTGGCAATTTGAACTGAGGATGAACGGGAAGACGGGGAACCAATGAGAGACTAGCTCTAGGTGTTGGGACAGGCACAGGTCACTCTATTTTCCCATCAGGAAGAAGAATTAACCACAGGCTCAGTCTGCCGCCCGGAAGCAGAATAGGGCCTAAAGCAATCCTGCGCTTTTGCGGCCAGCTCCCAAGAGAGCGAGTTGAAAAATGGAGCTCAGGGGCACTGCAATTCACAAACCTGCAGACTTATAAATGATAACTCTCGTCTACAAATATATTGAGGGAAGGCAACAAAGAGGATTTGAAAGCAAGGCAGAATTGCAGGAAACAGATTTCAGGAGGCAGATTCGAATCGCCTTTAAAGCACAGGAAAAGCGGCAAAACCTCGACAATGATGCCCTTGGCCAAAAAGGGCGTATGCGTTTTTTCCTGAATATATTCAGGAAAAAACGCATACGCCCTTTTTGGCCAACCAAGCAACCTGGAAAGGCAAATCAGCGCTACAAAGAAGTCTCGCTTCCCATCGGTCAAAAGGGCCATGCTGAATAAAGTGTCAAAACCAGAAATGCAGGACAGGCCACGGAGAAAAGGGAGCCTTGCTACGCTGATGGGCGGGATGTAAATTGCCAACAGCCACTCTGGAGAAGTGTACGGTGTGTCCTGAAACATTTACAAAACTCAGCTTAGAGAGCATAGGGCACTTCCACTCATGGGCGTATACATTGGGAAAACTAGAAATCAGCAAGACACAAGCACCCCAAAGTTTAGGGCTGCTCTGTTGACAAGAACCTCCACTTCGTTACACCTTAAATATCCCAGGAAAGAGAAAAATGGATAAAGAAGTTGTGGTCCGTATGTACAATGGAATATCACTCAGCCATGAAATCAACGTCATAAGGCTAGTAGCAGCATGATGAGTGGATTTAGGTACGACGATTCTAAGTGTAATAAGTCACACAGAAAAAGACACTTATCATAAGATATCACTTATAGAGGGAATGTAAAAACCGCTACCCTTGAACTGAATTACAAAACAGAACAGAGTCACACGGTTAGAAAACACACTATGGCTGCCTAACGGGAAAGGTGAGGTGGGGTGATGCATAAAACAAGGGTTTCAAATTAGCTCAGATACCGTTCCATAAACCCAATATGTAATAGACAAGACCTACTCCTTGCTCAGGGAACTGGACTCAACACCCCCTATTCACCGCCCAAGAATATATCTGACTAGTAAGAATCTTAAAACCTATGTATTGATATCTCCCTGTAAGTGAGTCAAGTGGGTGTAAAGCTGCATAAACACAGCAGTGAAAACCAGCTAAACCCCATTATAAAACTCAATTAATTTTAAAAACCCGTGAAACAAAGACAGTGAAAGAGAGAGAAATTCTCACAAAATTCGTTCAGGGGCTGTGATGCCACCTCGATTGACCATATCTAGACCTGCAGCCGATTGAGACATAAGGGTGGACACTCTTGGGGCTGAGAGGTTTGGTGAGGTTGGGTGAGCAAACGCAGACGCTTTAAAGTAATACTGTGTGGTACCCATCCCATGGGTCCCAAATCTCCAGGTTCAAGGGCATCTTCCTACATCGAAAACATGCATGAGAAACCCAGAAGATGGTCCACCGAGTGATCGGGAAAGGTTTCTAAAACGCACCTCATTTCTCATCTCCTTGTGCTCGAGTTCGCCATTCCAGCCGCTTTACTAGCAATCTCCCTCCTTGGAGAATCAGCACCTTTAACCTCCTGTTCCATACAGGTGGCAATTTGTCCTGAGGATGAACGGGAAGAGGGGGAACCAATGAGAGACTAGCTCTAGGTGTTGGGACAGGCACAGGTCACGCTATTTTCCCATCAGGAAGAATAATTAACCACAGGCTCAGTCTGCCGCCCGGAAGCAGAATAGGGCCTAAAGCAATCCTGCGCTTTTGCGGCCAGGTCCCAAGAGAGCGAGTTGAAAAATGGAGCTCAGGGGCACTGCAATTCACAAACATGCAGATTTATAAATGATAACTCTCGTCTACAAATATATTGAGGGAAGGCAACAAAGAGGATTTGAAAGCAAGGCAGAATTGCAGGAAACAGATTTCAGGAGGCAGATTCGAATCGCCTTTAAAGCACAGGAAAAGCGGCAAAACCTCGACAATGATGCCCTTGGCCAAAAAGGGCGTATGCGTTTTTTCCTGAATATATTCAGGAAAAAACGCATACGCCCTTTTTGGCCAACCAAGCAACCTGGAAAGGCAAATCAGCGCTACAAAGAAGTCTCGCTTCCCATCGGTCAAAAGGGCCATGCTGAATAAAGTGTCAAAACCAGAAATGCAGGACAGGCCACGGAGAAACGGGAGCCTTGCTACGCTGATGGGCGGGATGTAAATTGCCAACAGCCACTCTGGAGAAGTGTACGGTGTGTCCTGAAACATTTACAAAACTCAGCTTAGACAGCATAGGGCACTTCCACTCATGGGCGTATAAATTGGGAAAAATAAAAATCAGCAAGACACAAGCACCCCAAAGTTTAGGGCTGCTCTGTTGACAAGAACCTCCACTTCGTTACACCTTAAATATCCCAGGAAAGAGAAAAATGGATAAAGAAGTTGTGGTCCTTATGTACAATGGAATATCACTCAGCCATGAAATCAACGTCATAAGGCTAGTAGCAGCATGATGAGTGGATTTAGGTACGACGATTCTAAGTGAAATAAGTCACACAGAAAAAGACACTTATCATAAGATATCACTTATAGAGGGAATGTAAAAACCGCTACCTTTGAACTGAATTACAAAACAGTACAGAGTCACACGGTTAGAAACACACTATGGCTGCCTAACGGGAAAGGTGAGGTGGGGTGATGCATAAAACAAGGGTTTCAAAATAGCTCAGATACCGTTCCATAAACCCAATACGTAATAGACAAGACCTACTCCTTGCTCAGGGAACTGGACTCAACACCCCCTATTCACCGCCCAAGAATATATCTGACTAGCAAGAATTTTAAAACTTATGTATTGATATCTCTCTGTAAGTGAGTCAAGTGGGTATAAAGCTGCATAAACACAGCAGTGAAAAGCAGCTAAACCCCATTATAAAACTCAATTAATTTTAAAAACCCGTGAAACAAATACAGTGAAAGAGAGAGAAATTCTCACAAAATTCGTTCAGGGGCTGTGATGCCACCTCGATTGACCATATCTAGACCTGCAGCCGATTGAGACATAAGGGTGGACACTCTTGGGGCTGAGAGGTTTGGTGAGGTTGGGTGAGCAAACGCAGACGCTTTAAAGTAATACTGTGTGGTACCCATCCCATGGGTCCCAAATCTCCAGGTTCAAGGGCATCTTCCTACATCGAAAACATGCATGAGAAACCCAGAAGATGGTCCACCGAGTGATCGGGAAAGGTTTCTAAAACGCACCTCATTTCTCATCTCCTTGTGCTCGAGTTCGCCATTCCAGCCGCTTTACTAGCAATCTCCATCCTTGGAGAATCAGCACCTTTAACCTCCTGTTCCATACAGGTGGCAATTTGTCCTGAGGATGAACGGGAAGAGGGGGAACCAATGAGAGACTAGCTCTAGGTGTTGGGACAGGCACAGGTCACGCTATTTTCCCATCAGGAAGAAGAATTAACCACAGGCTCAGTCTGCCGCCCGGAAGCAGAATAGGGCCTAAAGCAATCCTGCGCTTTTGCGGCCAGCTCCCAAGAGAGCGAGTTGAAAAATGGAGCTCAGGGGCACTGCAATTCACAAACCTGCAGACTTATAAATGATAACTCTCGTCTACAAATATATTGAGGGAAGGCAACAAAGAGGATTTGAAAGCAAGGCAGAATTGCAGGAAACAGATTTCAGGAGGCAGATTCGAATCGACTTTAAAGCACAGGAAAAGCGGCAAAACCTCGACAATGATGCCCTTGGCCAAAAAGGGCGTATGCGTTTTTTCCTGAATATATTCAGGAAAAAACGCATACGCCCTTTTTGGCCAACCAAGCAACCTGGAAAGGCAAATCAGCGCTACAAAGAAGTCTCGCTTCCCATCGGTCAAAAGGGCCATGCTGAATAAAGTGTCAAAACCAGAAATGCAGGACAGGCCACGGAGAAACGGGAGCCTTGCTACGCTGATGGGCGGGATGTAAATTGCCAACAGCCACTCTGGAGAAGTGTACGGTGTGTCCTGAAACATTTACAAAACTCAGCTTAGAGAGCATAGGGCACTTCCACTCATGGGCGTATAAATTGGGAAAACTAAAAATCAGCAGGACACAAGCACCCCAAAGTTTAGGGCTGCTCTGTTGACAAGAACCTGCACTTCGTTACACCTTAAATATCCCAGGAAAGGGAAAAATGGATAAAGAAGTTGTGGTCCTTATGTACAATGGAATATCACTCAGCCATGAAATCAACATCATAAGGCTAGTAGCAGCATGATGAGTGGATTTAGGTACGACGATTCTACGTGAAATAAGTCACACAGAAAAAGACACTTATCGTAAGATATCACTTATAGAGGGAATGTAAAAACCGCTACCCTTGAACTGAATTACAAAACAGTACAGAATCACACGGTTAGAAAACACACTATGGCTGCCTAACGGCAAAGGTGAGGTGGGGTGATGCATAAAACAAGGGTTTCAAATTAGCTCAGATACCGTTACATAAACCCAATATGTAATAGACAAGACCTACTCCTTGCTCAGGGAACTGGACTCAACACCCCCTATTCACCGCCCAAGAATATATCTGACTAGTAAGAATCTTAAAACTTATGTATTGATATCTCTCTGTAAGTGAGTCAAGTGGGTGTAAAGCTGCATAAACACAGCAGTGAAAAGCAGCTAAACCCCACTATAAAACTCAATTAATTTTAAAAACCCGTGAAACAAAGACAGTGAAAGAGAGAGAAATTCTCACAAAATTCGTTCAGGGGCTGTGATGCCACCTCGATTGACCATATCTAGACCTGCAGCCGATTGAGACATAAGGGTGGACACTGTTGGGGCTGAGAGGTTTGGTGAGGTTGGGTGAGCAAACGCAGACGCTTTAAAGTAATACTGTGTGGTACCCATCCCATGGGTCCCAAATCTCCAGGTTCAAGGGCATCTTCCTACATCGAAAACATGCATGAGAAACCCAGAAGATGGTCCACCGAGTGATCGGGAAAGGTTTCTAAAACGCACCTCATTTCTCATCTCCTTGTGCTCGAGTTCGCCATTCCAGCCGCTTTACTAGCAATCTCCCTCCTTGGAGAATCAGCACCTTTAACATCCTGTTCCATACAGGTGGCAATTTGAACTGAGGATGAACGGGAAGACGGGGAACCAATGAGAGACTAGCTCTAGGTGTTGGGACAGGCACAGGTCACTCTATTTTCCCATCAGGAAGAAGAATTAACCACAGGCTCAGTCTGCCGCCCGGAAGCAGAATAGGGCCTAAAGAAAACCTTGCGCTTTTGCGGCCAGCTCCCAAGAGAGCGAGTTGAAAAATGGAGCTCAGGGGCACTGCAATTCACATACCTGCAGACTTATAAATGATAACTCTCGTCTACAAATATATTGAGGGAAGGCAACAAAGAGGATTTGAAAGCAAGGCAGAATTGCAGGAAACAGATTTCAGGAGGCAGATTCGAATCGCCTTTAAAGCACAGGAAAAGCGGCAAAACCTCGACAATGATGCCCTTGGCCAAAAAGGGCGTATGCGTTTTTTCCTGAATATATTCAGGAAAAAACGCATACGCCCTTTTTGGCCAACCAAGCAACCTGGAAAGGCAAATCAGCGCTACAAAGAAGTCTCGCTTCCCATCGGTCAAAAGGGCCATGCTGAATAAAGTGTCAAAACCAGAAATGCAGGACAGGCCACGGAGAAAAGGGAGCCTTGCTACGCTGATGGGCGGGATGTAAATTGCCAACAGCCACTCTGGAGAAGTGTACGGTGTGTCCTGAAACATTTACAAAACTCAGCTTAGAGAGCATAGGGCACTTCCACTCATGGGCGTATACATTGGGAAAACTAGAAATCAGCAAGACACAAGCACCCCAAAGTTTAGGGCTGCTCTGTTGACAAGAACCTCCACTTCGTTACACCTTAAATATCCCAGGAAAGAGAAAAATGGATAAAGAAGTTGTGGTCCGTATGTACAATGGAATATCATTCAGCCATGAAATCAACGTCATAAGGCTAGTAGCAGCATGATGAGTGGATTTAGGTACGACGATTCTAAGTGTAATAAGTCACACAGAAAAAGACACTTATCATAAGATATCACTTATAGAGGGAATGTAAAAACCGCTACCCTTGAACTGAATTACAAAACAGAACAGAGTCACACGGTTAGAAAACACACTATGGCTGCCTAACGGCAAAGGTGAGGTGGGGTGATGCATAAAACAAGGGTTTCAAATTAGCTCAGATACCGTTCCATAAACCCAATATGTAATAGACAAGACCTACTCCTTGCTCAGGGAACTGGACTCAACACCCCCTATTCACCGCCCAAGAGTATATCTGACTAGTAAGAATCTTAAAACCTATGTATTGATATCTCCCTGTAAGTGAGTCAAGTGGGTGTAAAGCTGCATAAACACAGCAGTGAAAACCAGCTAAACCCCATTATAAAACTCAATTAATTTTAAAAACCCGTGAAACAAAGACAGTGAAAGAGAGAGAAATTCTCACAAAATTCGTTCAGGGGCTGTGATGCCACCTCGATTGACCATATCTAGACCTGCAGCCGATTGAGACATAAGGGTGGACACTCTTGGGGCTGAGAGGTTTGGTGAGGTTGGGTGAGCAAACGCAGACGCTTTAAAGTAATACTGTGTGGTACCCATCCCATGGGTCCCAAATCTCCAGGTTCAAGGGCATCTTCCTACATCGAAAACATGCATGAGAAACCCAGAAGATGGTCCACCGAGTGAACGGGAAAGGTTTCTAAAACGCACCTCATTTCTCATCTCCTTGTGCTCGAGTTCGCCATTCAAGCCGCTTTACTAGCAATCTCCATCCTTGGAGAATCAGCACCTTTAACCTCCTGTTCCATACAGGTGGCAATTTGTCCTGAGGATGAACGGGAAGAGGGGGAACCAATGAGAGACTAGCTCTAGGGGTTGGGACAGGCACAGGTCACGCTATTTTCCCATCAGGAAGAAGAATTAACCACAGGCTCAGTCTGCCGCCCGGAAGCAGAATAGGGCCTAAAGCAATCCTGCGCTTTTGCGGCCAGCTCCCAAGAGAGCGAGTTGAAAAATGGAGCTCAGGGGCACTGCAATTCACAAACCTGCAGACTTATAAATGATAACTCTCGTCTACAAATATATTGAGGGAAGGCAACCAAGAGGATTTGAAAGCAAGGCAGAATTGCAGGAAACAGATTTCAGGAGGCAGATTCGAATCGCCTTTAAAGCACAGGAAAAGCGGCAAAACCTCGACAATGATGCCCTTGGCCAAAAAGGGCGTATGCGTTTTTTCCTGAATATATTCAGGAAAAAACGCATACGCCCTTTTTGGCCAACCAAGCAACCTGGAAAGGCAAATCAGCGCTACAAAGAAGTCTCGCTTCCCATCGGTCAAAAGGGCCATGCTGAATAAAGTGTCAAAACCAGAAATGCAGGACAGGCCACGGAGAAACGGGAGCCTTGCTACGCTGATGGGCGGGATGTAAATTGCCAACAGCCACTCTGGAGAAGTGTACGGTGTGTCCTGAAACATTTACAAAACTCAGCTTAGAGAGCATAGGGCACTTCCACTCATGGGCGTATAAATTGGGAAAACTAAAAATCAGCAGGACACAAGCACCCCAAAGTTTAGGGCTGCTCTGTTGACAAGAACCTGCACTTCGTTACACCTTAAATATCCCAGGAAAGGGAAAAATGGATAAAGAAGTTGTGGTCCTTAAGTACAATGGAATATCACTCAGCCATGAAATCAACATCATAAGGCTAGTAGCAGCATGATGAGTGGATTTAGGTACGACGATTCTACGTGAAATAAGTCACACAGAAAAAGACACTTATCTTAAGATATCACTTATAGAGGGAATGTAAAAACCGCTACCCTTGAACTGAATTACAAAACAGTACAGAATCACACGGTTAGAAAACACACTATGGCTGCCTAACGGCAAAGGTGAGGTGGGGTGATGCATAAAACAAGGGTTTCAAATTAGCTCAGATACCGTTACATAAATCCAATATGTAATAGACAAGACCTACTCCTTGCTCAGGGAACTGGACTCAACACCCCCTATTCACCGCCCAAGAATATATCTGACTAGTAAGAATCTTAAAACTTATGTATTGATATCTCTCTGTAAGTGAGTCAAGTGGGTGTAAAGCTGCATAAACACAGCAGTGAAAAGCAGCTAAACCCCATTATAAAACTCAATTAATTTTAAAAACCCGTGAAACAAAGACAGTGAAAGAGAGAGAAATTCTCACAAAATTCGTTCAGGGGCTGTGATGCCACCTCGATTGACCATATCTAGACCTGCAGCCGATTGAGACATAAGGGTGGACACTCTTGGGGCTGAGAGGTTTGGTGAGGTTGGGTGAGCAAACGCAGACGCTTTAAAGTAATACTGTGTGGTACCCATCCCATGGGTCCCAAATCTCCAGGTTCAAGGGCATCTTCCTACATCGAAAACATGCATGAGAAACCCAGAAGATGGTCCACCGAGTGATCGGGAAAGGTTTCTAAAACGCACCTCATTTCTCATCTCCTTGTGCTCGAGTTCGCCATTCCAGCCGCTTTACTAGCAATCTCCCTCCTTGGAGAATCAGCACCTTTAACCTCCTGTTCCATACAGGTGGCAATTTGAACTGAGGATGAACGGGAAGACGGGGAACCAATGAGAGACTAGCTCTAGGTGTTGGGACAGGCACAGGTCACTCTATTTTCCCATCAGGAAGAAGAATTAACCACAGGCTCAGTCTGCCGCCCGGAAGCAGAATAGGGCCTAAAGAAAACCTTGCGCTTTTGCGGCCAGCTCCCAAGAGAGCGAGTTGAAAAATGGAGCTCAGGGGCACTGCAATTCACAAACCTGCAGACTTATAAATGATAACTCTCGTCTACAAATATATTGAGGGAAGGCAACAAAGAGGATTTGAAAGCAAGGCAGAATTGCAGGAAACAGATTTCAGGAGGCAGATTCGAATCGCCTTTAAAGCACAGGAAAAGCGGCAAAACCTCGACAATGATGCCCTTGGCCAAAAAGGGCGTATGCGTTTTTTCCTGAATATATTCAGGAAAAAACGCATACGCCCTTTTTGGCCAACCAAGCAACCTGGAAAGGCAAATCAGCGCTACAAAGAAGTCTCGCTTCCCATCGGTCAAAAGGGCCATGCTGAATAAAGTGTCAAAACCAGAAATGCAGGACAGGCCACGGAGAAACGGGAGCCTTGCTACGCTGATGGGCGGGATGTAAATTGCCAACAGCCACTCTGGAGAAGTGTACGGTGTGTCCTGAAACATTTACAAAACTCAGCTTAGAGAGCATAGGGCACTTCCACTCATGGGCGTATACATTGGGAAAACTAGAAATCAGCAAGACACAAGCACCCCAAAGTTTAGGGCTGCTCTGTTGACAAGAACCTCCACTTCGTTACACCTTAAATATCCCAGGAAAGAGAAAAATGGATAAAGAAGTTGTGGTCCGTATGTACAATGGAATATCACTCAGCCATGAAATCAACGTCATAAGGCTAGTAGCAGCATGATGAGTGGATTTAGGTACGACGATTCTAAGTGTAATAAGTCACACAGAAAAAGACACTTATCATAAGATATCACTTATAGAGGGAATGTAAAAACCGCTACCCTTGAACTGAATTACAAAACAGAACAGAGTCACACGGTTAGAAAACACACTATGGCTGCCTAACGGGAAAGGTGAGGTGGGGTGATGCATAAAACAAGGGTTTCAAATTAGCTCAGATACCGTTCCATAAACCCAATATGTAATAGACAAGACCTACTCCTTGCTCAGGGAACTGGACTCAACACCCCCTATTCACCGCCCAAGAGTATATCTGACTAGTAAGAATCTTAAAACCTATGTATTGATATCTCTCTGTAAGTGAGTCAAGTGGGTGTAAAGCTGCATAAACACAGCAGTGAAAAGCAGCTAAACCCCATTATAAAACTCAATTAATTTTAAAAACCCGTGAAACAAAGACAGTGAAAGAGAGAGAAATTCTCACAAAATTCGTTCAGGGGCTGTGATGCCACCTGGATTGACCATACCTAGACCTGCAGCTGATTGAGACATAAGGGTGGACACTCTTGGGGCTGAGAGGTTTGGTGAGGTTGGGTGAGCAAACGCAGACGCTTTAAAGTAATACTGCGTGGTACCCATCCCATGGGTCCCAAATCTCCAGGTTCAAGGGCATCTGCCTACATCGAAAACATGCATGAGAAACCCAGAAGATGGTACATCGAGTGATCGGGAAAGGTTTCTAAAACGCACCTCATTTCTCATCTCCTTGTGCTCGGGTTTGCCGTTCCAGCCGCTTTACTAGCAATCTCCCTCCTTGGAGAATCAGCACCTTTAACCTCCTGTTCCATACAGGTTGCAATTTGTCCTGAGGGTGAACGGGAAGAGGGGGAACCAATGAGAGACTAGCTCTAGGTGTTGGGACAGGCACAGGTCACGCTATTTTCCCATCAGGAAGAAGAATTAACCACAGGCTCAGTCTGCCGCCCGGAAGCAGAATAGGGCCTAAAGCAATCCTGCACTTTTGCGGCCAGCTCCCAAGAGAGCGAGTTGAAAAATGGAGCTCAGGGGCACTGCAATTGACAAACCTGCAGACTTATAAATGATAACTCTCGTCTACAAATATATTGAGGGAAGGCAACAAAGAGGATTTGAAAGCAAGGCAGAATTGCAGGAAACAGATTTCAGGAGGCAGATTCGAATCGCCTTTAAAGCACAGGAAAAGCGGCAAAACCTCGACAATGATGCCCTTGGCCAAAAAGGGCGTATGCGTTTTTTCCTGAATATATTCAGGAAAAAACGCATACGCCCTTTTTGGCCAACCAAGCAACCTGGAAAGGCAAATCAGCGCTACAAAGAAGTCTCGCTTCCCATCGGTCAAAAGGGCCATGCTGAATAAAGTGTCAAAACCAGAAATGCAGGACAGGCCACGGAGAAACGGGAGCCTTGCTACGCTGATGGGCGGGATGTAAATTGCAAACAGCCACTCTGGAGAAGTGTACGGTGTGTCCTGAAACATTTACAAAACTCAGCTTAGAGAGCATAGGGCACTTCCACTCATGGGCGTATAAATTGGGAAAACTAAAAATCAGCAGGACACAAGCACACCAAAGTTTAGGGCTGCTCTGTTGACAAGAACCTCCACTACGTTACACCTTAAATATCCCAGGAAAGAGAAAAATGGATAAAGAAGTTGTGGTCCGTATGTACAATGGAATATCACTCAGCCATGAAATCAACGTCATAAGGCTAGTAGCAGCATGATGAGTGGATTTAGGTACGACAATTCTAAGTGTAATAAGTCATACAGAAAAAGACACTTATCATAAGATATCACTTATAGAGGGAATGTAAAAACCGCTACCCTTGAACTGAATTACAAAACAGAACAGAGTCACACGGTTAGAAAACACACTATGGCTGCCTAACGGGAAAGGTGAGGTGGGGTGATGCATAAAACAAGGGTTTCAAATTAGCTCAGATACCGTTCCATAAACCCAATATGTAATAGACAAGACCTACTCCTTGCTCAGGGAACTGGACTCAACACCCCCTATTCACCGCTCAAGAATATATCTGACTAGTAAGAATCTTAAAACCTATGTATTGATATCTCCCTGTAAGTGAGTCAAGTGGGTGTAAAGCTGCATAAACACAGCAGTGAAAACCAGCTAAACCCCATTATAAAACTCAATTAATTTTAAAAACCCGTGAAACAAAGACAGTGAAAGAGAGAGAAATTCTCACAAAATTCGTTCAGGGGCTGTGATGCCACCTCGATTGACCATATCTAGACCTGCAGCCGATTGAGACATAAGGGTGGACACTCTTGGGGCTGAGAGGTTTGGTGAGGTTGGGTGAGCAAACGCAGACGCTTTAAAGTAATACTGTGTGGTACCCATCCCATGGGTCCCAAATCTCCAGGTTCAAGGGCATCTTCCTACATCGAAAACATGCATGAGAAACCCAGAAGATGGTCCACCGAGTGATCGGGAAAGGTTTCTAAAACGCACCTCATTTCTCATCTCCTTGTGCTCGAGTTCGCCATTCCAGCCGCTTTACTAGCAATCTCCCTCCTTGGAGAATCAGCACCTTTAACCTCCTGTTCCATACAGGTGGCAATTTGAACTGAGGGTGAACGGGAAGACGGGGAACCAATGAGAGACTAGCTCTAGGTGTTGGGACAGGCACAGGTCACTCTATTTTCCGATCAGGAAGAAGAATTAACCACTGGCTCAGTCTGCCGCCCGGAAGCAGAATAGGGCCTAAAGCAATCCTGCGCTTTTGCGGCCAGCTCCCAAGAGAGCGAGTTGAAAAATGGAGCTCAGGGGCACTGCAATTCACAAACCTGCAGACTTATAAATGATAACTCTCGTCTACAAATATATTGAGGGAAGGCAACAAAGAGGATTTGAAAGCAAGGCAGAATTGCAGGAAACAGATTTCAGGAGGCAGATTCGAATCGCCTTTAAAGCACAGGAAAAGCGGCAAAACCTCGACAATGATGCCCTTGGCCAAAAAGGGCGTATGCGTTTTTTCCTGAATATATTCAGGAAAAAACGCATACGCCCTTTTTGGCCAACCAAGCAACCTGGAAAGGCAAATCAGCGCTACAAAGAAGTCTCGCTTCCCATCGGTCAAAAGGGCCATGCTGAATAAAGTGTCAAAACCAGAAATGCAGGACAGGCCACGGAGAAAAGGGAGCCTTGCTACGCTGATGGGCGGGATGTAAATTGCCAACAGCCACTCTGGAGAAGTGTACGGTGTGTCCTGAAACATTTACAAAATTCAGCTTAGAGAGCATAGGGCACTTCCACTCATGGGCGTATACATTGGGAAAACTAGAAATCAGCAAGACACAAGCACCCCAAAGTTTAGGGCTGCTCTGTTGACAAGAACCTCCACTTCGTTACACCTTAAATATCCCAGGAAAGAGAAAAATGGATAAAGAAGTAGTGGTCCGTATGTACAATGGAATATCACTCAGCCATGAAATCAACGTCATAAGGCTAGTAGCAGCATGATGAGTGGATTTAGGTACGACGATTCTAAGTGTAATAAGTCACACAGAAAAAGACACTTATCATAAGATATCACTTATAGAGGGAATGTAAAAACCGCTACCCTTGAACTGAATTACAAAACAGAACAGAGTCACACGGTTAGAAAACACACTATGGCTGCCTAACGGGAAAGGTGAGGTGGGGTGATGCATAAAACAAGGGTTTCAAATTAGCTCAGATACCGTTCCATAAACCCAATATGTAATAGACAAGACCTACTCCTTGCTCAGGGAACTGGACTCAACACCCACTATTCACCGCCCAAGAGTATATCTGACTAGTAAGAATCTTAAAACCTATGTATTGATATCTCCCTGTAAGTGAGTCAAGTGGGTGTAAAGCTGCATAAACACAGCAGTGAAAACCAGCTAAACCCCATTATAAAACTCAATTAATTTTAAAAACCCGTGAAACAAAGACAGTGAAAGAGAGAGAAATTCTCACAAAATTCGTTCAGGGGCTGTGATGCCACCTCGATTGATCATATCTAGACCTGCAGCCGATTGAGACATAAGGGTGGACACTCTTGGGGCTGAGAGGTTTGGTGAGGTTGGGTGAGCAAACGCAGACGCTTTAAAGTAATACTGTGTGGTACCCATCCCATGGGTCCCAAATCTCCAGGTTCAAGGGCATCTTCCTACATCGAAAACATGCATGAGAAACCCAGAAGATGGTCCACCGAGTGATCGGGAAAGGTTTCTAAAACGCACCTCATTACTCATCTCCTTGTGCTCGAGTTTGCCATTCCAGCCGCTTTACTAGCAATCTCCCTCCTTGGAGAATCAGCACCTTTAACCTCCTGTTCCATACAGGTGGCAATTTGTCCTGAGGATGAACGGGAAGAGGGGGAACCAATGAGAGACTAGCTCTAGGTGTTGGGACAGGCACAGGTCACTCTATTTTCCCATCAGGAAGAAGATTTAAGCACAGGCTCAGTCTGCCGCCCGGAAGCAGAATAGGGCCTAAAGCAATCCTGCGCTTTTGCGGCCAGGTCCCAAGAGAGCGAGTTGAAAAATGGAGCTCAGGGGCACTGCAATTCACAAACCTGCAGATTTATAAATGATAACTCTCGTCTACAAATATATTGAGGGAAGGCAACAAAGAGGATTTGAAAGCAAGGCAGAATTGCAGGAAACAGATTTCAGGAGGCAGATTCGAATCGCCTTTAAAGCACAGGAAAAGCGGCAAAACCTCGACAATGATGCTCTTGGCCAAAAAGGGTGTATGCGTTTTTTCCTGAATATATTCAGGAAAAAACGCATACGCCCTTTTTGGCCAACCAAGCAACCTGGAAAGGCAAATCAGCGCTACAAAGAAGTCTCGCTTCCCATCGGTCAAAAGGGCCATGCTGAATAAGTGTCAAAACCAGAAATGCAGGACAGGCCACGGAGAAACGGGAGCCTTGCTACGCTGATGGGTGGGATGTAAATTGCCAACAGCCACTCTGGAGAAGTGTACGGTGTGTCCTGAAACATTTACAAAACTCAGCTTAGACAGCATAGGGCACTTCCACTCATGGGCGTATAAATTGGGAAAACTAAAAATCAGCAAGACACAAGCACCCCAAAGTTTAGGGCTGCTCTGTTGACAAGAACCTCCACTTCGTTACACCTTAAATATCCCAGGAAAGAGAAAAATGGATAAAGAAGTTGTGGTCCTTATGTACAATGGAATATCACTCAGCCATGAAATCAACGTCATAAGGCTAGTAGCAGCATGATGAGTGGATTTAGGTACGACGATTCTAAGTGAAATAAGTCACACAGAAAAAGACACTTATCATAAGATATAACTTATAGAGGGAATGTAAAAACCGCTACCCTTGAACTGAATTACAAAACAGTACAGAATCACACGGTTAGAAAACACACTATGGCTGCCTAACGGCAAAGGTGAGGTGGGGTGATAAATAAAACAAGGGTTTCAAATTAGCTCAGATACCGTTCCATAAACCTAATATGTAATAGACAAGACCTACTCCTTGCTCAGGGAACTGGACTCAACACCCCCTATTCACCGCCCAAGAATATATCTGACTAGTAAGAATCTTAAAACTTATGTATTGATATCTCTCTGTAAGTGAGTCAAGTGGGTGTAAAGCTACATAAACACAGCAGTGAAAAGCAGCTAAACCCCATTATAAAACTCAATTAATTTTAAAAACCCGTGAAACAAAGACAGTGAAAGAGAGAGAAATTCTCACAAAATTCGTTCAGGGGCTGTGATGCCACCTCGATTGACCATATCTAGACCTGCAGCTGATTGAGACATAAGGGTGGACACTCTTGGGGCTGAGAGGTTTGGTGAGGTTGGGTGAGCAAACGCAGACGCTTTAAAGTAATACTGTGTGGTACCCATCCCATGGGTCCCAAATCTCCAGGTTCAAGGGCATCTTCCTACATCGAAAACATGCATGAGAAACCCAGAAGATGGTCCACCGAGTGATCGGGAAAGGTTTCTAAAACGCACCTCATTTCTCATCTCCTTGTGCTCGAGTTCGCCATTCCAGCCGCTTTACTAGCAATCTCCCTCCTTGGAGAATCAGCACCTTTAACCTCCTGTTCCATACAGGTGGCAATTTGAACTGAGGATGAACGGGAAGACGGGGAACCAATGAGAGACTAGCTCTAGGGGTTGGGACAGGCACAGGTCACTCTATTTTCCCATCAGGAAGAAGAATTAACCACAGGCTCAGTCTGCCGCCCGGAAGCAGAATAGGGCCTAAAGCAATCCTGCGCTTTTGCGGCCAGCTCCCAAGAGAGCGAGTTGAAAAATGGAGCTCAGGGGCACTGCAATTCACAAACCTGCAGACTTATAAATGATAACTCTCGTCTACAAATATATTGAGGGAAGGCAACAAAGAGGATTTGAAAGCAAGGCAGAATTGCAGGAAACAGATTTCAGGAGGCAGATTCGAATCGCCTTTAAAGCACAGGAAAAGCGGCAAAACCTCGACAATGATGCCCTTGGCCAAAAAGGGCGTATGCGTTTTTTCCTGAATATATTCAGGAAAAAACGCATACGCCCTTTTTGGCCAACCAAGCAACCTGGAAAGGCAAATCAGCGCTACAAAGAAGTCTCGCTTCCCATCGGTCAAAAGGGCCATGCTGAATAAAGTGTCAAAACCAGAAATGCAGGACAGGCCACGGAGAAACGGGAGCCTTGCTACGCTGATGGGCGGGATGTAAATTGCCAACAGCCACTCTGGAGAAGTGTACGGTGTGTCCTGAAACATTTACAAAACTCAGCTTAGAGAGCATAGGGCACTTCCACTCATGGGCGTATACATTGGGAAAACTAGAAATCAGCAAGACACAAGCACCCCAAAGTTTAGGGCTGCTCTGTTGACAAGAACCTCCACTTCGTTACACCTTAAATATCCCAGGAAAGAGAAAAATGGATAAAGAAGTTGTGGTCCGTATGTACAATGGAATATCACTCAGCCATGAAATCAACGTCATAAGGCTAGTAGCAGCATGATGAGTGGATTTAGGTACGACGATTCTAAGTGTAATAAGTCACACAGAAAAAGACACATATCATAAGATATCACTTATAGAGGGAATGTAAAAACCGCTACCCTTGAACTGAATTACAAAACAGAACAGAGTCACACGGATAGAAAACACACTATGGCTGCCTAACGGGATAGGTGAGGTGGGGTGATGCATAAAACAAGGGTTTCAAATTAGCTCAGATACCGTTCCATAAACCCAATATGTAATAGACAAGACCTACTCCTTGCTCAGGGAACTGGACTCAACACCCCCTATTCACCGCCCAAGAGTATATCTGACTAGTAAGAATCTTAAAACCTATGTATTGATATCTCTCTGTAAGTGAGTCAAGTGGGTGTAAAGCTGCATAAACACAGCAGTGAAAAGCAGCTAAACCCCATTATAAAACTCAATTAATTTTAAAAACCCGTGAAACAAAGACAGTGAAAGAGAGAGAAATTCTCACAAAATTCGTTCAGGGGCTGTGATGCCACCTGGATTGACCATACCTAGACCTGCAGCTGATTGAGACATAAGGGTGGACACTCTTGGGGCTGAGAGGTTTGGTGAGGTTGGGTGAGCAAACGCAGACGCTTTAAAGTAATACTGCGTGGTACCCATCCCATGGGTCCCAAATCTCCAGGTTCAAGGGCATCTGCCTACATCGAAAACATGCATGAGAAACCCAGAAGATGGTACATCGAGTGATCGGGAAAGGTTTCTAAAACGCACCTCATTTCTCATCTCCTTGTGCTCGGGTTCGCCGTTCCAGCCGCTTTACTAGCAATCTCCCTCCTTGGAGAATCAGCACCTTTAACCTCCTGTTCCATACAGGTTGCAATTTGTCCTGAGGGTGAACGGGAAGAGGGGGAACCAATGAGAGACTAGCTCTAGGTGTTGGGACAGGCACAGGTCACTCTATTTTCCCATCAGGAAGAAGAATTAACCACAGGCTCAGTCTGCCGCCCGGAAGCAGAATAGGGCCTAAAGAAAACCTTGCGCTTTTGCGGCCAGCTCCCAAGAGAGCGAGTTGAAAAATGGAGCTCAGGGGAACTGCAATTCACAAACCTGCAGACTTATAAATGATAACTCTCGTCTACAAATATATTGAGGGAAGGCAACAAAGAGGATTTGAAAGCAAGGCAGAATTGCAGGAAACAGATTTCAGGAGGCAGATTCGAATCGCCTTTAAAGCACAGGAAAAGCGGCAAAACCTCGACAATGATGCCCTTGGCCAAAAAGGGCGTATGCGTTTTTTCCTGAATATATTCAGGAAAAAACGCATACGCCCTTTTTGGCCAACCAAGCAACCTGGAAAGGCAAATCAGCGCTACAAAGAAGTCTCGCTTCCCATCGGTCAAAAGGGCCATGCTGAATAAAGTGTCAAAACCAGAAATGCAGGACAGGCCACGGAGAAACGGGAGCCTTGCTACGCTGATGGGCGGGATGTAAATTGCAAACAGCCACTCTGGAGAAGTGTACGGTGTGTCCTGAAACATTTACAAAACTCAGCTTAGAGAGCATAGGGCACTTCCACTCATGGGCGTATAAATTGGGAAAACTAAAAATCAGCAGGACACAAGCACACCAAAGTTTAGGGCTGCTCTGTTGACAAGAACCTCCACTTCGTTACACCTTAAATATCCCAGGAAAGAGAAAAATGGATAAAGAAGTTGTGGTCCTTATGTACAATGGAATATCACTCAGCCATGAAATCAATGTCATAAGGCTAGTAGCAGCATGATGAGTGGATTTAGGTACGATGATTCTAAGTGAAATAAGTCACACAGAAAAAGACACTTATCATAAGATATCACTTATAGAGGGAATGTAAAAACCGCTACCCTTGAACTGCATTACAAAACAGAACAGAGTCACACGGTTAGAAAACACACTATGGCTGGCTAACGGGAAAGGTGAGGTGGGGTGATGCATAAAACAAGGGTTTCAAATTAGCTCAGATACCGTTCCATAAACCCAATATGTAATAGACAAGACCTACTCCTTGCTCAGGGAACTGGACTCAACACCCCCTATTCACCGCCCAAGAATATATCTGACTAGTAAGAATCTTAAAACTTATGTATTGATATCTCTCTGTAAGTGAGTCAAGTGGTTGTAAAGCTGCATAAACACAGCAGTGAAAAGCAGCTAAACCCCATTATAAAACTCAATTAATTTTAAAATCCCGTGAAACAAAGACAGTGAAAGAGAGAGAAATTCTCACAAAATTCGTTCAGGGGCTGTGATGCCACCTCGATTGACCATATCTAGACCTGCAGCCGATTGAGACATAAGGGTGGACACTCTTGGGGCTGAGAGGTTTGGTGAGGTTGGGTGAGCAAACGCAGACGCTTTAAAGTAATACTGTGTGGTACCCATCCCATGGGTCCCAAATCTCCAGGTTCAAGGGCATCTTCCTACATCGAAAACATGCATGAGAAACCCAGAAGATGGTCCACCGAGTGATCGGGAAAGGTTTCTAAAACGCACCTCATTTCTCATCTCCTTGTGCTCGAGTTCGTCATTCCAGCCGCTTTACTAGCAATCTCCCTCCTTGGAGAATCAGCACCTTTAACCTCCTGTTCCATACAGGTGGCAATTTGAACTGAGGATGAACGGGAAGACGGGGAACCAATGAGAGACTAGATCTAGGTGTTGGGACAGGCACAGGTCACTCTATTTTCCCATCAGGAAGAAGAATTAACCACAGGCTCAGTCTGCCGCCCGGAAGCAGAATAGGGCCTAAAGCAATCCTGCGCTTTTGCGGCCAGCTCCCAAGAGAGCGAGTTGAAAAATGGAGCTCAGGGGCACTGCAATTCACAAACCTGCAGACTTATAAATGATAACTCTCGTCTACAAATATATTGAGGGAAGGCAACAAAGAGGATTTGAAAGCAAGGCAGAATGGCAGGAAACAGATTTCAGGAGGCAGATTCGAATCGCCTTTAAAGCACAGGAAAAGCGGCAAAACCTCGACAATGATGCCCTTGGCCAAAAAGGGCGTATGCGTTTTTTCCTGAATATATTCAGGAAAAAACGCATACGCCCTTTTTGGCCAACCAAGCAACCTGGAAAGGCAAATCAGCGCTACAAAGAAGTCTCGCTTCCCATCGGTCAAAAGGGCCATGCTGAATAAAGTGTCAAAACCAGAAATGCAGGACAGGCCACGGAGAAAAGGGAGCCTTGCTACGCTGATGGGCGGATGTAAATTGCCAACAGCCACTCTGGAGAAGTGTACGGTGTGTCCTGAAACATTTACAAAACTCAGCTTAGAGAGCATAGGGCACTTCCACTCATGGGCGTATACATTGGGAAAACTAGAAATCAGCAAGACACAAGCACCCCAAAGTTTAGGGCTGCTCTGTTGACAAGAACCTCCACTTCGTTACACCTTAAATATCCCAGGAAAGAGAAAAATGGATAAAGAAGTTGTGGTCCGTATGTACAATGGAATATCACTCAGCCATGAAATCAACGTCATAAGGCTAGTAGCAGCATGATGAGTGGATTTAGGTACGACGATTCTAAGTGTAATAAGTCACACAGAAAAAGACACTTATCATAAGATATCACTTATAGAGGGAATGTAAAAACCGCTACCCTTGAACTGAATTACAAAACAGAACAGAGTCACACGGTTAGAAAACACACTATGGCTGCCTAACGGGAAAGGTGAGGTGGGGTGATGCATAAAACAAGGGTTTCAAATTAGCTCAGATACCGTTCCATAAACCCAATATGTAATAGACAAGACCTACTCCTTGCTCAGGGAACTGGACTCAACACCCCCTATTCACCGCCCAAGAATATATCTGACTAGTAAGAATCTTAAAACCTATGTATTGATATCTCCCTGTAAGTGAGTCAAGTGGGTGTAAAGCTGCATAAACACAGCAGTGAAAACCAGCTAAACCCCATTATAAAACTCAATTAATTTTAAAAACCCGTGAAACAAAGACAGTGAAAGAGAGAGAAATTCTCACAAAATTCGTTCAGGGGCTGTGATGCCACCTCGATTGACCATATCTAGACCTGCAGCCGATTGAGACATAAGGGTGGACACTCTTGGGGCTGAGAGGTTTGGTGAGGTTGGGTGAGCAAACGCAGACGCTTTAAAGTAATACTGTGTGGTACCCATCCCATGGGTCCCAAATCTCCAGGTTCAAGGGCATCTTCCTACATCGAAAACATGCATGAGAAACCCAGAAGATGGTCCACCGAGTGATCGGGAAAGGTTTCTAAAACGCACCTCATTTCTCATCTCCTTGTGCTCGAGTTCGCCATTCCAGCCGCTTTACTAGCAATCTCCCTCCTTGGAGAATCAGCACCTTTAACCTCCTGTTCCATACAGGTGGCAATTTGTCCTGAGGATGAACGGGAAGAGGGGGAACCAATGAGAGACTAGCTCTAGGTGTTGGGACAGGCACAGGTCACGCTATTTTCCCATCAGGAAGAAGAATTAACCACAGGCTCAGTCTGCCGCCTGGAAGCAGAATAGGGCCTAAAGCAATCCTGCGCTTTTGCGGCCAGCTCCCAAGAGAGCGAGTTGAAAAATGGAGCTCAGGGGCACTGCAATTCACAAACCTGCAGACTTATAAATGATAACTCTCGTCTACAAATATATTGAGGGAAGGCAACAAAGAGGATTTGAAAGCAAGGCAGAATTGCAGGAAACAGATTTCAGGAGGCAGATTCGAATCGCCTTTAAAGCACAGGAAAAGCGGCAAAACCTCGACAATGATGCCCTTGGCCAAAAAGGGCGTATGCGTTTTTTCCTGAATATATTCAGGAAAAAACGCATACGCCCTTTTTGGCCAACCAAGCAACCTGGAAAGGCAAATCAGCGCTACAAAGAAGTCTCGCTTCCCATCGGTCAAAAGGGCCATGCTGAATAAAGTGTCAAAACCAGAAATGCAGGACAGGCCACGGAGAAACGGGAGCCTTGCTACGCTGATGGGCGGGATGTAAATTGCCAACAGCCACTCTGGAGAAGTGTACGGTGTGTCCTGAAACATTTACAAAACTCAGCTTAGACAGCATAGGGCACTTCCACTCATGGGCGTATAAATTGGGAAAACTAAAAATCAGCAAGACACAAGCACCCCAAAGTTTAGGGCTGCTCTGTTGACAAGAACCTCCACTTCGTTACACCTTAAATATCCCAGGAAAGAGAAAAATGGATAAAGAAGTTGTGGTCCGTATGTACAATGGAATATCACTCAGCCATGAAATCAACGTCATAAGGCTAGTAGCAGCATGATGAGTGGATTTAGGTACGACGATTCTAAGTGTAATAAGTCACACAGAAAAAGACACTTATCATAAGATATCACTTATAGAGGGAATGTAAAAACCGCTACCCTTGAACTGAATTACAAAACAGAACAGAGTCACACGGTTAGAAAACACACTATGGCTGCCTAACGGGAAAGGTGAGGTGGGGTGATGCATAAAACAAGGGTTTCAAATTAGCTCAGATACCGTTCCATAAACCCAATATGTAATAGACAAGACCTACTCCTTGCTCAGGGAACTGGACTCAACACCCCCTATTCACCGCCCAAGAATATATCTGACTAGTAAGAATCTTAAAACCTATGTATTGATATCTCCCTGTAAGTGAGTCAAGTGGGTGTAAAGCTGCATAAACACAGCAGTGAAAACCAGCTAAACCCCATTATAAAACTCAATTAATTTTAAAAACCCGTGAAACAAAGACAGTGAAAGAGAGAGAAATTCTCACAAAATTCGTTCAGGGGCTGTGATGCCACCTCGATTGACCATATCTAGACCTGCAGCCGATTGAGACATAAGGGTGGACACTCTTGGGGCTGAGAGGTTTGGTGAGGTTGGGTGAGCAAACGCAGACGCTTTAAAGTAATACTGTGTGGTACCCATCCCATGGGTCCCAAATCTCCAGGTTCAAGGGCATCTTCCTACATCGAAAACATGCATGAGAAACCCAGAAGATGGTCCACCGAGTGATCGGGAAAGGTTTCTAAAACGCACCTCATTTCTCATCTCCTTGTGCTCGAGTTCGCCATTCCAGCCGCTTTACTAGCAATCTCCCTCCTTGGAGAATCAGCACCTTTAACCTCCTGTTCCATACAGGTGGCAATTTGTCCTGAGGATGAACGGGAAGAGGGGGAACCAATGAGAGACTAGCTCTAGGTGTTGGGACAGGCACAGGTCACGCTATTTTCCCATCAGGAAGAAGAATTAACCACAGGCTCAGTCTGCCGCCCGGAAGCAGAATAGGGCCTAAAGCAATCCTGCGCTTTTGCGGCCAGCTCCCAAGAGAGCGAGTTGAAAAATGGAGCTCAGGGGCACTGCAATTCACAAACCTGCAGACTTATAAATGATAACTCTCGTCTACAAATATATTGAGGGAAGGCAACAAAGAGGATTTGAAAGCAAGGCAGAATTGCAGGAAACAGATTTCAGGAGGCAGATTCGAATCGCCTTTAAAGCACAGGAAAAGCGGCAAAACCTCGACAATGATGCCCTTGGCCAAAAAGGGCGTATGCGTTTTTTCCTGAATATATTCAGGAAAAAACGCATACGCCCTTTTTGGCCAACCAAGCAACCTGGAAAGGCAAATCAGCGCTACAAAGAAGTCTCGCTTCCCATCGGTCAAAAGGGCCATGCTGAATAAAGTGTCAAAACCAGAAATGCAGGACAGGCCACGGAGAAACGGGAGCCTTGCTACGCTGATGGGCGGGATGTAAATTGCCAACAGCCACTCTGGAGAAGTGTACGGTGTGTCCTGAAACATTTACAAAACTCAGCTTAGACAGCATAGGGCACTTCCACTCATGGGCGTATAAATTGGGAAAACTAAAAATCAGCAAGACACAAGCACCCCAAAGTTTAGGGCTGCTCTGTTGACAAGAACCTCCACTTCGTTACACCTTAAATATCCCAGGAAAGAGAAAAATGGATAAAGAAGTTGTGGTCCTTATGTACAATGGAATATCACTCAGCCATGAAATCAACGTCATAAGGCTAGTAGCAGCATGATGAGTGGATTTAGGTACGACGATTCTAAGTGTAATAAGTCACACAGAAAAAGACACTTATCATAAGATATCACCTATAGAGGGAATGTAAAAACCGCTGCCCTTGAACTGAATTACAAAACAGAACAGAGTCACACGGTTAGAAAACACACTATGGCTGCCTAACGGGAAAGGTGAGGTGGGGTGATGCATAAAACAAGGGTTTCAAATTAGCTCAGATACCGTTCCATAAACCCAATACGTAATAGACAAGACCTACTCCTTGCTCAGGGAACTGGACTCAACACCCCCTATTCACCGCCCAAGAGTATATCTGACTAGTAAGAATCTTAAAACCTATGTATTGATATCTCTCTGTAAGTGAGTCAAGTGGGTGTAAAGCTGCATAAACACAGCAGTGAAAAGCAGCTAAACCCCATTATAAAACTCAATTAATTTTAAAAACCCGTGAAACAAAGACAATGAAAGAGAGAGAAATTCTCACAAAATTCGTTCAGGGGCTGTGATGCCACCTGGATTGACCATACCTAGACCTGCAGCTGATTGAGACATAAGGGTGGACACTCTTGGGGCTGAGAGGTTTGGTGAGGTTGGGTGAGCAAACGCAGATGCTTTAAAGTAATACTGCGTGGTACCCATCCCATGGGTCCCAAATCTCCAGGTTCAAGGGCATCTGCCTACATCGAAAACATGCATGAGAAACCCAGAAGATGGTACATCGAGTGATCGGGAAAGGTTTCTAAAACGCACCTCATTTCTCATCTCCTTGTGCTCGGGTTCGCTATTCCAGCCGCTTTACTAGCAATCTCCCTCCTTGGAGAATCAG
Organism: Eschrichtius robustus; assembly: GCF_028021215.1. Taxonomy (NCBI): domain Eukaryota; kingdom Metazoa; phylum Chordata; class Mammalia; order Artiodactyla; family Eschrichtiidae; genus Eschrichtius; species Eschrichtius robustus. The sequence continues at coordinate 22,980,472 of NC_090830.1, read as the reverse complement.
CACTTTTAACCTCCTGTTCCATACAGGTTGCAATTTGTCCTGAGGGTGAACGGGAAGAGGGGGAACCAATGAGAGACTAGCTCTAGGTGTTGGGACAGGCACAGGTCACTCTATTTTCCCATCAGGAAGAAGAATTAACCACAGGCTCAGTCTGCCGCCCGGAAGCAGAATAGGGCCTAAAGAAAACCTTGCGCTTTTGCGGCCAGCTCCCAAGAGAGCGAGTTGAAAAATGGAGCTCAGGGGAACTGCAATTCACAAACCTGCAGACTTATAAATGATAACTCTCGTCTACAAATATATTGAGGGAAGGCAACAAAGAGGATTTGAAAGCAAGGCAGAATTGCAGGAAACAGATTTCAGGAGGCAGATTCGAATCGCCTTTAAAGCACAGGAAAAGCGGCAAAACCTCGACAATGATGCCCTTGGCCAAAAAGGGCGTATGCGTTTTTTCCTGAATATATTCAGGAAAAAACGCATACGCCCTTTTTGGCCAACCAAGCAACCTGGAAAGGCAAATCAGCGCTACAAAGAAGTCTCGCTTCCCATCGGTCAAAAGGGCCATGCTGAATAAAGTGTCAAAACCAGAAATGCAGGACAGGCCACGGAGAAACGGGAGCCTTGCTACGCTGATGGGCGGGATGTAAATTGCCAACATCCACTCTGGAGAAGTGTACGGTGTGTCCTGAAACATTTACAAAACTCAGCTTAGAGAGCATAGGGCACTTCCACTCATGGGCGTATAAATTGGGAAAACTAAAAATCAGCAGGACACAAGCACCCCAAAGTTTAGGGCTGCTCTGTTGACAAGAACCTCCACTTCGTTACACCTTAAATATCCCAGGAAAGAGAAAAATGGATAAAGAAGTTGTGGTCCTTATGTACAATGGAATATCACTCAGCCATGAAATCAATGTCATAAGGCTAGTAGCAGCATGATGAGTGGATTTAGGTACGACGATTCTAAGTGAAATAAGTCACACAGAAAAAGACACTTATCGTAAGATATCACTTATAGAGGGAATGTAAGAACCGCTACCCTTGAACTGAATTACAAAACAGTACAGAGTCACACGGTTAGAAAACACACTATTGCTGCCTAACGGCAAAGGTGAGGTGGGGTGATGCATAAAACAAGGGTTTCAAATTAGCTCAGATACCGTTCCATAAACCCAATATGTAATAGACAGGACCTACTCCTTGCTCAGGGAACTGGACTCAACACCCCCTATTCACCGCCCAAGAATATATCTGACTAGTAAGAATCTTAAAACTTATGTATTGATATCTCTCTGTAAGTGAGTGAAGTGGGTGTAAAGCTGCATAAACACAGCAGTGAAAAGCAGCTAAACCCCACTATAAAACTCAATTAATTTTAAAAACCCGTGAAACAAAGACAGTGAAAGAGAGAGAAATTCTCACAAAATTCGTTCAGGGGCTGTGATGCCACCTCGATTGACCATATCTAGACCTGCAGCCGATTGAGACATAAGGGTGGACACTCTTGGGGCTGAGGGGTTTGGTGAGGTTGGGTGAGCAAACGCAGACGCTTTAAAGTAATACTGTGTGGTACCCATCCCATGGGTCCCAAATCTCCAGGTTCAAGGGCATCTTCCTACATCGAAAACATGCATGAGAAACCCAGAAGATGGTCCACCGAGTGATCGGGAAAGGTTTCTAAAACGCACCTCATTTCTCATCTCCTTGTGCTCGAGTTCGCCATTCCAGCCGCTTTACTAGCAATCTCCCTCCTTGGAGAATCAGCACCTTTAACCTCCTGTTCCATACAGGTGGCAATTTGAACTGAGGATGAACGGGAAGACGGGGAACCAATGAGAGACTAGCTCTAGGGGTTGGGACAGGCACAGGTCACTCTATTTTCCCATCAGGAAGAAGAATTAACCACAGGCTCAGTCTGCCGCCCGGAAGCAGAATAGGGCCTAAAGCAATCCTGCGCTTTTGCGGCCAGCTCCCAAGAGAGCGAGTTGAAAAATGGAGCTCAGGGGCACTGCAATTCACAAACCTGCAGACTTATAAATGATAACTCTCGTCTACAAATATATTGAGGGAAGGCAACAAAGAGGATTTGAAAGCAAGGCAGAATTGCAGGAAACAGATTTCAGGAGGCAGATTCGAATCGCCTTTAAAGCACAGGAAAAGCGGCAAAACCTCGACAATGATGCCCTTGGCCAAAAAGGGCGTATGCGTTTTTTCCTGAATATATTCAGGAAAAAACGCATACGCCCTTTTTGGCCAACCAAGCAACCTGGAAAGGCAAATCAGCGCTACAAAGAAGTCTCGCTTCCCATCGGTCAAAAGGGCCATGCTGAATAAAGTGTCAAAACCAGAAATGCAGGACAGGCCACGGAGAAACGGGAGCCTTGCTACGCTGATGGGCGGGATGTAAATTGCCAACAGCCACTCTGGAGAAGTGTACGGTGTGTCCTGAAACATTTACAAAACTCAGCTTAGAGAGCATAAGGCACTTCCACTCATGGGCGTATACATTGGGAAAACTAGAAATCAGCAAGACACAAGCACCCCAAAGTTTAGGGCTGCTCTGTTGACAAGAACCTCCACTTCGTTACACCTTAAATATCCCAGGAAAGAGAAAAATGGATAAAGAAGTTGTGGTCCGTATGTACAATGGAATATCACTCAGCCATGAAATCAACGTCATAAGGCTAGTAGCAGCATGATGAGTGGATTTAGGTACGACGATTCTAAGTGTAATAAGTCACACAGAAAAAGACACATATCATAAGATATCACTTATAGAGGGAATGTAAAAACCGCTACCCTTGAACTGAATTACAAAACAGAACAGAGTCACACGGTTAGAAAACACACTATGGCTGCCTAACGGGATAGGTGAGGTGGGGTGATGCATAAAACAAGGGTTTCAAATTAGCTCAGATACCGTTCCATAAACCCAATATGTAATAGACAAGACCTACTCCTTGCTCAGGGAACTGGACTCAACACCCCCTATTCACCGCCCAAGAGTATATCTGACTAGTAAGAATCTTAAAACCTATGTATTGATATCTCTCTGTAAGTGAGTCAAGTGGGTGTAAAGCTGCATAAACACAGCAGTGAAAAGCAGCTAAACCCCATTATAAAACTCAATTAATTTTAAAAACCCGTGAAACAAAGACAGTGAAAGAGAGAGAAATTCTCACAAAATTCGTTCAGGGGCTGTGATGCCACCTGGATTGACCATACCTAGACCTGCAGCTGATTGAGACATAAGGGTGGACACTCTTGGGGCTGAGAGGTTTGGTGAGGTTGGGTGAGCAAACGCAGACGCTTTAAAGTAATACTGCGTGGTACCCATCCCATGGGTCCCAAATCTCCAGGTTCAAGGGCATCTGCCTACATCGAAAACATGCATGAGAAACCCAGAAGATGGTACATCGAGTGATCGGGAAAGGTTTCTAAAACGCACCTCATTTCTCATCTCCTTGTGCTCGGGTTCGCCGTTCCAGCCGCTTTACTAGCAATCTCCCTCCTTGGAGAATCAGCACCTTTAACCTCCTGTTCCATACAGGTTGCAATTTGTCCTGAGGGTGAACGGGAAGAGGGGGAACCAATGAGAGACTAGCTCTAGGTGTTGGGACAGGCACAGGTCACTCTATTTTCCCATCAGGAAGAAGAATTAACCACAGGCTCAGTCTGCCGCCCGGAAGCAGAATAGGGCCTAAAGAAAACCTTGCGCTTTTGCGGCCAGCTCCCAAGAGAGCGAGTTGAAAAATGGAGCTCAGGGGAACTGCAATTCACAAACCTGCAGACTTATAAATGATAACTCTCGTCTACAAATATATTGAGGGAAGGCAACAAAGAGGATTTGAAAGCAAGGCAGAATTGCAGGAAACAGATTTCAGGAGGCAGATTCGAATCGCCTTTAAAGCACAGGAAAAGCGGCAAAACCTCGACAATGATGCCCTTGGCCAAAAAGGGCGTATGCGTTTTTTCCTGAATATATTCAGGAAAAAACGCATACGCCCTTTTTGGCCAACCAAGCAACCTGGAAAGGCAAATCAGCGCTACAAAGAAGTCTCGCTTCCCATCGGTCAAAAGGGCCATGCTGAATAAAGTGTCAAAACCAGAAATGCAGGACAGGCCACGGAGAAACGGGAGCCTTGCTACGCTGATGGGCGGGATGTAAATTGCAAACAGCCACTCTGGAGAATTGTACGGTGTGTCCTGAAACATTTACAAAACTCAGCTTAGAGAGCATAGGGCACTTCCACTCATGGGCGTATAAATTGGGAAAACTAAAAATCAGCAGGACACAAGCACACCAAAGTTTAGGGCTGCTCTGTTGACAAGAACCTCCACTTCGTTACACCTTAAATATCCCAGGAAAGAGAAAAATGGATAAAGAAGTTGTGGTCCTTATGTACAATGGAATATCACTCAGCCATGAAATCAATGTCATAAGGCTAGTAGCAGCATGATGAGTGGATTTAGGTACGATGATTCTAAGTGAAATAAGTCACACAGAAAAAGACACTTATCATAAGATATCACTTATAGAGGGAATGTAAAAACCGCTACCCTTGAACTGCATTACAAAACAGAACAGAGTCACACGGTTAGAAAACACACTATGGCTGGCTAACGGGAAAGGTGAGGTGGGGTGATGCATAAAACAAGGGTTTCAAATTAGCTCAGATACCGTTCCATAAACCCAATATGTAATAGACAAGACCTACTCCTTGCTCAGGGAACTGGACTCAACACCCCCTATTCACCGCCCAAGAATATATCTGACTAGTAAGAATCTTAAAACTTATGTATTGATATCTCTCTGTAAGTGAGTCAAGTGGTTGTAAAGCTGCATAAACACAGCAGTGAAAAGCAGCTAAACCCCATTATAAAACTCAATTAATTTTAAAATCCCGTGAAACAAAGACAGTGAAAGAGAGAGAAATTCTCACAAAATTCGTTCAGGGGCTGTGATGCCACCTCGATTGACCATATCTAGACCTGCAGCCGATTGAGACATAAGGGTGGACACTCTTGGGGCTGAGAGGTTTGGTGAGGTTGGGTGAGCAAACGCAGACGCTTTAAAGTAATACTGTGTGGTACCCATCCCATGGGTCCCAAATCTCCAGGTTCAAGGGCATCTTCCTACATCGAAAACATGCATGAGAAACCCAGAAGATGGTCCACCGAGTGATCGGGAAAGGTTTCTAAAACGCACCTCATTTCTCATCTCCTTGTGCTCGAGTTCGTCATTCCAGCCGCTTTACTAGCAATCTCCCTCCTTGGAGAATCAGCACCTTTAACCTCCTGTTCCATACAGGTGGCAATTTGAACTGAGGATGAACGGGAAGACGGGGAACCAATGAGAGACTAGATCTAGGTGTTGGGACAGGCACAGGTCACTCTATTTTCCCATCAGGAAGAAGAATTAACCACAGGCTCAGTCTGCCGCCCGGAAGCAGAATAGGGCCTAAAGCAATCCTGCGCTTTTGCGGCCAGCTCCCAAGAGAGCGAGTTGAAAAATGGAGCTCAGGGGCACTGCAATTCACAAACCTGCAGACTTATAAATGATAACTCTCGTCTACAAATATATTGAGGGAAGGCAACAAAGAGGATTTGAAAGCAAGGCAGAATGGCAGGAAACAGATTTCAGGAGGCAGATTCGAATCGCCTTTAAAGCACAGGAAAAGCGGCAAAACCTCGACAATGATGCCCTTGGCCAAAAAGGGCGTATGCGTTTTTTCCTGAATATATTCAGGAAAAAACGCATACGCCCTTTTTGGCCAACCAAGCAACCTGGAAAGGCAAATCAGCGCTACAAAGAAGTCTCGCTTCCCATCGGTCAAAAGGGCCATGCTGAATAAAGTGTCAAAACCAGAAATGCAGGACAGGCCACGGAGAAAAGGGAGCCTTGCTACGCTGATGGGCGGGATGTAAATTGCCAACAGCCACTCTGGAGAAGTGTACGGTGTGTCCTGAAACATTTACAAAACTCAGCTTAGAGAGCATAGGGCACTTCCACTCATGGGCGTATACATTGGGAAAACTAGAAATCAGCAAGACACAAGCACCCCAAAGTTTAGGGCTGCTCTGTTGACAAGAACCTCCACTTCGTTACACCTTAAATATCCCAGGAAAGAGAAAAATGGATAAAGAAGTTGTGGTCCGTATGTACAATGGCATATCACTCAGCCATGAAATCAACGTCATAAGGCTAGTAGCAGCATGATGAGTGGATTTAGGTACGACGATTCTAAGTGTAATAAGTCACACAGAAAAAGACACTTATCATAAGATATCACTTATAGAGGGAATGTAAAAACCGCTACCCTTGAACTGAATTACAAAACAGAACAGAGTCACACGGTTAGAAAACACACTATGGCTGCCTAACGGGAAAGGTGAGGTGGGGTGATGCATAAAACAAGGGTTTCAAATTAGCTCAGATACCGTTCCATAAACCCAATATGTAATAGACAAGACCTACTCCTTGCTCAGGGAACTGGACTCAACACCCCCTATTCACCGCCCAAGAATATATCTGACTAGTAAGAATCTTAAAACCTATGTATTGATATCTCCCTGTAAGTGAGTCAAGTGGGTGTAAAGCTGCATAAACACAGCAGTGAAAACCAGCTAAACCCCATTATAAAACTCAATTAATTTTAAAAACCCGTGAAACAAAGACAGTGAAAGAGAGAGAAATTCTCACAAAATTCGTTCAGGGGCTGTGATGCCACCTCGATTGACCATATCTAGACCTGCAGCCGATTGAGACATAAGGGTGGACACTCTTGGGGCTGAGAGGTTTGGTGAGGTTGGGTGAGCAAACGCAGACGCTTTAAAGTAATACTGTGTGGTACCCATCCCATGGGTCCCAAATCTCCAGGTTCAAGGGCATCTTCCTACATCGAAAACATGCATGAGAAACCCAGAAGATGGTCCACCGAGTGATCGGGAAAGGTTTCTAAAACGCACCTCATTTCTCGTCTCCTTGTGCTCGGGTTCGCCATTCCAGCCGCTTTACTAGCAATCTCCCTCCTTGGAGAATCAGCACCTTTAACCTCCTGTTCCATACAGGTGGCAATTTGAACTGAGGATGAACGGGAAGACGGGGAACCAATGAGAGACTAGCTCTAGGTGTTGGGACAGGCACAGGTCACTCTATTTTCCCATCAGGAAGAAGAATTAACCACAGGCTCAGTCTGCCGCCCGGAAGCAGAATAGGGCCTAAAGCAATCCTGCGCTTTTGCGGCCAGCTCCCAAGAGAGCGAGTTGAAAAATGGAGCTCAGGGGCACTGCAATTCACAAACCTGCAGACTTATAAATGATAACTCTCGTCTACAAATATATTGAGGGAAGGCAACAAAGAGGATTTGAAAGCAAGGCAGAATTGCAGGAAACAGATTTCAGGAGGCAGATTCGAATCGCCTTTAAAGCACAGGAAAAGCGGCAAAACCTCGACAATGATGCCCTTGGCCAAAAAGGGCGTATGCGTTTTTTCCTGAATATATTCAGGAAAAAACGCATACGCCCTTTTTGGCCAACCAAGCAACCTGGAAAGGCAAATCAGCGCTACAAAGAAGTCTCGCTTCCCATCGGTCAAAAGGGCCATGCTGAATAAAGTGTCAAAACCAGAAATGCAGGACAGGCCACGGAGAAACGGGAGCCTTGCTACGCTGATGGGCGGGATGTAAATTGCCAACATCCACTCTGGAGAAGTGTACGGTGTGTCCTGAAACATTTACAAAACTCAGCTTAGAGAGCATAGGGCACTTCCACTCATGGGCGTATAAATTGGGAAAACTAAAAATCAGCAGGACACAAGCACCCCAAAGTTTAGGGCTGCTCTGTTGACAAGAACCTCCACTTCGTTACACCTTAAATATCCCAGGAAAGAGAAAAATGGATAAAGAAGTTGTGGTCCTTATGTACAATGGAATATCACTCAGCCATGAAATCAATGTCATAAGGCTAGTAGCAGCATGATGAGTGGATTTAGGTACGACGATTCTAAGTGAAATAAGTCACACAGAAAAAGACACTTATCGTAAGATATCACTTATAGAGGGAATGTAAGAACCGCTACCCTTGAACTGAATTACAAAACAGTACAGAGTCACACGGTTAGAAAACACACTATTGCTGCCTAACGGCAAAGGTGAGGTGGGGTGATGCATAAAACAAGGGTTTCAAATTAGCTCAGATACCGTTCCATAAACCCAATATGTAATAGACAGGACCTACTCCTTGCTCAGGGAACTGGACTCAACACCCCCTATTCACCGCCCAAGAATATATCTGACTAGTAAGAATCTTAAAACTTATGTATTGATATCTCTCTGTAAGTGAGTGAAGTGGGTGTAAAGCTGCATAAACACAGCAGTGAAAAGCAGCTAAACCCCACTATAAAACTCAATTAATTTTAAAAACCCGTGAAACAAAGACAGTGAAAGAGAGAGAAATTCTCACAAAATTCGTTCAGGGGCTGTGATGCCACCTCGATTGACCATATCTAGACCTGCAGCCGATTGAGACATAAGGGTGGACACTCTTGGGGCTGAGGGGTTTGGTGAGGTTGGGTGAGCAAACGCAGACGCTTTAAAGTAATACTGTGTGGTACCCATCCCATGGGTCCCAAATCTCCAGGTTCAAGGGCATCTTCCTACATCGAAAACATGCATGAGAAACCCAGAAGATGGTCCACCGAGTGATCGGGAAAGGTTTCTAAAACGCACCTCATTTCTCATCTCCTTGTGCTCGAGTTCGCCATTCCAGCCGCTTTACTAGCAATCTCCCTCCTTGGAGAATCAGCACCTTTAACCTCCTGTTCCATACAGGTGGCAATTTGAACTGAGGATGAACGGGAAGACGGGGAACCAATGAGAGACTAGCTCTAGGGGTTGGGACAGGCACAGGTCACTCTATTTTCCCATCAGGAAGAAGAATTAACCACAGGCTCAGTCTGCCGCCCGGAAGCAGAATAGGGCCTAAAGCAATCCTGCGCTTTTGCGGCCAGCTCCCAAGAGAGCGAGTTGAAAAATGGAGCTCAGGGGCACTGCAATTCACAAACCTGCAGACTTATAAATGATAACTCTCGTCTACAAATATATTGAGGGAAGGCAACAAAGAGGATTTGAAAGCAAGGCAGAATTGCAGGAAACAGATTTCAGGAGGCAGATTCGAATCGCCTTTAAAGCACAGGAAAAGCGGCAAAACCTCGACAATGATGCCCTTGGCCAAAAAGGGCGTATGCGTTTTTTCCTGAATATATTCAGGAAAAAACGCATACGCCCTTTTTGGCCAACCAAGCAACCTGGAAAGGCAAATCAGCGCTACAAAGAAGTCTCGCTTCCCATCGGTCAAAAGGGCCATGCTGAATAAAGTGTCAAAACCAGAAATGCAGGACAGGCCACGGAGAAACGGGAGCCTTGCTACGCTGATGGGCGGGATGTAAATTGCCAACAGCCACTCTGGAGAAGTGTACGGTGTGTCCTGAAACATTTACAAAACTCAGCTTAGAGAGCATAGGGCACTTCCACTCATGGGCGTATACATTGGGAAAACTAGAAATCAGCAAGACACAAGCACCCCAAAGTTTAGGGCTGCTCTGTTGACAAGAACCTCCACTTCGTTACACCTTAAATATCCCAGGAAAGAGAAAAATGGATAAAGAAGTTGTGGTCCGTATGTACAATGGAATATCACTCAGCCATGAAATCAACGTCATAAGGCTAGTAGCAGCATGATGAGTGGATTTAGGTACGACGATTCTAAGTGTAATAAGTCACACAGAAAAAGACACATATCATAAGATATCACTTATAGAGGGAATGTAAAAACCGCTACCCTTGAACTGAATTACAAAACAGAACAGAGTCACACGGTTAGAAAACACACTATGGCTGCCTAACGGGATAGGTGAGGTGGGGTGATGCATAAAACAAGGGTTTCAAATTAGCTCAGATACCGTTCCATAAACCCAATATGTAATAGACAAGACCTACTCCTTGCTCAGGGAACTGGACTCAACACCCCCTATTCACCGCCCAAGAGTATATCTGACTAGTAAGAAACTTAAAACCTATGTATTGATATCTCTCTGTAAGTGAGTCAAGTGGGTGTAAAGCTGCATAAACACAGCAGTGAAAAGCAGCTAAACCCCATTATAAAACTCAATTAATTTTAAAAACCCGTGAAACAAAGACAGTGAAAGAGAGAGAAATTCTCACAAAATTCGTTCAGGGGCTGTGATGCCACCTGGATTGACCATACCTAGACCTGCAGCTGATTGAGACATAAGGGTGGACACTCTTGGGGCTGAGAGGTTTGGTGAGGTTGGGTGAGCAAACGCAGACGCTTTAAAGTAATACTGCGTGGTACCCATCCCATGGGTCCCAAATCTCCAGGTTCAAGGGCATCTGCCTACATCGAAAACATGCATGAGAAACCCAGAAGATGGTACATCGAGTGATCGGGAAAGGTTTCTAAAACGCACCTCATTTCTCATCTCCTTGTGCTCGGGTTCGCCGTTCCAGCCGCTTTACTAGCAATCTCCCTCCTTGGAGAATCAGCACCTTTAACCTCCTGTTCCATACAGGTTGCAATTTGTCCTGAGGGTGAACGGGAAGAGGGGGAACCAATGAGAGACTAGCTCTAGGTGTTGGGACAGGCACAGGTCACTCTATTTTCCCATCAGGAAGAAGAATTAACCACAGGCTCAGTCTGCCGCCCGGAAGCAGAATAGGGCCTAAAGAAAACCTTGCGCTTTTGCGGCCAGCTCCCAAGAGAGCGAGTTGAAAAATGGAGCTCAGGGGAACTGCAATTCACAAACCTGCAGACTTATAAATGATAACTCTCGTCTACAAATATATTGAGGGAAGGCAACAAAGAGGATTTGAAAGCAAGGCAGAATTGCAGGAAACAGATTTCAGGAGGCAGATTCGAATCGCCTTTAAAGCACAGGAAAAGCGGCAAAACCTCGACAATGATGCCCTTGGCCAAAAAGGGCGTATGCGTTTTTTCCTGAATATATTCAGGAAAAAACGCATACGCCCTTTTTGGCCAACCAAGCAACCTGGAAAGGCAAATCAGCGCTACAAAGAAGTCTCGCTTCCCATCGGTCAAAAGGGCCATGCTGAATAAAGTGTCAAAACCAGAAATGCAGGACAGGCCACGGAGAAACGGGAGCCTTGCTACGCTGATGGGCGGGATGTAAATTGCAAACAGCCACTCTGGAGAAGTGTACGGTGTGTCCTGAAACATTTACAAAACTCAGCTTAGAGAGCATAGGGCACTTCCACTCATGGGCGTATAAATTGGGAAAACTAAAAATCAGCAGGACACAAGCACACCAAAGTTTAGGGCTGCTCTGTTGACAAGAACCTCCACTTCGTTACACCTTAAATATCCCAGGAAAGAGAAAAATGGATAAAGAAGTTGTGGTCCTTATGTACAATGGAATATCACTCAGCCATGAAATCAATGTCATAAGGCTAGTAGCAGCATGATGAGTGGATTTAGGTACGATGATTCTAAGTGAAATAAGTCACACAGAAAAAGACACTTATCATAAGATATCACTTATAGAGGGAATGTAAAAACCGCTACCCTTGAACTGCATTACAAAACAGAACAGAGTCACACGGTTAGAAAACACACTATGGCTGGCTAACGGGAAAGGTGAGGTGGGGTGATGCATAAAACAAGGGTTTCAAATTAGCTCAGATACCGTTCCATAAACCCAATATGTAATAGACAAGACCTACTCCTTGCTCAGGGAACTGGACTCAACACCCCCTATTCACCGCCCAAGAATATATCTGACTAGTAAGAATCTTAAAACTTATGTATTGATATCTCTCTGTAAGTGAGTCAAGTGGTTGTAAAGCTGCATAAACACAGCAGTGAAAAGCAGCTAAACCCCATTATAAAACTCAATTAATTTTAAAATCCCGTGAAACAAAGACAGTGAAAGAGAGAGAAATTCTCACAAAATTCGTTCAGGGGCTGTGATGCCACCTCGATTGACCATATCTAGACCTGCAGCCGATTGAGACATAAGGGTGGACACTCTTGGGGCTGAGAGGTTTGGTGAGGTTGGGTGAGCAAACGCAGACGCTTTAAAGTAATACTGTGTGGTACCCATCCCATGGGTCCCAAATCTCCAGGTTCAAGGGCATCTTCCTACATCGAAAACATGCATGAGAAACCCAGAAGATGGTCCACCGAGTGATCGGGAAAGGTTTCTAAAACGCACCTCATTTCTCATCTCCTTGTGCTCGAGTTCGTCATTCCAGCCGCTTTACTAGCAATCTCCCTCCTTGGAGAATCAGCACCTTTAACCTCCTGTTCCATACAGGTGGCAATTTGAACTGAGGATGAACGGGAAGACGGGGAACCAATGAGAGACTAGATCTAGGTGTTGGGACAGGCACAGGTCACTCTATTTTCCCATCAGGAAGAAGAATTAACCACAGGCTCAGTCTGCCGCCCGGAAGCAGAATAGGGCCTAAAGCAATCCTGCGCTTTTGCGGCCAGCTCCCAAGAGAGCGAGTTGAAAAATGGAGCTCAGGGGCACTGCAATTCACAAACCTGCAGACTTATAAATGATAACTCTCGTCTACAAATATATTGAGGGAAGGCAACAAAGAGGATTTGAAAGCAAGGCAGAATGGCAGGAAACAGATTTCAGGAGGCAGATTCGAATCGCCTTTAAAGCACAGGAAAAGCGGCAAAACCTCGACAATGATGCCCTTGGCCAAAAAGGGCGTATGCGTTTTTTCCTGAATATATTCAGGAAAAAACGCATACGCCCTTTTTGGCCAACCAAGCAACCTGGAAAGGCAAATCAGCGCTACAAAGAAGTCTCGCTTCCCATCGGTCAAAAGGGCCATGCTGAATAAAGTGTCAAAACCAGAAATGCAGGACAGGCCACGGAGAAAAGGGAGCCTTGCTACGCTGATGGGCGGGATGTAAATTGCCAACAGCCACTCTGGAGAAGTGTACGGTGTGTCCTGAAACATTTACAAAACTCAGCTTAGAGAGCATAGGGCACTTCCACTCATGGGCGTATACATTGGGAAAACTAGAAATCAGCAAGACACAAGCACCCCAAAGTTTAGGGCTGCTCTGTTGACAAGAACCTCCACTTCGTTACACCTTAAATATCCCAGGAAAGAGAAAAATGGATAAAGAAGTTGTGGTCCGTATGTACAATGGAATATCACTCAGCCATGAAATCAACGTCATAAGGCTAGTAGCAGCATGATGAGTGGATTTAGGTACGACGATTCTAAGTGTAATAAGTCACACAGAAAAAGACACTTATCATAAGATATCACTTATAGAGGGAATGTAAAAACCGCTACCCTTGAACTGAATTACAAAACAGAACAGAGTCACACGGTTAGAAAACACACTATGGCTGCCTAACGGGAAAGGTGAGGTGGGGTGATGCATAAAACAAGGGTTTCAAATTAGCTCAGATACCGTTCCATAAACCCAATATGTAATAGACAAGACCTACTCCTTGCTCAGGGAACTGGACTCAACACCCCCTATTCACCGCCCAAGAATATATCTGACTAGTAAGAATCTTAAAACCTATGTATTGATATCTCCCTGTAAGTGAGTCAAGTGGGTGTAAAGCTGCATAAACACAGCAGTGAAAACCAGCTAAACCCCATTATAAAACTCAATTAATTTTAAAAACCCGTGAAACAAAGACAGTGAAAGAGAGAGAAATTCTCACAAAATTCGTTCAGGGGCTGTGATGCCACCTCGATTGACCATATCTAGACCTGCAGCCGATTGAGACATAAGGGTGGACACTCTTGGGGCTGAGAGGTTTGGTGAGGTTGGGTGAGCAAACGCAGACGCTTTAAAGTAATACTGTGTGGTACCCATCCCATGGGTCCCAAATCTCCAGGTTCAAGGGCATCTTCCTACATCGAAAACATGCATGAGAAACCCAGAAGATGGTCCACCGAGTGATCGGGAAAGGTTTCTAAAACGCACCTCATTTCTCATCTCCTTGTGCTCGAGTTCGCCATTCCAGCCGCTTTACTAGCAATCTCCCTCCTTGGAGAATCAGCACCTTTAACCTCCTGTTCCATACAGGTGGCAATTTGTCCTGAGGATGAACGGGAAGAGGGGGAACCAATGAGAGACTAGCTCTAGGTGTTGGGACAGGCACAGGTCACGCTATTTTCCCATCAGGAAGAAGAATTAACCACAGGCTCAGTCTGCCGCCTGGAAGCAGAATAGGGCCTAAAGCAATCCTGCGCTTTTGCGGCCAGCTCCCAAGAGAGCGAGTTGAAAAATGGAGCTCAGGGGCACTGCAATTCACAAACCTGCAGACTTATAAATGATAACTCTCGTCTACAAATATATTGAGGGAAGGCAACAAAGAGGATTTGAAAGCAAGGCAGAATTGCAGGAAACAGATTTCAGGAGGCAGATTCGAATCGCCTTTAAAGCACAGGAAAAGCGGCAAAACCTCGACAATGATGCCCTTGGCCAAAAAGGGCGTATGCGTTTTTTCCTGAATATATTCAGGAAAAAACGCATACGCCCTTTTTGGCCAACCAAGCAACCTGGAAAGGCAAATCAGCGCTACAAAGAAGTCTCGCTTCCCATCGGTCAAAAGGGCCATGCTGAATAAAGTGTCAAAACCAGAAATGCAGGACAGGCCACGGAGAAACGGGAGCCTTGCTACGCTGATGGGCGGGATGTAAATTGCCAACAGCCACTCTGGAGAAGTGTACGGTGTGTCCTGAAACATTTACAAAACTCAGCTTAGACAGCATAGGGCACTTCCACTCATGGGCGTATAAATTGGGAAAACTAAAAATCAGCAAGACACAAGCACCCCAAAGTTTAGGGCTGCTCTGTTGACAAGAACCTCCACTTCGTTACACCTTAAATATCCCAGGAAAGAGAAAAATGGATAAAGAAGTTGTGGTCCGTATGTACAATGGAATATCACTCAGCCATGAAATCAACGTCATAAGGCTAGTAGCAGCATGATGAGTGGATTTAGGTACGACGATTCTAAGTGTAATAAGTCACACAGAAAAAGACACTTATCATAAGATATCACTTATAGAGGGAATGTAAAAACCGCTACCCTTGAACTGAATTACAAAACAGAACAGAGTCACACGGTTGGAAAACACACTATGGCTGCCTAACGGGAAAGGTGAGGTGGGGTGATGCATAAAACAAGGGTTTCAAATTAGCTCAGATACCGTTCCATAAACCCAATATGTAATAGACAAGACCTACTCCTTGCTCAGGGAACTGGACTCAACACCCCCTATTCACCGCCCAAGAATATATCTGACTAGTAAGAATCTTAAAACCTATGTATTGATATCTCCCTGTAAGTGAGTCAAGTGGGTGTAAAGCTGCATAAACACAGCAGTGAAAACCAGCTAAACCCCATTATAAAACTCAATTAATTTTAAAAACCCGTGAAACAAAGACAGTGAAAGAGAGAGAAATTCTCACAAAATTCGTTCAGGGGCTGTGATGCCACCTCGATTGACCATATCTAGACCTGCAGCCGATTGAGACATAAGGGTGGACACTCTTGGGGCTGAGAGGTTTGGTGAGGTTGGGTGAGCAAACGCAGACGCTTTAAAGTAATACTGTGTGGTACCCATCCCATGGGTCCCAAATCTCCAGGTTCAAGGGCATCTTCCTACATCGAAAACATGCATGAGAAACCCAGAAGATGGTCCACCGAGTGATCGGGAAAGGTTTCTAAAACGCACCTCATTTCTCATCTCCTTGTGCTCGAGTTCGCCATTCCAGCCGCTTTACTAGCAATCTCCCTCCTTGGAGAATCAGCACCTTTAACCTCCTGTTCCATACAGGTGGCAATTTGTCCTGAGGATGAACGGGATGAGGGGGAACCAATGAGAGACTAGCTCTAGGTGTTGGGACAGGCACAGGTCACGCTATTTTCCCATCAGGAAGAAGAATTAACCACAGGCTCAGTCTGCCGCCCGGAAGCAGAATAGGGCCTAAAGCAATCCTGCGCTTTTGCGGCCAGCTCCCAAGAGAGCGAGTTGAAAAATGGAGCTCAGGGGCACTGCAATTCACAAACCTGCAGACTTATAAATGATAACTCTCGTCTACAAATATATTGAGGGAAGGCAACAAAGAGGATTTGAAAGCAAGGCAGAATTGCAGGAAACAGATTTCAGGAGGCAGATTCGAATCGCCTTTAAAGCACAGGAAAAGCGGCAAAACCTCGACAATGATGCCCTTGGCCAAAAAGGGCGTATGCGTTTTTTCCTGAATATATTCAGGAAAAAACGCATACGCCCTTTTTGGCCAACCAAGCAACCTGGAAAGGCAAATCAGCGCTACAAAGAAGTCTCGCTTCCCATCGGTCAAAAGGGCCATGCTGAATAAAGTGTCAAAACCAGAAATGCAGGACAGGCCACGGAGAAACGGGAGCCTTGCTACGCTGATGGGCGGGATGTAAATTGCCAACAGCCACTCTGGAGAAGTGTACGGTGTGTCCTGAAACATTTACAAAACTCAGCTTAGACAGCATAGGGCACTTCCACTCATGGGCGTATAAATTGGGAAAACTAAAAATCAGCAAGACACAAGCACCCCAAAGTTTAGGGCTGCTCTGTTGACAAGAACCTCCACTTCGTTACACCTTAAATATCCCAGGAAAGAGAAAAATGGATAAAGAAGTTGTGGTCCTTATGTACAATGGAATATCACTCAGCCATGAAATCAACGTCATAAGGCTAGTAGCAGCATGATGAGTGGATTTAGGTACGACGATTCTAAGTGTAATAAGTCACACAGAAAAAGACACTTATCATAAGATATCACCTATAGAGGGAATGTAAAAACCGCTGCCCTTGAACTGAATTACAAAACAGAACAGAGTCACACGGTTAGAAAACACACTATGGCTGCCTAACGGGAAAGGTGAGGTGGGGTGATGCATAAAACAAGGGTTTCAAATTAGCTCAGATACCGTTCCATAAACCCAATACGTAATAGACAAGACCTACTCCTTGCTCAGGGAACTGGACTCAACACCCCCTATTCACCGCCCAAGAGTATATCTGACTAGTAAGAATCTTAAAACCTATGTATTGATATCTCTCTGTAAGTGAGTCAAGTGGGTGTAAAGCTGCATAAACACAGCAGTGAAAAGCAGCTAAACCCCATTATAAAACTCAATTAATTTTAAAAACCCGTGAAACAAAGACAATGAAAGAGAGAGAAATTCTCACAAAATTCGTTCAGGGGCTGTGATGCCACCTGGATTGACCATACCTAGACCTGCAGCTGATTGAGACATAAGGGTGGACACTCTTGGGGCTGAGAGGTTTGGTGAGGTTGGGTGAGCAAACGCAGATGCTTTAAAGTAATACTGCGTGGTACCCATCCCATTGGTCCCAAATCTCCAGGTTCAAGGGCATCTGCCTACATCGAAAACATGCATGAGAAACCCAGAAGATGGTACATCGAGTGATCGGGAAAGGTTTCTAAAACGCACCTCATTTCTCATCTCCTTGTGCTCGGGTTCGCTATTCCAGCCGCTTTACTAGCAATCTCCCTCCTTGGAGAATCAGCACTTTTAACCTCCTGTTCCATACAGGTTGCAATTTGTCCTGAGGGTGAACGGGAAGAGGGGGAACCAATGAGAGACTAGCTCTAGGTGTTGGGACAGGCACAGGTCACTCTATTTTCCCATCAGGAAGAAGAATTAACCACAGGCTCAGTCTGCCGCCCGGAAGCAGAATAGGGCCTAAAGAAAACCTTGCGCTTTTGCGGCCAGCTCCCAAGAGAGCGAGTTGAAAAATGGAGCTCAGGGGCACTGCAATTCACAAACCTGCAGACTTATAAATGATAACTCTCGTCTACAAATATATTGAGGGAAGGCAACAAAGAGGATTTGAAAGCAAGGCAGAATTGCAGGAAACAGATTTCAGGAGGCAGATTCGAATCGCCTTTAAAGCACAGGAAAAGCGGCAAAACCTCGACAATGATGCCCTTGGCCAAAAAGGGCGTATGCGTTTTTTCCTGAATATATTCAGGAAAAAACGCATACGCCCTTTTTGGCCAACCAAGCAACCTGGAAAGGCAAATCAGCGCTACAAAGAAGTCTCGCTTCCCATCGGTCAAAAGGGCCATGCTGAATAAAGTGTCAAAACCAGAAATGCAGGACAGGCCACGGAGAAACGGGAGCCTTGCTACGCTGATGGGCGGGATGTAAATTGCCAACATCCACTCTGGAGAAGTGTACGGTGTGTCCTGAAACATTTACAAAACTCAGCTTAGAGAGCATAGGGCACTTCCACTCATGGGCGTATAAATTGGGAAAACTAAAAATCAGCAGGACACAAGCACCCCAAAGTTTAGGGCTGCTCTGTTGACAAGAACCTCCACTTCGTTACACCTTAAATATCCCAGGAAAGGGAAAAATGGATAAAGAAGTTGTGGTCCTTATGTACAATGGAATATCACTCAGCCATGAAATCAATGTCATAAGGCTAGTAGCAGCATGATGAGTGGATTTAGGTACGACGATTCTAAGTGAAATAAGTCACACAGAAAAAGACACTTATCGTAAGATATCACTTATAGAGGGAATGTAAGAACCGCTACCCTTGAACTGAATTACAAAACAGTACAGAGTCACACGGTTAGAAAACACACTATTGCTGCCTAACGGCAAAGGTGAGGTGGGGTGATGCATAAAACAAGGGTTTCAAATTAGCTCAGATACCGTTCCATAAACCCAATATGTAATAGACAGGACCTACTCCTTGCTCAGGGAACTGGACTCAACACCCCCTATTCACCGCCCAAGAATATATCTGACTAGTAAGAATCTTAAAACTTATGTATTGATATCTCTCTGTAAGTGAGTGAAGTGGGTGTAAAGCTGCATAAACACAGCAGTGAAAAGCAGCTAAACCCCACTATAAAACTCAATTAATTTTAAAAACCCGTGAAACAAAGACAGTGAAAGAGAGAGAAATTCTCACAAAATTCGTTCAGGGGCTGTGATGCCACCTCGATTGACCATATCTAGACCTGCAGCCGATTGAGACATAAGGGTGGACACTCTTGGGGCTGAGGGGTTTGGTGAGGTTGGGTGAGCAAACGCAGACGCTTTAAAGTAATACTGTGTGGTACCCATCCCATGGGTCCCAAATCTCCAGGTTCAAGGGCATCTTCCTACATCGAAAACATGCATGAGAAACCCAGAAGATGGTCCACCGAGTGATCGGGAAAGGTTTCTAAAACGCACCTCATTTCTCATCTCCTTGTGCTCGAGTTCGCCATTCCAGCCGCTTTACTAGCAATCTCCCTCCTTGGAGAATCAGCACCTTTAACCTCCTGTTCCATACAGGATGCAATTTGAACTGAGGATGAACGGGAAGACGGGGAACCAATGAGAGACTAGCTCTAGGTGTTGGGACAGGCACAGGTCACTCTATTTTCCCATCAGGAAGAAGAATTAACCACAGGCTCAGTCTGCCGCCCGGAAGCAGAATAGGGCCTAAAGCAATCCTGCACTTTTGCGGCCAGCTCCCAAGAGAGCGAGTTGAAAAATGGAACTCAGGGGCACTGCAATTCACAAACCTGCAGACTTATAAATGATAACTCTCGTCTACAAATATATTGAGGGAAGGCAACAAAGAGGATTTGAAAGCAAGGCAGAATTGCAGGAAACAGATTTCAGGAGGCAGATTCGAATCGCCTTTAAAGCACAGGAAAAGCGGCAAAACCTCGACAATGATGCCCTTGGCCAAAAAGGGCGTATGCGTTTTTTCCTGAATATATTCAGGAAAAAACGCATACGCCCTTTTTGGCCAACCAAGCAACCTGGAAAGGCAAATCAGCGCTACAAAGAAGTCTCGCTTCCCATCGGTCAAAAGGGCCATGCTGAATAAAGTGTCAAAACCAGAAATGCAGGACAGGCCACGGAGAAACGGGAGCCTTGCTACGCTGATGGGCGGGATGTAAATTGCCAACAGCCACTCTGGAGAAGTGTACGGTGTGTCCTGAAACATTTACAAAACTCAGCTTAGACAGCATAGGGCACTTCCACTCATGGGCGTATAAATTGGGAAAACTAAAAATCAGCAAGACACAAGCACCCCAAAGTTTAGGGCTGCTCTGTTGACAAGAACCTCCACTTCGTTACACCTTAAATATCCCAGGAAAGAGAAAAATGGATAAAGAAGTTGTGGTCCGTATGTACAATGGAATATCACTCAGCCATGAAATCAACGTCATAAGGCTAGTAGCAGCATGATGAGTGGATTTAGGTACGACGATTCTAAGTGTAATAAGTCACACAGAAAAAGACACTTATCATAAGATATCACTTATAGAGGGAATGTAAAATCCGCTACCCTTGAACTGAATTACAAAACAGAACAGAGTCACACGGTTAGAAAACACACTATGGCTGCCTAACGGGAAAGGTGAGGTGGGGTGATGCATAAAACAAGGGTTTCAAATTAGCTCAGATACCGTTCCATAAACCCAATATGTAATAGACAAGACCTACTCCTTGCTCAGGGAACTGGACTCAACACCCCCTATTCACCGCCCAAGAATATATCTGACTAGTAAGAATCTTAAAACCTATGTATTGATATCTCCCTGTAAGTGAGTCAAGTGGGTGTAAAGCTGCATAAACACAGCAGTGAAAACCAGCTAAACCCCATTATAAAACTCAATTAATTTTAAAAACCCGTGAAACAAAGACAGTGAAAGAGAGAGAAATTCTCACAAAATTCGTTCAGGGGCTGTGATGCCACCTCGATTGACCATATCTAGACCTGCAGCCGATTGAGACATAAGGGTGGACACTCTTGGGGCTGAGAGGTTTGGTGAGGTTGGGTGAGCAAACGCAGACGCTTTAAAGTAATACTGTGTGGTACCCATCCCATGGGTCCCAAATCTCCAGGTTCAAGGGCATCTTCCTACATCGAAAACATGCATGAGAAACCCAGAAGATGGTCCACCGAGTGATCGGGAAAGGTTTCTAAAACGCACCTCATTTCTCATCTCCTTGTGCTCGACTTCGTCATTCCAGCCGCTTTACTAGCAATCTCCCTCCTTGGAGAATCAGCACCTTTAACCTCCTGTTCCATACAGGTGGCAATTTGAACTGAGGATGAACGGGAAGACGGGGAACCAATGAGAGACTAGATCTAGGTGTTGGGACAGGCACAGGTCACTCTATTTTCCCATCAGGAAGAAGAATTAACCACAGGCTCAGTCTGCCGCCCGGAAGCAGAATAGGGCCTAAAGCAATCCTGCGCTTTTGCGGCCAGGTCCCAAGAGAGCGAGTTGAAAAATGGAGCTCAGGGGCACTGCAATTCACATACCTGCAGACTTATAAATGATAACTCTCGTCTACAAATATATTGAGGGAAGGCAACAAAGAGGATTTGAAAGCAAGGCAGAATTGCAGGAAACAGATTTCAGGAGGCAGATTCGAATCGCCTTTAAAGCACAGGAAAAGCGGCAAAACCTCGACAATGATGCCCTTGGCCAAAAAGGGCGTATGCGTTTTTTCCTGAATATATTCAGGAAAAAACGCATACGCCCTTTTTGGCCAACCAAGCAACCTGGAAAGGCAAATCAGCGCTACAAAGAAGTCTCGCTTCCCACGGTGAAAAGGGCCATGCTGAATAAAGTGTCAAAACAAGAAATGCAGGACAGGCCACGGAGAAACGGGAGCCTTGCTACGCTGATGGGCGGGATGTAAATTGCCAACAGCCACTCTGGAGAAGTGTACGGTGTGTCCTGAAACATTTAAAAAACTCAGCTTAGACAGCATAGGGCACTTCCACTCATGGGCGTATAAATTGGGAAAACTAAAAATCAGCAAGACACAAGCACCCCAAAGTTTAGGGCTGCTCTGTTGACAAGAACCTCCACTTCGTTACACCTTAAATATCCCAGGAAAGAGAAAAATGGATAAAGAAGTTGTGGTCCTTATGTACAATGGAATATCACTCAGCCATGAAATCAACATCATAAGGCTAGTAGCAGCATGATGAGTGGATTTAGGTACGACGATTCTAAGTGTAATAAGTCACACAGAAAAAGACACTTATCATAAGATATCACCTATAGAGGGAATGTAAAAACCGCTGCCCTTGAACTGAATTACAAAACAGAACAGAGTCACACGGTTAGAAAACACACTATGGCTGCCTAACGGGAAAGGTGAGGTGGGGTGATGCATAAAACAAGGGTTTCAAATTAGCTCAGATACCGTTCCATAAACCCAATACGTAATAGACAAGACCTACTCCTTGCTCAGGGAACTGGACTCAACACCCCCTATTCACCGGCCAAGAGTATATCTGACTAGTAAGAATCTTAAAACCTATGTATTGATATCTCTCTGTAAGTGAGTCAAGTGGGTGTAAAGCTGCATAAACACAGCAGTGAAAAGCAGCTAAACCCCATTATAAAACTCAATTAATTTTAAAAACCCGTGAAACAAAGACAGTGAAAGAGAGAGAAATTCTCACAAAATTCGTTCAGGGGCTGTGATGCCACCTGGATTGAACATACCTAAACCTGCAGCTGATTGAGACATAAGGGTGGACACTCTTGGGGCTGAGAGGTTTGGTGAGGTTGGGTGAGCAAACGCAGACACTTTAAAGTAATACTGCGTGGTACCCATCCCATGGGTCCCAAATCTCCAGGTTGAAGGGCATATGCCTACATCGAAAACATGCATGAGAAACCCAGAAGACGGTCCACCGAGTGATTGGGAAAGGTTTCTAAAACGCACCTCATTTCTCGTCTCCTTGTGCTCGGGTTCGCCATTCCAGCCGCTTTACTAGTAATCTCCCTCCTTGGAGAATCAGCACTTTTAACCTCCTGTTCCATACAGGTTGCAATTTGTCCTGAGGGTGAACGGGAAGAGGGGGAACCAATGAGAGACTAGCTCTAGGTGTTGGGACAGGCACAGGTCACTCTATTTTCCCATCAGGAAGAAGAATTAAGCACAGGCTCAGTCTGCCGCCCGGAAGCAGAATAGGGCCTAAAGAAAACCTTGCGCTTTTGCGGCCAGCTCCCAAGAGAGCGAGTTGAAAAATGGAGCTCAGGGGCACTGCAATTCACAAACCTGCAGACTTATAAATGATAACTCTCGTCTACAAATATATTGAGGGAAGGCAACAAAGAGGATTTGAAAGCAAGGCAGAATTGCAGGAAACAGATTTCAGGAGGCAGATTCGAATCGCCTTTAAAGCACAGGAAAAGCGGCAAAACCTCGACAATGATGCCCTTGGCCAAAAAGGGCGTATGCGTTTTTTCCTGAATATATTCAGGAAAAAACGCATACGCCCTTTTTGGCCAACCAAGCAACCTGGAAAGGCAAATCAGCGCTACAAAGAAGTCTCGCTTCCCATCGGTCAAAAGGGCCATGCTGAATAAAGTGTCAAAACCAGAAATGCAGGACAGGCCACGGAGAAACGGGAGCCTTGCTACGCTGATGGGCGGGATGTAAATTGCCAACAGCCACTCTGGAGAAGTGTACGGTGTGTCCTGAAACATTTACAAAACTCAGCTTAGACAGCATAGGGCACTTCCACTCATGGGCGTATAAATTGGGAAAACTAAAAATCAGCAAGACAAAAGCACCCCAAAGTTTAGGGCTGCTCTGTTGACAAGAACCTCCACTTCGTTACACCTTAAATATCCCAGGAAAGAGAAAAATGGATAAAGAAGTTGTGGTCCTTATGTACAATGGAATATCACTCAGTCATGAAATCAACGTCATAAGGCTAGTAGCAGCATGATGAGTGGATTTAGGTACGACGATTCTAAGTGTAATAAGTCACACAGAAAAAGACACTTATCATAAGATATCACCTATAGAGGGAATGTAAAAACCGCTGCCCTTGAACTGAATTACAAAACAGAACAGAGTCACACGGTTAGAAAACACACTATGGCTGCCTAACGGGAAAGGTGAGGTGGGGTGATGCATAAAACAAGGGTTTCAAATTAGCTCAGATACCGTTCCATAAACCCAATACGTAATAGACAAGACCTACTCCTTGCTCAGGGAACTGGACTCAACACCCCCTATTCACCGCCCAAGAGTATATCTGACTAGTAAGAATCTTAAAACCTATGTATTGATATCTCTCTGTAAGTGAGTCAAGTGGGTGTAAAGCTGCATAAACACAGCAGTGAAAAGCAGCTAAACCCCATTATAAAACTCAATTAATTTTAAAAACCCGTGAAACAAAGACAGTGAAAGAGAGAGAAATTCTCACAAAATTCGTTCAGGGGCTGTGATGCCACCTGGATTGACCATACCTAGACCTGCAGCTGATTGAGACATAAGGGTGGACACTCTTGGGGCTGAGAGGTTTGGTGAGGTTGGGTGAGCAAACACAGACGCTTTAAAGTAATACTGCGTTGTACCCAT
Source organism: Eschrichtius robustus (assembly GCF_028021215.1). Classification (NCBI taxonomy): domain Eukaryota; kingdom Metazoa; phylum Chordata; class Mammalia; order Artiodactyla; family Eschrichtiidae; genus Eschrichtius; species Eschrichtius robustus. The sequence goes on along the minus strand of NC_090830.1, from coordinate 22,956,015 downwards.
CCCATGGGTTCCAAATCTCCAGGTTCAAGGGCATCTGCCTACATCGAAAACATGCATGAGAAACCCAGAAGATGGTACATCGAGTGATCGGGAAAGGTTTCTAAAACGCACCTCATTTCTCATCGCCTTGTGCTCGGGTTCGCCATTCCAGCCGCTTTACTAGCAATCTCCCTCCTTGGAGAATCAGCACTTTTAACCTCCTGTTCCATACAGGTTGCAATTTGTCCTGAGGGTGAACGGGAAGAGGGGGAACCAATGAGAGACTAGCTCTAGGTGTTGGGACAGGCACAGGTCACTCTATTTTCCCATCAGGAAGAAGAATTAAGCACAGGCTCTGTCTGCCGCCCGGAAGCAGAATAGGGCCTAAAGAAAACCTTGCGCTTTTGCGGCCAGCTCCCAAGAGAGCGAGTTGAAAAATGGAGCTCAGGGGCACTGCAATTCACAAACCTGCAGACTTATAAATGATAACTCTCGTCTACAAATATATTGAGGGAAGGCAACAAGGAGGATTTGAAAGCAAGGCAGAATTGCAGGAAACAGATTTCAGGAGGCAGATTGGAATCGCCTTTAAAGCACAGGAAAAGCGGCAAAACCTCGACAATGATGCCCTTGGCCAAAAAGGGCGTATGCGTTTTTTCCTGAATATATTCAGGAAAAAACGCATACGCCCTTTTTGGCCAACCAAGCAACCTGGAAAGGCAAATCAGCGCTACAAAGAAGTCTCGCTTCCCATCGGTCAAAAGGGCCATGCTGAATAAAGTGTCAAAACCAGAAATGCAGGACAGGCCATGGAGAAACGGGAGCCTTGCTACGCTGATGGGCGGGATGTAAATTGCCAACAGCCACTCTGGAGAAGTGTACGGTGTGTCCTGAAACATTTACAAATCTCAGCTTAGAGAGCATAGGGCACTTCCATTCATGGGCGTATAAATTGGGAAAACTAAAAATCAGCAAGACACAAGCACCCCAAAGTTTAGGGCTGCTCTGTTGACAAGAACCTCCACTTCGTTACACCTTAAATATCCCAGGAAAGAGAAAAATGGATAAAGAAGTTGTGGTCCTTATGTACAATGGAATATCACTCAGCCATGAAATCAACGTCATAAGGCTAGTAGCAGCATGATGAGTGGATTTAGGTACGACGATTCTAAGTGAAATAAGTCACACAGAAAAAGACACTTATCATAAGATATCACCTATAGAGGGAATGTAAAAACCGCTGCCCTTGAACTGAATTACAAAACAGAACAGAGTCACACGGTTAGAAAACACACTATGGCTGCCTAACGGCAAAGGTGAGGTGGGGTGATGCATAAAACAAGGGTTTCAAATTAGCTCAGATACCGTTCCATAAACCCAATACGTAATAGACAAGACCTACTCCTTGCTCAGGGAACTGGACTCAACACCCCCTATTCACCGCCCAAGAGTATATCTGACTAATAAGAATCTTAAAACCTATGTATTGATATCTCTCTGTAAGTGAGTCAAGTGGGTGTAAAGCTGCATAAACACAGCAGTGAAAAGCAGCTAAACCCCATTATAAAACTCAATTAATTTTAAAAACCCGTGAAACAAAGACAGTGAAAGGGAGAGAAATTCTTACAAAATTCGTTCAGGCGCTGTGATGCCACCTGGATTGACCATATCTAGACCCGCAGCTGATTGAGACATAAGGGTGGACACTCTTGGGGCTGAGGGTTTTGGTGAGGTTCGGTGAGCAAATGCAGACGCTTTAAAGTAATACTGCGTGGTACCCATCCCATGGGTCCCAAATCTCCAGGTTCAAGGGCATCTTCCTACATCGAAAACATGCATGAGAAACCCAGAAGATGGTCCACCGAGTGATCGGGAAAGGTTTCTAAAACGCACCTCATTTCTCGTCTCCTTGTGCTCGGGTTCGCCATTCCAGCCGCTTTACTAGCAATCTCCCTCCTTGGAGAATCAGCACCTTTAACCTCCTGTTCCATACAGGTGGCAATTTGAACTGAGGATGAACGGGAAGACGGGGAACCAATGAGAGACTAGCTCTAGGTGTTGGGACAGGCACAGGTCACTCTATTTTCCCATCAGGAAGAAGAATTAACCACAGGCTCAGTCTGCCGCCCGGAAGCAGAATAGGGCCTAAAGCAATCCTGCGCTTTTGCGGCCAGCTCCCAAGAGAGCGAGTTGAAAAATGGAGCTCAGGGGCACTGCAATTCACAAACCTGCAGACTTATAAATGATAACTCTCGTCTACAAATATATTGAGGGAAGGCAACAAAGAGGATTTGAAAGCAAGGCAGAATTGCAGGAAACAGATTTCAGGAGGCAGATTCGAATCGCCTTTAAAGCACAGGAAAAGAGGCAAAACCTCGACAATGATGCCCTTGGCCAAAAAGGGCGTATGCGTTTTTTCCTGAATATATTCAGGAAAAAACGCATACGCCCTTTTTGGCCAACCAAGCAACCTGGAAAGGCAAATCAGCGCTACAAAGAAGTCTCGCTTCCCATCGGTCAAAAGGGCCATGCTGAATATAGTGTCAAAACCAGAAATGCAGGACAGGCCACGGAGAAACGGGAGCCTTGCTACGCTGATGGGCGGGATGTAAATTGCCAACAGCCACTCTGGAGAAGTGTACGGTGTGTCCTGAAACATTTACAAATCTCAGCTTAGAGAGCATAGGGCACTTCCATTCATGGGCGTATAAATTGGGAAAACTAAAAATCAGCAAGACACAAGCACCCCAAAGTTTAGGGCTGCTCTGTTGACAAGAACCTCCACTTCGTTACACCTTAAATATCCCAGGAAAGAGAAAAATGGATAAAGAAGTTGTGGTCCTTATGTACAATGGAATATCACTCAGCCATGAAATCAACGTCATAAGGCTAGTAGCAGCATGATGAGTGGATTTAGGTACGACGATTCTAAGTGAAATAAGTCACACAGAAAAAGACACTTATCATAAGATATCACCTATAGAGGGAATGTAAAAACCGCTGCCCTTGAACTGAATTACAAAACAGAACAGAGTCACACGGTTAGAAAACACACTATGGCTGCCTAACGGCAAAGGTGAGGTGGGGTGATGCATAAAACAAGGGTTTCAAATTAGCTCAGATACCGTTCCATAAACCTAATACGTAATAGACAAGACCTACTCCTTGCTCAGGGAACTGGACTCAACACCCCCTATTCACCGCCCAAGAGTATATCTGACTAGTAAGAATCTTAAAACCTATGTATTGATATCTCTCTGTAAGTGAGTCAAGTGGGTGTAAAGCTGCATAAACACAGCAGTGAAAAGCAGCTAAACCCCATTATAAAACTCAATTAATTTTAAAAACCCGTGAAACAAAGACAGTGAAAGGGAGAGAAATTCTTACAAAATTCGTTCAGGCGCTGTGATGCCACCTGGATTGACCATATCTAGACCCGCAGCTGATTGAGACATAAGGGTGGACACTCTTGGGGCTGAGGGGTTTGGTGAGGTTCGGTGAGCAAACGCAGACGCTTTACAGTAATACTGCGTGGTACCCATCCCATGGGTCCCAAATCTCCAGGTTCAAGGGCATCTTCCTACATCGAAAACATGCATGAGAAACCCAGAAGATGGTCCACCGAGTGATCGGGAAAGGTTTCTAAAACGCACCTCATTTCTCGTCTCCTTGTGCTCGGGTTCGCCATTCCAGCCGCTTTACTAGCAATCTCCCTCCTTGGAGAATCAGCACCTTTAACCTCCTGTTCCATACAGGTGGCAATTTGAACTGAGGGTGAACGGGAAGACGGGGAACCAATGAGAGACTAGCTCTAGGTATTGGGACAGGCACAGGTCACTCTATTTTCCCATCAGGAAGAAGAATTAACCACAGGCTCAGTCTGCCGCCCGGAAGCAGAATAGGGCCTAAAGCAATCCTGCGCTTTTGCGGCCAGCTCCCAAGAGAGCGAGTTGAAAAATGGAGCTCAGGGGCACTGCAATTCACAAACCTGCAGACTTATAAATGATAACTCTCATCTACAAATATATTGAGGGAAGGCAACAAAGAGGATTTGAAAGCAAGGCAGAATTGCAGGAAACAGATTTCAGGAGGCAGATTCGAATCGCCTTTAAAGCACAGGAAAAGCGGCAAAACCTCGACAATGATGCCCTTGGCCAAAAAGGGCGTATGCGTTTTTTCCTGAATATATTCAGGAAAAAACGCATACGCCCTTTTTGGCCAACCAAGCAACCTGGAAAGGCAAATCAGCACTACAAAGAAGTCTCGCTTCCCATCGGTCAAAAGGGCCATGCTGAATAAAGTTTCAAAACCAGAAATGCAGGACAGGCCACGGAGAAACGGGAGCCTTGCTACGCTGATGGGCGGGATGTAAATTGCCAACAGCCACTCTGGAGAAGTGTACGGTGTGTCCTGAAACATTTACAACACTCAGCTTAGAGAGCATAGGGCACTTCCACTCATGGGCGTATAAATTGGGAAAACTAAAAATCAGCAAGACACAAGCACCCCAAAGTTTAGGGCTGCTCTGTTGACAAGAACCTCCACTTCGTTACACCTTAAATATCCCAGGAAAGAGAAAAATGGATAAAGAAGTTGTGGTCCTTATGTACAATGGAATATCACTCAGCCATGAAATCAACGTCATAAGGCTAGTAGCAGCATGATGAGTGGATTTAGCTACGACGATTCTAAGTCAAATAAGTCACACAGAAAAAGACACTAATCATAAGATATCACCTATAGAGGGAATGTAAAAACCGCTGCCCTTGAACTGAATTACAAAACAGAACAGAGTCACACGGTTAGAAAACACACTATGGCTGCCTAACGGGAAAGGTGAGGTGGGGTGATGCATAAAACAAGGGTTTCAAATTAGCTCAGATACCGTTCCATAAACCCAATACGTAATAGACAAGACCTACTCCTTGCTCAGGGAACTGGACTCAACACCCCCTATTCACCGGCCAAGAGTATATCTGACTAGTAAGAATCTTAAAACCTATGTATTGATATCTCTCTGTAAGTGAGTCAAGTGGGTGTAAAGCTGCATAAACACAGCAGTGAAAAGCAGCTAAACCCCATTATAAAACTCAATTAATTTTAAAAACCCGTGAAACAAAGACAGTGAAAGAGAGAGAAATTCTCACAAAATTCGTTCAGGGGCTGTGATGCCACCTGGATTGACCATACCTAGACCTGCAGCTGATTGAGACATAAGGGTGGACACTCTTGGGGCTGAGAGGTTTGGTGAGGTTGGGTGAGCAAATGCAGACGCTTTAAAGTAATACTGCGTGGTACCCATCCCATGGGTCGCAAATCTCCAGGTTCAAGGGCATCTGCCTACATCGAAAACATGCATGAGAAACCCAGAAGACGGTCCACCGAGTGATTGGGAAAGGTTTCTAAAACGCACCTCATTTCTCGTCTCCTTGTGCTCGGGTTCGCCATTCCAGCCGCTTTACTAGCAATCTCCCTCCTTGGAGAATCAGCACTTTTAACCTCCTGTTCCATACAGGTTGCAATTTGTCCTGAGGGTGAACGGGAAGAGGGGGAACCAATGAGAGACTAGCTCTAGGTGTTGGGACAGGCACAGGTCACTCTATTTTCCCATCAGGAAGAAGAATTAAGCACAGGCTCAGTCTGCCGCCCGGAAGCAGAATAGGGCCTAAAGAAAACCTTGCGCTTTTGCGGCCAGCTCCCAAGAGAGCGAGTTGAAAAATGGAGCTCAGGGGCACTGCAATTCACAAACCTGCAGACTTATAAATGATAACTCTCGTCTACAAATATATTGAGGGAAGGCAACAAAGAGGATTTGAAAGCAAGGCAGAATTGCAGGAAACAGATTTCAGGAGGCAGATTCGAATCGCCTTTAAAGCACAGGAAAAGCGGCAAAACCTCGACAATGATGCCCTTGGCCAAAAAGGGCGCATGCGTTTTTTCCTGAATATATTCAGGAAAAAACGCATACGCCCTTTTTGGCCAACCAAGCAACCTGGAAAGGCAAATCAGCGCTACAAAGAAGTCTCGCTTCCCATCGGTCAAAAGGGCCATGCTGAATAAAGTGTCAAAACCAGAAATGCAGGACAGGCCACGGAGAAACGGGAGCCTTGCTACGCTGATGGGCGGGATGTAAATTGCCAACAGCCACTCTGGAGAAGTGTACGGTGTGTCCTGAAACATTTACAAAACTCAGCTTAGAGAGCATAGGGCACTTCCACTCATGGGCGTATAAATTGGGAAAACTAAAAATCAGCAGGACACAAGCACCCCAAAGTTTAGGGCTGCTCTGTTGACAAGAACCTCCACTTCGTTACACCTTAAATATCCCAGGAAAGGGAAAAATGGATAAAGAAGTTGTGGTCCTTATGTACAATGGAATATCACTCAGCCATGAAATCAACATCATAAGGCTAGTAGCAGCATGATGAGTGGATTTAGGTACGACGATTCTAAGTGAAATAAGTCACACAGAAAAAGACACTTATCATAAGATATCACTTATAGAGGGAATGTAAGAACCGCTACCCTTGAACTGAATTACAAAACAGTACAGAGTCACACGGTTAGAAAACACACTATGGCTGCCTAACGGCAAAGGTGAGGTGGGGTGATGCATAAAACAAGGGTTTCAAATTAGCTCAGATACCGTTCCATAAACCCAATATGTAATAGACAGGACCTACTCCTTGCTCAGGGAACTGGACTCAACACTCCCTATTCACCGCCCAAGAATATATCTGACTAGTAAGAATCTTAAAACTTATGTATTGATATCTCTCTGTAAGTGAGTCAAGTGGGTGTAAAGCTGCATAAACACAGCAGTGAAAAGCAGCTAAACCCCACTATAAAACTCAATTAATTTTAAAAACCCGTGAAACAAAGACAGTGAAAGAGAGAGAAATTCTCACAAAATTCGTTCAGGGGCTGTGATGCCACCTCGATTGACCATATCTAGACCTGCAGCTGATTGAGACATAAGGGTGGACACTCTTGGGGCTGAGAGGTTTGGTGAGGTTGGGTGAGCAAACGCAGACGCTTTAAAGCAATACTGCGTGGTACCCATCCCATGGGTCCCAAATCTCCAGGTTCAAGGGCATCTGCCTACATCGAAAACATGCATGAGAAACCCAGAAGACGGTCCACCGAGTGATTGGGAAAGGTTTTTAAAACGCACCTCATTTCTCGTCTCCTTGTGCTCGGGTTCGCCATTCCAGCCGCTTTACTAGCAATCTCCCTCCTTGGAGAATCAGCACTTTTAACCTCCTGTTCCATACAGGTTGCAATTTGTCCTGAGGGTGAACGGGAAGAGGGGGAACCAATGAGAGACTAGCTCTAGGTGTTGGGACAGGCACAGGTCACTCTATTTTCCCATCAGGAAGAAGAATTAAGCACAGGCTCAGTCTGCCGCCCGGAAGCAGAATAGGGCCTAAAGAAAACCTTGCGCTTTTGCGGCCAGCTCCCACGAGAGCGAGTTGAAAAATGGAGCTCAGGGGCACTGCAATTCACAAACCTGCAGACTTATAAATGATAACTCTCGTCTACAAATATATTGAGGGAAGGCAACAAAGAGGATTTGAAAGCAAGGCAGAATTGCAGGAAACAGATTTCAGGAGGCAGATTCGAATCGCCTTTAAAGCACAGGAAAAGCGGCAAAACCTCGACAATGATGCCCTTGGCCAAAAAGGGCGTATGCGTTTTTTCCTGAATATATTCAGGAAAAAACGCATACGCCCTTTTTGGCCAACCAAGCAACCTGGAAAGGCAAATCAGCGCTACAAAGAAGTCTCGCTTCCCATCGGTCAAAAGGGCCATGCTGAATAAAGTGTCAAAACCAGAAATGCAGGACAGGCCACGGAGAAACGGGAGCCTTGCTACGCTGATGGGCGGGATGTAAATTGCCAACAGCCACTCTGGAGAAGTGTACGGTGTGTCCTGAAACATTTACAAAACTCAGCTTAGAGAGCATAGGGCACTTCCACTCATGGGCGTATAAATTGGGAAAACTAAAAATCAGCAAGACACAAGCACCCCAAAGTTTAGGGCTGCTCTGTTGACAAGAACCTCCACTTCGTTACACCTTAAATATCTCAGGAAAGAGAAAAATGGATAAAGAAGTTGTGGTCCTTATGTACAATGGAATATCACTAAGCCATGAAATCGACGTCATAAGGCTAGTAGCAGCATGATGAGTGGATTTAGGTACGACGATTCTAAGTGTAATAAGTCACACAGAAAAAGACACTTATCATAAGATATCACCTATAGAGGGAATGTAAAAACCGCTGCCCTTGAACTGAATTACAAAACAGAACAGAGTCACACGGTTAGAAAACACACTATGGCTGCCTAACGGGAAAGGTGAGGTGGGGTGATGCATAAAACAAGGGTTTCAAATTAGCTCAGATACCGTTCCATAAACCCAATACGTAATAGACAAGACCTACTCCTTGCTCAGGGAACTGGACTCAACACCCCCTATTCACCGCCCAAGAATATATCTGACTAGTAAGAATCTTAAAACCTATGTATTGATATCTCTCTGTAAGTGAGTCAAGTGGGTGTAAAGCTGCATAAACACAGCAGTGAAAAGCAGCTAAACCCCATTATAAAACTCAATTAATTTTAAAAACCCGTGAAACAAAGACAGTGAAAGAGAGAGAAATTCTCACAAAATTCGTTCAGGGGCTGTGATGCCACCTGGATAGACCATACCTAGACCTGCAGCTGATTGAGACATAAGGGTGGACACTCTTGGGGCTGAGAGGTTTGGTGAGGTTGGGTGAGCAAACGCAGACGCTTTAAAGCAATACTGCGTGGTACCCATCCCATGGGTCCCAAATCTCCAGGTTCAAGGGCATCTGCCTACATCGAAAACATGCATGAGAAACCCAGAAGACGGTCCACCGAGTGATTGGGAAAGGTTTCTAAAACGCACCTCATTTCTCGTCTCCTTGTGCTCGGGTTCGCCATTCCAGCCGCTTTACTAGCAATCTCCCTCCTTGGAGAATCAGCACTTTTAACCTCCTGTTCCATACAGGTTGCAATTTGTCCTGAGGGTGAACGGGAAGAGGGGGAACCAATGAGAGACTAGCTCTAGGTGTTGGGACAGGCACAGGTCACTCTATTTTCCCATCAGGAAGAAGAATTAAGCACAGGCTCAGTCTGCCGCCCGGAAGCAGAATAGGGCCTAAAGAAAACCTTGCGCTTTTGCGGCCAGCTCCCAAGAGAGCGAGTTGAAAAATGGAGCTCAGGGGCACTGCAATTCACAAACCTGCAGACTTATAAATGATAACTCTCGTCTACAAATATATTGAGGGGAGGCAACTAAGAGGATTTGAAAGCAAGGCAGAATTGCAGGAAACAGATTTCAGGAGGCAGATTCGAATCGCCTTTAAAGCACAGGAAAAGCGGCAAAACCTCGACAATGATGCCCTTGGCCAAAAAGGGCGTATGCGTTTTTTCCTGAATATATTCAGGAAAAAACGCATACGCCCTTTTTGGCCAACCAAGCAACCTGGAAAGGCAAATCAGCGCTACAAAGAAGTCTCGCTTCCCATCGGTCAAAAGGGCCATGCTGAATAAAGTGTCAAAACCAGAAATGCAGGACAGGCCACGGAGAAACGGGAGCCTTGCTACGCTGATGGGCGGGATGTAAATTGCCAACAGCCACTCTGTAGAAGTGTACGGTGTGTCCTGAAACATTTACAAAACTCAGCTTAGAGAGCATAGGGCACTTCCACTCATGGGCGTATAAATTGGGAAAACTAAAAATCAGCAGGACACAAGCACCCCAAAGTTTAGGGCTGCTCTGTTGACAAGAACCTCCACTTCGTTACACCTTAAATATCCCAGGAAAGGGAAAAATGGATAAAGAAGTTGTGGTCCTTATGTACAATGGAATATCACTCAGCCATGAAATCAACATCATAAGGCTAGTAGCAGCATGATGAGTGGATTTAGGTACGACGATTCTAAGTGAAATAAGTCACACAGAAAAAGACACTTATCGTAAGATATCACTTATAGAGGGAATGTAAGAACCGCTACCCTTGAACTGAATTACAAAACAGTACAGAGTCACACGGTTAGAAAACACACTATGGCTGCCTAACGGCAAAGGTGAGGTGGGGTGATGCATAAAACAAGGGTTTCAAATTAGCTCAGATACCGTTCCATAAACCCAATATGTAATAGACAGGACCTACTCCTTGCTCAGGGAACTGGACTCAACACCCCCTATTCACCGCCCAAGAATATATCTGACTAGTAAGAATCTTAAAACTTATGTATTGATATCTCTCTGTAAGTGAGTCAAGTGGGTGTAAAGCTGCATAAACACAGCAGTGAAAAGCAGCTAAACCCCACTATAAAACTCAATTAATTTTAAAAACCCGTGAAACAAAGACAGTGAAAGAGAGAGAAATTCTCACAAAATTCGTTCAGGGGCTGTGATGCCACCTCGATTGACCATATCTAGACCTGCAGCCGATTGAGACATAAGGGTGGACACTCTTGGGGCTGAGAGGTTTGGTGAGGTTGGGTGAGCAAACGCAGACGCTTTAAAGTAATACTGTGTGGTACCCATCCCATGGGTCCCAAATCTCCAGGTTCAAGGGCATCTTCCTACATCGAAAACATGCATGAGAAACCCAGAAGATGGTCCACCGAGTGATCGGGAAAGGTTTCTAAAACGCACCTCATTTCTCATCTCCTTGTGCTCGAGTTCGCCATTCCAGCCGCTTTACTAGCAATCTCCCTCCTTGGAGAATCAGCATCTTTAACCTCCTGTTCCATACAGGTTGCAATTTGAACTGAGGATGAACGGGAAGACGGGGAACCAATGAGAGACTAGCTCTAGGTGTTGGGACAGGCACAGGTCACTCTATTTTCCCATCAGGAAGAAGAATTAACCACAGGCTCAGTCTGCCGCCCGGAAGCAGAATAGGGCCTAAAGCAATCCTGCACTTTTGCGGCCAGCTCCCAAGAGAGCGAGTTGAAAAATGGAGCTCAGGGGCACTGCAATTCACAAACCTGCAGACTTATAAATGATAACTCTCGTCTACAAATATATTGAGGGAAGGCAACAAAGAGGATTTGAAAGCAAGGCAGAATTGCAGGAAACAGATTTCAGGAGGCAGATTCGAATCGCCTTTAAAGCACAGGAAAAGCGGCAAAACCTCGACAATGATGCCCTTGGCCAAAAAGGGCGTATGCGTTTTTTCCTGAATATATTCAGGAAAAAACGCATACGCCCTTTTTGGCCAACCAAGCAACCTGGAAAGGCAAATCAGCGCTACAAAGAAGTCTCGCTTCCCATCGGTCAAAAGGGCCATGCTGAATAAAGTGTCAAAACCAGAAATGCAGGACAGGCCACGGAGAAACGGGAGCCTTGCTACGCTGATGGGCGGGATGTAAATTGCCAACAGCCACTCTGGAGAAGTGTACGGTGTGTCCTGAAACATTTACAAAACTCAGCTTAGAGAGCATAGGGCACTTCCACTCATGGGCGTATACATTGGGAAAACTAGAAATCAGCAAGACACAAGCACCCCAAAGTTTAGGGCTGCTCTGTTGACAAGAACCTCCACTTCGTTACACCTTAAATATCCCAGGAAAGAGAAAAATGGATAAAGAAGTTGTGGTCCGTATGTACAATGGAATATCACTCAGCCATGAAATCAACGTCATAAGGCTAGTAGCAGCATGATGAGTGGATTTAGGTACGACGATTCTAAGTGTAATAAGTCACACAGAAAAAGACACTTATCATAAGATATCACTTATAGAGGGAATGTAAAAACCGCTACCCTTGAACTGAATTACAAAACAGAACAGAGTCACACGGTTAGAAAACACACTATGGCTGCCTAACGGGAAAGGTGAGGTGGGGTGATGCATAAAACAAGGGTTTCAAATTAGCTCAGATACCGTTCCATAAACCCAATATGTAATAGACAAGACCTACTCCTTGCTCAGGGAACTGGACTCAACACCCCCTATTCACCGCCCAAGAATATATCTGACTAGTAAGAATCTTAAAACCTATGTATTGATATCTCCCTGTAAGTGAGTCAAGTGGGTGTAAAGCTGCATAAACACAGCAGTGAAAACCAGCTAAACCCCATTATAAAACTCAATTAATTTTAAAAACCCGTGAAACAAAGACAGTGAAAGAGAGAGAAATTCTCACAAAATTCGTTCAGGGGCTGTGATGCCACCTCGATTGACCATATCTAGACCTGCAGCCGATTGAGACATAAGGGTGGACACTCTTGGGGCTGAGAGGTTTGGTGAGGTTGGGTGAGCAAACGCAGACGCTTTAAAGTAATACTGTGTGGTACCCATCCCATGGGTCCCAAATCTCCAGGTTCAAGGGCATCTTCCTACATCGAAAACATGCATGAGAAACCCAGAAGATGGTCCACCGAGTGATCGGGAAAGGTTTCTAAAACGCACCTCATTTCTCATCTCCTTGTGCTCGAGTTCGCCATTCCAGCCGCTTTACTAGCAATCTCCCTCCTTGGAGAATCAGCACCTTTAACCTCCTGTTCCATACAGGTGGCAATTTGTCCTGAGGATGAACGGGAAGAGGGGGAACCAATGAGAGACTAGCTCTAGGTGTTGGGACAGGCACAGGTCACGCTATTTTCCCATCAGGAAGAAGAATTAACCACAGGCTCAGTCTGCCGCCTGGAAGCAGAATAGGGCCTAAAGCAATCCTGCGCTTTTGCGGCCAGCTCCCAAGAGAGCGAGTTGAAAAATGGAGCTCAGGGGCACTGCAATTCACAAACCTGCAGACTTATAAATGATAACTCTCGTCTACAAATATATTGAGGGAAGGCAACAAAGAGGATTTGAAAGCAAGGCAGAATTGCAGGAAACAGATTTCAGGAGGCAGATTCGAATCGCCTTTAAAGCACAGGAAAAGCGGCAAAACCTCGACAATGATGCCCTTGGCCAAAAAGGGCGTATGCGTTTTTTCCTGAATATATTCAGGAAAAAACGCATACGCCCTTTTTGGCCAACCAAGCAACCTGGAAAGGCAAATCAGCGCTACAAAGAAGTCTCGCTTCCCATCGGTCAAAAGGGCCATGCTGAATAAAGTGTCAAAACCAGAAATGCAGGACAGGCCACGGAGAAACGGGAGCCTTGCTACGCTGATGGGCGGGATGTAAATTGCCAACAGCCACTCTGGAGAAGTGTACGGTGTGTCCTGAAACATTTACAAAACTCAGCTTAGACAGCATAGGGCACTTCCACTCATGGGCGTATAAATTGGGAAAACTAAAAATCAGCAAGACACAAGCACCCCAAAGTTTAGGGCTGCTCTGTTGACAAGAACCTCCACTTCGTTACACCTTAAATATCCCAGGAAAGAGAAAAATGGATAAAGAAGTTGTGGTCCGTATGTACAATGGAATATCACTCAGCCATGAAATCAACGTCATAAGGCTAGTAGCAGCATGATGAGTGGATTTAGGTACGACGATTCTAAGTGTAATAAGTCACACAGAAAAAGACACTTATCATAAGATATCACTTATAGAGGGAATGTAAAAACCGCTACCCTTGAACTGAATTACAAAACAGAACAGAGTCACACGGTTGGAAAACACACTATGGCTGCCTAACGGGAAAGGTGAGGTGGGGTGATGCATAAAACAAGGGTTTCAAATTAGCTCAGATACCGTTCCATAAACCCAATATGTAATAGACAAGACCTACTCCTTGCTCAGGGAACTGGACTCAACACCCCCTATTCACCGCCCAAGAATATATCTGACTAGTAAGAATCTTAAAACCTATGTATTGATATCTCCCTGTAAGTGAGTCAAGTGGGTGTAAAGCTGCATAAACACAGCAGTGAAAACCAGCTAAACCCCATTATAAAACTCAATTAATTTTAAAAACCCGTGAAACAAAGACAGTGAAAGAGAGAGAAATTCTCACAAAATTCGTTCAGGGGCTGTGATGCCACCTCGATTGACCATATCTAGACCTGCAGCCGATTGAGACATAAGGGTGGACACTCTTGGGGCTGAGAGGTTTGGTGAGGTTGGGTGAGCAAACGCAGACGCTTTAAAGTAATACTGTGTGGTACCCATCCCATGGGTCCCAAATCTCCAGGTTCAAGGGCATCTTCCTACATCGAAAACATGCATGAGAAACCCAGAAGATGGTCCACCGAGTGATCGGGAAAGGTTTCTAAAACGCACCTCATTTCTCATCTCCTTGTGCTCGAGTTCGCCATTCCAGCCGCTTTACTAGCAATCTCCCTCCTTGGAGAATCAGCACCTTTAACCTCCTGTTCCATACAGGTGGCAATTTGTCCTGAGGATGAACGGGATGAGGGGGAACCAATGAGAGACTAGCTCTAGGTGTTGGGACAGGCACAGGTCACGCTATTTTCCCATCAGGAAGAAGAATTAACCACAGGCTCAGTCTGCCGCCCGGAAGCAGAATAGGGCCTAAAGCAATCCTGCGCTTTTGCGGCCAGCTCCCAAGAGAGCGAGTTGAAAAATGGAGCTCAGGGGCACTGCAATTCACAAACCTGCAGACTTATAAATGATAACTCTCGTCTACAAATATATTGAGGGAAGGCAACAAAGAGGATTTGAAAGCAAGGCAGAATTGCAGGAAACAGATTTCAGGAGGCAGATTCGAATCGCCTTTAAAGCACAGGAAAAGCGGCAAAACCTCGACAATGATGCCCTTGGCCAAAAAGGGCGTATGCGTTTTTTCCTGAATATATTCAGGAAAAAACGCATACGCCCTTTTTGGCCAACCAAGCAACCTGGAAAGGCAAATCAGCGCTACAAAGAAGTCTCGCTTCCCATCGGTCAAAAGGGCCATGCTGAATAAAGTGTCAAAACCAGAAATGCAGGACAGGCCACGGAGAAACGGGAGCCTTGCTACGCTGATGGGCGGGATGTAAATTGCCAACAGCCACTCTGGAGAAGTGTACGGTGTGTCCTGAAACATTTACAAAACTCAGCTTAGACAGCATAGGGCACTTCCACTCATGGGCGTATAAATTGGGAAAACTAAAAATCAGCAAGACACAAGCACCCCAAAGTTTAGGGCTGCTCTGTTGACAAGAACCTCCACTTCGTTACACCTTAAATATCCCAGGAAAGAGAAAAATGGATAAAGAAGTTGTGGTCCTTATGTACAATGGAATATCACTCAGCCATGAAATCAACGTCATAAGGCTAGTAGCAGCATGATGAGTGGATTTAGGTACGACGATTCTAAGTGTAATAAGTCACACAGAAAAAGACACTTATCATAAGATATCACCTATAGAGGGAATGTAAAAACCGCTGCCCTTGAACTGAATTACAAAACAGAACAGAGTCACACGGTTAGAAAACACACTATGGCTGCCTAACGGGAAAGGTGAGGTGGGGTGATGCATAAAACAAGGGTTTCAAATTAGCTCAGATACCGTTCCATAAACCCAATACGTAATAGACAAGACCTACTCCTTGCTCAGGGAACTGGACTCAACACCCCCTATTCACCGCCCAAGAGTATATCTGACTAGTAAGAATCTTAAAACCTATGTATTGATATCTCTCTGTAAGTGAGTCAAGTGGGTGTAAAGCTGCATAAACACAGCAGTGAAAAGCAGCTAAACCCCATTATAAAACTCAATTAATTTTAAAAACCCGTGAAACAAAGACAATGAAAGAGAGAGAAATTCTCACAAAATTCGTTCAGGGGCTGTGATGCCACCTGGATTGACCATACCTAGACCTGCAGCTGATTGAGACATAAGGGTGGACACTCTTGGGGCTGAGAGGTTTGGTGAGGTTGGGTGAGCAAACGCAGATGCTTTAAAGTAATACTGCGTGGTACCCATCCCATTGGTCCCAAATCTCCAGGTTCAAGGGCATCTGCCTACATCGAAAACATGCATGAGAAACCCAGAAGATGGTACATCGAGTGATCGGGAAAGGTTTCTAAAACGCACCTCATTTCTCATCTCCTTGTGCTCGGGTTCGCTATTCCAGCCGCTTTACTAGCAATCTCCCTCCTTGGAGAATCAGCACTTTTAACCTCCTGTTCCATACAGGTTGCAATTTGTCCTGAGGGTGAACGGGAAGAGGGGGAACCAATGAGAGACTAGCTCTAGGTGTTGGGACAGGCACAGGTCACTCTATTTTCCCATCAGGAAGAAGAATTAACCACAGGCTCAGTCTGCCGCCCGGAAGCAGAATAGGGCCTAAAGAAAACCTTGCGCTTTTGCGGCCAGCTCCCAAGAGAGCGAGTTGAAAAATGGAGCTCAGGGGCACTGCAATTCACAAACCTGCAGACTTATAAATGATAACTCTCGTCTACAAATATATTGAGGGAAGGCAACAAAGAGGATTTGAAAGCAAGGCAGAATTGCAGGAAACAGATTTCAGGAGGCAGATTCGAATCGCCTTTAAAGCACAGGAAAAGCGGCAAAACCTCGACAATGATGCCCTTGGCCAAAAAGGGCGTATGCGTTTTTTCCTGAATATATTCAGGAAAAAACGCATACGCCCTTTTTGGCCAACCAAGCAACCTGGAAAGGCAAATCAGCGCTACAAAGAAGTCTCGCTTCCCATCGGTCAAAAGGGCCATGCTGAATAAAGTGTCAAAACCAGAAATGCAGGACAGGCCACGGAGAAACGGGAGCCTTGCTACGCTGATGGGCGGGATGTAAATTGCCAACATCCACTCTGGAGAAGTGTACGGTGTGTCCTGAAACATTTACAAAACTCAGCTTAGAGAGCATAGGGCACTTCCACTCATGGGCGTATAAATTGGGAAAACTAAAAATCAGCAGGACACAAGCACCCCAAAGTTTAGGGCTGCTCTGTTGACAAGAACCTCCACTTCGTTACACCTTAAATATCCCAGGAAAGGGAAAAATGGATAAAGAAGTTGTGGTCCTTATGTACAATGGAATATCACTCAGCCATGAAATCAATGTCATAAGGCTAGTAGCAGCATGATGAGTGGATTTAGGTACGACGATTCTAAGTGAAATAAGTCACACAGAAAAAGACACTTATCGTAAGATATCACTTATAGAGGGAATGTAAGAACCGCTACCCTTGAACTGAATTACAAAACAGTACAGAGTCACACGGTTAGAAAACACACTATTGCTGCCTAACGGCAAAGGTGAGGTGGGGTGATGCATAAAACAAGGGTTTCAAATTAGCTCAGATACCGTTCCATAAACCCAATATGTAATAGACAGGACCTACTCCTTGCTCAGGGAACTGGACTCAACACCCCCTATTCACCGCCCAAGAATATATCTGACTAGTAAGAATCTTAAAACTTATGTATTGATATCTCTCTGTAAGTGAGTGAAGTGGGTGTAAAGCTGCATAAACACAGCAGTGAAAAGCAGCTAAACCCCACTATAAAACTCAATTAATTTTAAAAACCCGTGAAACAAAGACAGTGAAAGAGAGAGAAATTCTCACAAAATTCGTTCAGGGGCTGTGATGCCACCTCGATTGACCATATCTAGACCTGCAGCCGATTGAGACATAAGGGTGGACACTCTTGGGGCTGAGGGGTTTGGTGAGGTTGGGTGAGCAAACGCAGACGCTTTAAAGTAATACTGTGTGGTACCCATCCCATGGGTCCCAAATCTCCAGGTTCAAGGGCATCTTCCTACATCGAAAACATGCATGAGAAACCCAGAAGATGGTCCACCGAGTGATCGGGAAAGGTTTCTAAAACGCACCTCATTTCTCATCTCCTTGTGCTCGAGTTCGCCATTCCAGCCGCTTTACTAGCAATCTCCCTCCTTGGAGAATCAGCACCTTTAACCTCCTGTTCCATACAGGATGCAATTTGAACTGAGGATGAACGGGAAGACGGGGAACCAATGAGAGACTAGCTCTAGGTGTTGGGACAGGCACAGGTCACTCTATTTTCCCATCAGGAAGAAGAATTAACCACAGGCTCAGTCTGCCGCCCGGAAGCAGAATAGGGCCTAAAGCAATCCTGCACTTTTGCGGCCAGCTCCCAAGAGAGCGAGTTGAAAAATGGAACTCAGGGGCACTGCAATTCACAAACCTGCAGACTTATAAATGATAACTCTCGTCTACAAATATATTGAGGGAAGGCAACAAAGAGGATTTGAAAGCAAGGCAGAATTGCAGGAAACAGATTTCAGGAGGCAGATTCGAATCGCCTTTAAAGCACAGGAAAAGCGGCAAAACCTCGACAATGATGCCCTTGGCCAAAAAGGGCGTATGCGTTTTTTCCTGAATATATTCAGGAAAAAACGCATACGCCCTTTTTGGCCAACCAAGCAACCTGGAAAGGCAAATCAGCGCTACAAAGAAGTCTCGCTTCCCATCGGTCAAAAGGGCCATGCTGAATAAAGTGTCAAAACCAGAAATGCAGGACAGGCCACGGAGAAACGGGAGCCTTGCTACGCTGATGGGCGGGATGTAAATTGCCAACAGCCACTCTGGAGAAGTGTACGGTGTGTCCTGAAACATTTACAAAACTCAGCTTAGACAGCATAGGGCACTTCCACTCATGGGCGTATAAATTGGGAAAACTAAAAATCAGCAAGACACAAGCACCCCAAAGTTTAGGGCTGCTCTGTTGACAAGAACCTCCACTTCGTTACACCTTAAATATCCCAGGAAAGAGAAAAATGGATAAAGAAGTTGTGGTCCGTATGTACAATGGAATATCACTCAGCCATGAAATCAACGTCATAAGGCTAGTAGCAGCATGATGAGTGGATTTAGGTACGACGATTCTAAGTGTAATAAGTCACACAGAAAAAGACACTTATCATAAGATATCACTTATAGAGGGAATGTAAAATCCGCTACCCTTGAACTGAATTACAAAACAGAACAGAGTCACACGGTTAGAAAACACACTATGGCTGCCTAACGGGAAAGGTGAGGTGGGGTGATGCATAAAACAAGGGTTTCAAATTAGCTCAGATACCGTTCCATAAACCCAATATGTAATAGACAAGACCTACTCCTTGCTCAGGGAACTGGACTCAACACCCCCTATTCACCGCCCAAGAATATATCTGACTAGTAAGAATCTTAAAACCTATGTATTGATATCTCCCTGTAAGTGAGTCAAGTGGGTGTAAAGCTGCATAAACACAGCAGTGAAAACCAGCTAAACCCCATTATAAAACTCAATTAATTTTAAAAACCCGTGAAACAAAGACAGTGAAAGAGAGAGAAATTCTCACAAAATTCGTTCAGGGGCTGTGATGCCACCTCGATTGACCATATCTAGACCTGCAGCCGATTGAGACATAAGGGTGGACACTCTTGGGGCTGAGAGGTTTGGTGAGGTTGGGTGAGCAAACGCAGACGCTTTAAAGTAATACTGTGTGGTACCCATCCCATGGGTCCCAAATCTCCAGGTTCAAGGGCATCTTCCTACATCGAAAACATGCATGAGAAACCCAGAAGATGGTCCACCGAGTGATCGGGAAAGGTTTCTAAAACGCACCTCATTTCTCATCTCCTTGTGCTCGACTTCGTCATTCCAGCCGCTTTACTAGCAATCTCCCTCCTTGGAGAATCAGCACCTTTAACCTCCTGTTCCATACAGGTGGCAATTTGAACTGAGGATGAACGGGAAGACGGGGAACCAATGAGAGACTAGATCTAGGTGTTGGGACAGGCACAGGTCACTCTATTTTCCCATCAGGAAGAAGAATTAACCACAGGCTCAGTCTGCCGCCCGGAAGCAGAATAGGGCCTAAAGCAATCCTGCGCTTTTGCGGCCAGGTCCCAAGAGAGCGAGTTGAAAAATGGAGCTCAGGGGCACTGCAATTCACATACCTGCAGACTTATAAATGATAACTCTCGTCTACAAATATATTGAGGGAAGGCAACAAAGAGGATTTGAAAGCAAGGCAGAATTGCAGGAAACAGATTTCAGGAGGCAGATTCGAATCGCCTTTAAAGCACAGGAAAAGCGGCAAAACCTCGACAATGATGCCCTTGGCCAAAAAGGGCGTATGCGTTTTTTCCTGAATATATTCAGGAAAAAACGCATACGCCCTTTTTGGCCAACCAAGCAACCTGGAAAGGCAAATCAGCGCTACAAAGAAGTCTCGCTTCCCACGGTGAAAAGGGCCATGCTGAATAAAGTGTCAAAACAAGAAATGCAGGACAGGCCACGGAGAAACGGGAGCCTTGCTACGCTGATGGGCGGGATGTAAATTGCCAACAGCCACTCTGGAGAAGTGTACGGTGTGTCCTGAAACATTTAAAAAACTCAGCTTAGACAGCATAGGGCACTTCCACTCATGGGCGTATAAATTGGGAAAACTAAAAATCAGCAAGACACAAGCACCCCAAAGTTTAGGGCTGCTCTGTTGACAAGAACCTCCACTTCGTTACACCTTAAATATCCCAGGAAAGAGAAAAATGGATAAAGAAGTTGTGGTCCTTATGTACAATGGAATATCACTCAGCCATGAAATCAACATCATAAGGCTAGTAGCAGCATGATGAGTGGATTTAGGTACGACGATTCTAAGTGTAATAAGTCACACAGAAAAAGACACTTATCATAAGATATCACCTATAGAGGGAATGTAAAAACCGCTGCCCTTGAACTGAATTACAAAACAGAACAGAGTCACACGGTTAGAAAACACACTATGGCTGCCTAACGGGAAAGGTGAGGTGGGGTGATGCATAAAACAAGGGTTTCAAATTAGCTCAGATACCGTTCCATAAACCCAATACGTAATAGACAAGACCTACTCCTTGCTCAGGGAACTGGACTCAACACCCCCTATTCACCGGCCAAGAGTATATCTGACTAGTAAGAATCTTAAAACCTATGTATTGATATCTCTCTGTAAGTGAGTCAAGTGGGTGTAAAGCTGCATAAACACAGCAGTGAAAAGCAGCTAAACCCCATTATAAAACTCAATTAATTTTAAAAACCCGTGAAACAAAGACAGTGAAAGAGAGAGAAATTCTCACAAAATTCGTTCAGGGGCTGTGATGCCACCTGGATTGAACATACCTAAACCTGCAGCTGATTGAGACATAAGGGTGGACACTCTTGGGGCTGAGAGGTTTGGTGAGGTTGGGTGAGCAAACGCAGACACTTTAAAGTAATACTGCGTGGTACCCATCCCATGGGTCCCAAATCTCCAGGTTGAAGGGCATATGCCTACATCGAAAACATGCATGAGAAACCCAGAAGACGGTCCACCGAGTGATTGGGAAAGGTTTCTAAAACGCACCTCATTTCTCGTCTCCTTGTGCTCGGGTTCGCCATTCCAGCCGCTTTACTAGTAATCTCCCTCCTTGGAGAATCAGCACTTTTAACCTCCTGTTCCATACAGGTTGCAATTTGTCCTGAGGGTGAACGGGAAGAGGGGGAACCAATGAGAGACTAGCTCTAGGTGTTGGGACAGGCACAGGTCACTCTATTTTCCCATCAGGAAGAAGAATTAAGCACAGGCTCAGTCTGCCGCCCGGAAGCAGAATAGGGCCTAAAGAAAACCTTGCGCTTTTGCGGCCAGCTCCCAAGAGAGCGAGTTGAAAAATGGAGCTCAGGGGCACTGCAATTCACAAACCTGCAGACTTATAAATGATAACTCTCGTCTACAAATATATTGAGGGAAGGCAACAAAGAGGATTTGAAAGCAAGGCAGAATTGCAGGAAACAGATTTCAGGAGGCAGATTCGAATCGCCTTTAAAGCACAGGAAAAGCGGCAAAACCTCGACAATGATGCCCTTGGCCAAAAAGGGCGTATGCGTTTTTTCCTGAATATATTCAGGAAAAAACGCATACGCCCTTTTTGGCCAACCAAGCAACCTGGAAAGGCAAATCAGCGCTACAAAGAAGTCTCGCTTCCCATCGGTCAAAAGGGCCATGCTGAATAAAGTGTCAAAACCAGAAATGCAGGACAGGCCACGGAGAAACGGGAGCCTTGCTACGCTGATGGGCGGGATGTAAATTGCCAACAGCCACTCTGGAGAAGTGTACGGTGTGTCCTGAAACATTTACAAAACTCAGCTTAGACAGCATAGGGCACTTCCACTCATGGGCGTATAAATTGGGAAAACTAAAAATCAGCAAGACAAAAGCACCCCAAAGTTTAGGGCTGCTCTGTTGACAAGAACCTCCACTTCGTTACACCTTAAATATCCCAGGAAAGAGAAAAATGGATAAAGAAGTTGTGGTCCTTATGTACAATGGAATATCACTCAGTCATGAAATCAACGTCATAAGGCTAGTAGCAGCATGATGAGTGGATTTAGGTACGACGATTCTAAGTGTAATAAGTCACACAGAAAAAGACACTTATCATAAGATATCACCTATAGAGGGAATGTAAAAACCGCTGCCCTTGAACTGAATTACAAAACAGAACAGAGTCACACGGTTAGAAAACACACTATGGCTGCCTAACGGGAAAGGTGAGGTGGGGTGATGCATAAAACAAGGGTTTCAAATTAGCTCAGATACCGTTCCATAAACCCAATACGTAATAGACAAGACCTACTCCTTGCTCAGGGAACTGGACTCAACACCCCCTATTCACCGCCCAAGAGTATATCTGACTAGTAAGAATCTTAAAACCTATGTATTGATATCTCTCTGTAAGTGAGTCAAGTGGGTGTAAAGCTGCATAAACACAGCAGTGAAAAGCAGCTAAACCCCATTATAAAACTCAATTAATTTTAAAAACCCGTGAAACAAAGACAGTGAAAGAGAGAGAAATTCTCACAAAATTCGTTCAGGGGCTGTGATGCCACCTGGATTGACCATACCTAGACCTGCAGCTGATTGAGACATAAGGGTGGACACTCTTGGGGCTGAGAGGTTTGGTGAGGTTGGGTGAGCAAACACAGACGCTTTAAAGTAATACTGCGTTGTACCCATCCCATGGGTTCCAAATCTCCAGGTTCAAGGGCATCTGCCTACATCGAAAACATGCATGAGAAACCCAGAAGATGGTACATCGAGTGATCGGGAAAGGTTTCTAAAACGCACCTCATTTCTCATCGCCTTGTGCTCGGGTTCGCCATTCCAGCCGCTTTACTAGCAATCTCCCTCCTTGGAGAATCAGCACTTTTAACCTCCTGTTCCATACAGGTTGCAATTTGTCCTGAGGGTGAACGGGAAGAGGGGGAACCAATGAGAGACTAGCTCTAGGTGTTGGGACAGGCACAGGTCACTCTATTTTCCCATCAGGAAGAAGAATTAAGCACAGGCTCTGTCTGCCGCCCGGAAGCAGAATAGGGCCTAAAGAAAACCTTGCGCTTTTGCGGCCAGCTCCCAAGAGAGCGAGTTGAAAAATGGAGCTCAGGGGCACTGCAATTCACAAACCTGCAGACTTATAAATGATAACTCTCGTCTACAAATATATTGAGGGAAGGCAACAAGGAGGATTTGAAAGCAAGGCAGAATTGCAGGAAACAGATTTCAGGAGGCAGATTGGAATCGCCTTTAAAGCACAGGAAAAGCGGCAAAACCTCGACAATGATGCCCTTGGCCAAAAAGGGCGTATGCGTTTTTTCCTGAATATATTCAGGAAAAAACGCATACGCCCTTTTTGGCCAACCAAGCAACCTGGAAAGGCAAATCAGCGCTACAAAGAAGTCTCGCTTCCCATCGGTCAAAAGGGCCATGCTGAATAAAGTGTCAAAACCAGAAATGCAGGACAGGCCATGGAGAAACGGGAGCCTTGCTACGCTGATGGGCGGGATGTAAATTGCCAACAGCCACTCTGGAGAAGTGTACGGTGTGTCCTGAAACATTTACAAATCTCAGCTTAGAGAGCATAGGGCACTTCCATTCATGGGCGTATAAATTGGGAAAACTAAAAATCAGCAAGACACAAGCACCCCAAAGTTTAGGGCTGCTCTGTTGACAAGAACCTCCACTTCGTTACACCTTAAATATCCCAGGAAAGAGAAAAATGGATAAAGAAGTTGTGGTCCTTATGTACAATGGAATATCACTCAGCCATGAAATCAACGTCATAAGGCTAGTAGCAGCATGATGAGTGGATTTAGGTACGACGATTCTAAGTGAAATAAGTCACACAGAAAAAGACACTTATCATAAGATATCACCTATAGAGGGAATGTAAAAACCGCTGCCCTTGAACTGAATTACAAAACAGAACAGAGTCACACGGTTAGAAAACACACTATGGCTGCCTAACGGCAAAGGTGAGGTGGGGTGATGCATAAAACAAGGGTTTCAAATTAGCTCAGATACCGTTCCATAAACCCAATACGTAATAGACAAGACCTACTCCTTGCTCAGGGAACTGGACTCAACACCCCCTATTCACCGCCCAAGAGTATATCTGACTAATAAGAATCTTAAAACCTATGTATTGATATCTCTCTGTAAGTGAGTCAAGTGGGTGTAAAGCTGCATAAACACAGCAGTGAAAAGCAGCTAAACCCCATTATAAAACTCAATTAATTTTAAAAACCCGTGAAACAAAGACAGTGAAAGGGAGAGAAATTCTTACAAAATTCGTTCAGGCGCTGTGATGCCACCTGGATTGACCATATCTAGACCCGCAGCTGATTGAGACATAAGGGTGGACACTCTTGGGGCTGAGGGTTTTGGTGAGGTTCGGTGAGCAAATGCAGACGCTTTAAAGTAATACTGCGTGGTACCCATCCCATGGGTCCCAAATCTCCAGGTTCAAGGGCATCTTCCTACATCGAAAACATGCATGAGAAACCCAGAAGATGGTCCACCGAGTGATCGGGAAAGGTTTCTAAAACGCACCTCATTTCTCGTCTCCTTGTGCTCGGGTTCGCCATTCCAGCCGCTTTACTAGCAATCTCCCTCCTTGGAGAATCAGCACCTTTAACCTCCTGTTCCATACAGGTGGCAATTTGAACTGAGGATGAACGGGAAGACGGGGAACCAATGAGAGACTAGCTCTAGGTGTTGGGACAGGCACAGGTCACTCTATTTTCCCATCAGGAAGAAGAATTAACCACAGGCTCAGTCTGCCGCCCGGAAGCAGAATAGGGCCTAAAGCAATCCTGCGCTTTTGCGGCCAGCTCCCAAGAGAGCGAGTTGAAAAATGGAGCTCAGGGGCACTGCAATTCACAAACCTGCAGACTTATAAATGATAACTCTCGTCTACAAATATATTGAGGGAAGGCAACAAAGAGGATTTGAAAGCAAGGCAGAATTGCAGGAAACAGATTTCAGGAGGCAGATTCGAATCGCCTTTAAAGCACAGGAAAAGAGGCAAAACCTCGACAATGATGCCCTTGGCCAAAAAGGGCGTATGCGTTTTTTCCTGAATATATTCAGGAAAAAACGCATACGCCCTTTTTGGCCAACCAAGCAACCTGGAAAGGCAAATCAGCGCTACAAAGAAGTCTCGCTTCCCATCGGTCAAAAGGGCCATGCTGAATATAGTGTCAAAACCAGAAATGCAGGACAGGCCACGGAGAAACGGGAGCCTTGCTACGCTGATGGGCGGGATGTAAATTGCCAACAGCCACTCTGGAGAAGTGTACGGTGTGTCCTGAAACATTTACAAATCTCAGCTTAGAGAGCATAGGGCACTTCCATTCATGGGCGTATAAATTGGGAAAACTAAAAATCAGCAAGACACAAGCACCCCAAAGTTTAGGGCTGCTCTGTTGACAAGAACCTCCACTTCGTTACACCTTAAATATCCCAGGAAAGAGAAAAATGGATAAAGAAGTTGTGGTCCTTATGTACAATGGAATATCACTCAGCCATGAAATCAACGTCATAAGGCTAGTAGCAGCATGATGAGTGGATTTAGGTACGACGATTCTAAGTGAAATAAGTCACACAGAAAAAGACACTTATCATAAGATATCACCTATAGAGGGAATGTAAAAACCGCTGCCCTTGAACTGAATTACAAAACAGAACAGAGTCACACGGTTAGAAAACACACTATGGCTGCCTAACGGCAAAGGTGAGGTGGGGTGATGCATAAAACAAGGGTTTCAAATTAGCTCAGATACCGTTCCATAAACCTAATACGTAATAGACAAGACCTACTCCTTGCTCAGGGAACTGGACTCAACACCCCCTATTCACCGCCCAAGAGTATATCTGACTAGTAAGAATCTTAAAACCTATGTATTGATATCTCTCTGTAAGTGAGTCAAGTGGGTGTAAAGCTGCATAAACACAGCAGTGAAAAGCAGCTAAACCCCATTATAAAACTCAATTAATTTTAAAAACCCGTGAAACAAAGACAGTGAAAGGGAGAGAAATTCTTACAAAATTCGTTCAGGCGCTGTGATGCCACCTGGATTGACCATATCTAGACCCGCAGCTGATTGAGACATAAGGGTGGACACTCTTGGGGCTGAGGGGTTTGGTGAGGTTCGGTGAGCAAACGCAGACGCTTTACAGTAATACTGCGTGGTACCCATCCCATGGGTCCCAAATCTCCAGGTTCAAGGGCATCTTCCTACATCGAAAACATGCATGAGAAACCCAGAAGATGGTCCACCGAGTGATCGGGAAAGGTTTCTAAAACGCACCTCATTTCTCGTCTCCTTGTGCTCGGGTTCGCCATTCCAGCCGCTTTACTAGCAATCTCCCTCCTTGGAGAATCAGCACCTTTAACCTCCTGTTCCATACAGGTGGCAATTTGAACTGAGGGTGAACGGGAAGACGGGGAACCAATGAGAGACTAGCTCTAGGTATTGGGACAGGCACAGGTCACTCTATTTTCCCATCAGGAAGAAGAATTAACCACAGGCTCAGTCTGCCGCCCGGAAGCAGAATAGGGCCTAAAGCAATCCTGCGCTTTTGCGGCCAGCTCCCAAGAGAGCGAGTTGAAAAATGGAGCTCAGGGGCACTGCAATTCACAAACCTGCAGACTTATAAATGATAACTCTCATCTACAAATATATTGAGGGAAGGCAACAAAGAGGATTTGAAAGCAAGGCAGAATTGCAGGAAACAGATTTCAGGAGGCAGATTCGAATCGCCTTTAAAGCACAGGAAAAGCGGCAAAACCTCGACAATGATGCCCTTGGCCAAAAAGGGCGTATGCGTTTTTTCCTGAATATATTCAGGAAAAAACGCATACGCCCTTTTTGGCCAACCAAGCAACCTGGAAAGGCAAATCAGCACTACAAAGAAGTCTCGCTTCCCATCGGTCAAAAGGGCCATGCTGAATAAAGTTTCAAAACCAGAAATGCAGGACAGGCCACGGAGAAACGGGAGCCTTGCTACGCTGATGGGCGGGATGTAAATTGCCAACAGCCACTCTGGAGAAGTGTACGGTGTGTCCTGAAACATTTACAACACTCAGCTTAGAGAGCATAGGGCACTTCCACTCATGGGCGTATAAATTGGGAAAACTAAAAATCAGCAAGACACAAGCACCCCAAAGTTTAGGGCTGCTCTGTTGACAAGAACCTCCACTTCGTTACACCTTAAATATCCCAGGAAAGAGAAAAATGGATAAAGAAGTTGTGGTCCTTATGTACAATGGAATATCACTCAGCCATGAAATCAACGTCATAAGGCTAGTAGCAGCATGATGAGTGGATTTAGCTACGACGATTCTAAGTCAAATAAGTCACACAGAAAAAGACACTAATCATAAGATATCACCTATAGAGGGAATGTAAAAACCGCTGCCCTTGAACTGAATTACAAAACAGAACAGAGTCACACGGTTAGAAAACACACTATGGCTGCCTAACGGGAAAGGTGAGGTGGGGTGATGCATAAAACAAGGGTTTCAAATTAGCTCAGATACCGTTCCATAAACCCAATACGTAATAGACAAGACCTACTCCTTGCTCAGGGAACTGGACTCAACACCCCCTATTCACCGGCCAAGAGTATATCTGACTAGTAAGAATCTTAAAACCTATGTATTGATATCTCTCTGTAAGTGAGTCAAGTGGGTGTAAAGCTGCATAAACACAGCAGTGAAAAGCAGCTAAACCCCATTATAAAACTCAATTAATTTTAAAAACCCGTGAAACAAAGACAGTGAAAGAGAGAGAAATTCTCACAAAATTCGTTCAGGGGCTGTGATGCCACCTGGATTGACCATACCTAGACCTGCAGCTGATTGAGACATAAGGGTGGACACTCTTGGGGCTGAGAGGTTTGGTGAGGTTGGGTGAGCAAATGCAGACGCTTTAAAGTAATACTGCGTGGTACCCATCCCATGGGTCGCAAATCTCCAGGTTCAAGGGCATCTGCCTACATCGAAAACATGCATGAGAAACCCAGAAGACGGTCCACCGAGTGATTGGGAAAGGTTTCTAAAACGCACCTCATTTCTCGTCTCCTTGTGCTCGGGTTCGCCATTCCAGCCGCTTTACTAGCAATCTCCCTCCTTGGAGAATCAGCACTTTTAACCTCCTGTTCCATACAGGTTGCAATTTGTCCTGAGGGTGAACGGGAAGAGGGGGAACCAATGAGAGACTAGCTCTAGGTGTTGGGACAGGCACAGGTCACTCTATTTTCCCATCAGGAAGAAGAATTAAGCACAGGCTCAGTCTGCCGCCCGGAAGCAGAATAGGGCCTAAAGAAAACCTTGCGCTTTTGCGGCCAGCTCCCAAGAGAGCGAGTTGAAAAATGGAGCTCAGGGGCACTGCAATTCACAAACCTGCAGACTTATAAATGATAACTCTCGTCTACAAATATATTGAGGGAAGGCAACAAAGAGGATTTGAAAGCAAGGCAGAATTGCAGGAAACAGATTTCAGGAGGCAGATTCGAATCGCCTTTAAAGCACAGGAAAAGCGGCAAAACCTCGACAATGATGCCCTTGGCCAAAAAGGGCGCATGCGTTTTTTCCTGAATATATTCAGGAAAAAACGCATACGCCCTTTTTGGCCAACCAAGCAACCTGGAAAGGCAAATCAGCGCTACAAAGAAGTCTCGCTTCCCATCGGTCAAAAGGGCCATGCTGAATAAAGTGTCAAAACCAGAAATGCAGGACAGGCCACGGAGAAACGGGAGCCTTGCTACGCTGATGGGCGGGATGTAAATTGCCAACAGCCACTCTGGAGAAGTGTACGGTGTGTCCTGAAACATTTACAAAACTCAGCTTAGAGAGCATAGGGCACTTCCACTCATGGGCGTATAAATTGGGAAAACTAAAAATCAGCAGGACACAAGCACCCCAAAGTTTAGGGCTGCTCTGTTGACAAGAACCTCCACTTCGTTACACCTTAAATATCCCAGGAAAGGGAAAAATGGATAAAGAAGTTGTGGTCCTTATGTACAATGGAATATCACTCAGCCATGAAATCAACATCATAAGGCTAGTAGCAGCATGATGAGTGGATTTAGGTACGACGATTCTAAGTGAAATAAGTCACACAGAAAAAGACACTTATCATAAGATATCACTTATAGAGGGAATGTAAGAACCGCTACCCTTGAACTGAATTACAAAACAGTACAGAGTCACACGGTTAGAAAACACACTATGGCTGCCTAACGGCAAAGGTGAGGTGGGGTGATGCATAAAACAAGGGTTTCAAATTAGCTCAGATACCGTTCCATAAACCCAATATGTAATAGACAGGACCTACTCCTTGCTCAGGGAACTGGACTCAACACTCCCTATTCACCGCCCAAGAATATATCTGACTAGTAAGAATCTTAAAACTTATGTATTGATATCTCTCTGTAAGTGAGTCAAGTGGGTGTAAAGCTGCATAAACACAGCAGTGAAAAGCAGCTAAACCCCACTATAAAACTCAATTAATTTTAAAAACCCGTGAAACAAAGACAGTGAAAGAGAGAGAAATTCTCACAAAATTCGTTCAGGGGCTGTGATGCCACCTCGATTGACCATATCTAGACCTGCAGCTGATTGAGACATAAGGGTGGACACTCTTGGGGCTGAGAGGTTTGGTGAGGTTGGGTGAGCAAACGCAGACGCTTTAAAGCAATACTGCGTGGTACCCATCCCATGGGTCCCAAATCTCCAGGTTCAAGGGCATCTGCCTACATCGAAAACATGCATGAGAAACCCAGAAGACGGTCCACCGAGTGATTGGGAAAGGTTTTTAAAACGCACCTCATTTCTCGTCTCCTTGTGCTCGGGTTCGCCATTCCAGCCGCTTTACTAGCAATCTCCCTCCTTGGAGAATCAGCACTTTTAACCTCCTGTTCCATACAGGTTGCAATTTGTCCTGAGGGTGAACGGGAAGAGGGGGAACCAATGAGAGACTAGCTCTAGGTGTTGGGACAGGCACAGGTCACTCTATTTTCCCATCAGGAAGAAGAATTAAGCACAGGCTCAGTCTGCCGCCCGGAAGCAGAATAGGGCCTAAAGAAAACCTTGCGCTTTTGCGGCCAGCTCCCACGAGAGCGAGTTGAAAAATGGAGCTCAGGGGCACTGCAATTCACAAACCTGCAGACTTATAAATGATAACTCTCGTCTACAAATATATTGAGGGAAGGCAACAAAGAGGATTTGAAAGCAAGGCAGAATTGCAGGAAACAGATTTCAGGAGGCAGATTCGAATCGCCTTTAAAGCACAGGAAAAGCGGCAAAACCTCGACAATGATGCCCTTGGCCAAAAAGGGCGTATGCGTTTTTTCCTGAATATATTCAGGAAAAAACGCATACGCCCTTTTTGGCCAACCAAGCAACCTGGAAAGGCAAATCAGCGCTACAAAGAAGTCTCGCTTCCCATCGGTCAAAAGGGCCATGCTGAATAAAGTGTCAAAACCAGAAATGCAGGACAGGCCACGGAGAAACGGGAGCCTTGCTACGCTGATGGGCGGGATGTAAATTGCCAACAGCCACTCTGGAGAAGTGTACGGTGTGTCCTGAAACATTTACAAAACTCAGCTTAGAGAGCATAGGGCACTTCCACTCATGGGCGTATAAATTGGGAAAACTAAAAATCAGCAAGACACAAGCACCCCAAAGTTTAGGGCTGCTCTGTTGACAAGAACCTCCACTTCGTTACACCTTAAATATCTCAGGAAAGAGAAAAATGGATAAAGAAGTTGTGGTCCTTATGTACAATGGAATATCACTAAGCCATGAAATCGACGTCATAAGGCTAGTAGCAGCATGATGAGTGGATTTAGGTACGACGATTCTAAGTGTAATAAGTCACACAGAAAAAGACACTTATCATAAGATATCACCTATAGAGGGAATGTAAAAACCGCTGCCCTTGAACTGAATTACAAAACAGAACAGAGTCACACGGTTAGAAAACACACTATGGCTGCCTAACGGGAAAGGTGAGGTGGGGTGATGCATAAAACAAGGGTTTCAAATTAGCTCAGATACCGTTCCATAAACCCAATACGTAATAGACAAGACCTACTCCTTGCTCAGGGAACTGGACTCAACACCCCCTATTCACCGCCCAAGAATATATCTGACTAGTAAGAATCTTAAAACCTATGTATTGATATCTCTCTGTAAGTGAGTCAAGTGGGTGTAAAGCTGCATAAACACAGCAGTGAAAAGCAGCTAAACCCCATTATAAAACTCAATTAATTTTAAAAACCCGTGAAACAAAGACAGTGAAAGAGAGAGAAATTCTCACAAAATTCGTTCAGGGGCTGTGATGCCACCTGGATAGACCATACCTAGACCTGCAGCTGATTGAGACATAAGGGTGGACACTCTTGGGGCTGAGAGGTTTGGTGAGGTTGGGTGAGCAAACGCAGACGCTTTAAAGCAATACTGCGTGGTACCCATCCCATGGGTCCCAAATCTCCAGGTTCAAGGGCATCTGCCTACATCGAAAACATGCATGAGAAACCCAGAAGACGGTCCACCGAGTGATTGGGAAAGGTTTCTAAAACGCACCTCATTTCTCGTCTCCTTGTGCTCGGGTTCGCCATTCCAGCCGCTTTACTAGCAATCTCCCTCCTTGGAGAATCAGCACTTTTAACCTCCTGTTCCATACAGGTTGCAATTTGTCCTGAGGGTGAACGGGAAGAGGGGGAACCAATGAGAGACTAGCTCTAGGTGTTGGGACAGGCACAGGTCACTCTATTTTCCCATCAGGAAGAAGAATTAAGCACAGGCTCAGTCTGCCGCCCGGAAGCAGAATAGGGCCTAAAGAAAACCTTGCGCTTTTGCGGCCAGCTCCCAAGAGAGCGAGTTGAAAAATGGAGCTCAGGGGCACTGCAATTCACAAACCTGCAGACTTATAAATGATAACTCTCGTCTACAAATATATTGAGGGGAGGCAACTAAGAGGATTTGAAAGCAAGGCAGAATTGCAGGAAACAGATTTCAGGAGGCAGATTCGAATCGCCTTTAAAGCACAGGAAAAGCGGCAAAACCTCGACAATGATGCCCTTGGCCAAAAAGGGCGTATGCGTTTTTTCCTGAATATATTCAGGAAAAAACGCATACGCCCTTTTTGGCCAACCAAGCAACCTGGAAAGGCAAATCAGCGCTACAAAGAAGTCTCGCTTCCCATCGGTCAAAAGGGCCATGCTGAATAAAGTGTCAAAACCAGAAATGCAGGACAGGCCACGGAGAAACGGGAGCCTTGCTACGCTGATGGGCGGGATGTAAATTGCCAACAGCCACTCTGTAGAAGTGTACGGTGTGTCCTGAAACATTTACAAAACTCAGCTTAGAGAGCATAGGGCACTTCCACTCATGGGCGTATAAATTGGGAAAACTAAAAATCAGCAGGACACAAGCACCCCAAAGTTTAGGGCTGCTCTGTTGACAAGAACCTCCACTTCGTTACACCTTAAATATCCCAGGAAAGGGAAAAATGGATAAAGAAGTTGTGGTCCTTATGTACAATGGAATATCACTCAGCCATGAAATCAACATCATAAGGCTAGTAGCAGCATGATGAGTGGATTTAGGTACGACGATTCTAAGTGAAATAAGTCACACAGAAAAAGACACTTATCGTAAGATATCACTTATAGAGGGAATGTAAGAACCGCTACCCTTGAACTGAATTACAAAACAGTACAGAGTCACACGGTTAGAAAACACACTATGGCTGCCTAACGGCAAAGGTGAGGTGGGGTGATGCATAAAACAAGGGTTTCAAATTAGCTCAGATACCGTTCCATAAACCCAATATGTAATAGACAGGACCTACTCCTTGCTCAGGGAACTGGACTCAACACCCCCTATTCACCGCCCAAGAATATATCTGACTAGTAAGAATCTTAAAACTTATGTATTGATATCTCTCTGTAAGTGAGTCAAGTGGGTGTAAAGCTGCATAAACACAGCAGTGAAAAGCAGCTAAACCCCACTATAAAACTCAATTAATTTTAAAAACCCGTGAAACAAAGACAGTGAAAGAGAGAGAAATTCTCACAAAATTCGTTCAGGGGCTGTGATGCCACCTCGATTGACCATATCTAGACCTGCAGCCGATTGAGACATAAGGGTGGACACTCTTGGGGCTGAGAGGTTTGGTGAGGTTGGGTGAGCAAACGCAGACGCTTTAAAGTAATACTGTGTGGTACCCATCCCATGGGTCCCAAATCTCCAGGTTCAAGGGCATCTTCCTACATCGAAAACATGCATGAGAAACCCAGAAGATGGTCCACCGAGTGATCGGGAAAGGTTTCTAAAACGCACCTCATTTCTCATCTCCTTGTGCTCGAGTTCGCCATTCCAGCCGCTTTACTAGCAATCTCCCTCCTTGGAGAATCAGCATCTTTAACCTCCTGTTCCATACAGGTTGCAATTTGAACTGAGGATGAACGGGAAGACGGGGAACCAATGAGAGACTAGCTCTAGGTGTTGGGACAGGCACAGGTCACTCTATTTTCCCATCAGGAAGAAGAATTAACCACAGGCTCAGTCTGCCGCCCGGAAGCAGAATAGGGCCTAAAGCAATCCTGCACTTTTGCGGCCAGCTCCCAAGAGAGCGAGTTGAAAAATGGAGCTCAGGGGCACTGCAATTCACAAACCTGCAGACTTATAAATGATAACTCTCGTCTACAAATATATTGAGGGAAGGCAACAAAGAGGATTTGAAAGCAAGGCAGAATTGCAGGAAACAGATTTCAGGAGGCAGATTCGAATCGCCTTTAAAGCACAGGAAAAGCGGCAAAACCTCGACAATGATGCACTTGGCCAAAAAGGGCGTATGCGTTTTTTCCTGAATATATTCAGGAAAAAACGCATACGCCCTTTTTGGCCAACCAAGCAACCTGGAAAGGCAAATCAGCGCTACAAAGAAGTCTCGCTTCCCATCGGTCAAAAGGGCCATGCTGAATAAAGTGTCAAAACCAGAAATGCAGGACAGGCCACGGAGAAACGGGAGCCTTGCTACGCTGATGGGCGGGATGTAAATTGCCAACAGCCACTCTGGAGAAGTGTACGGTGTGTCCTGAAACATTTACAAAACTCAGCTTAGAGAGCATAGGGCACTTCCACTCATGGGCGTATAAATTGGGAAAACTAAAAATCAGCAAGACACAAGCACCCCAAAGTTTAGGGCTGCTCTGTTGACAAGAACCTCCACTTCGTTACACCTTAAATATCCCAGGAAAGAGAAAAATGGATAAAGAAGTTGTGGTCCGTATGTACAATGGAATATCACTAAGCCATGAAATCGACGTCATAAGGCTAGTAGCAGCATGATGAGTGGATTTAGGTACGACGATTCTAAGTGTAATAAGTCACACAGAAAAAGACACTTATCATAAGATATCACCTATAGAGGGAATGTAAAAACCGCTGCCCTTGAACTGAATTACAAAACAGAACAGAGTCACACGGTTAGAAAACACACTATGGCTGCCTAACGGGAAAGGTGAGGTGGGGTGATGCATAAAACAAGGGTTTCAAATTAGCTCAGATACCGTTCCATAAACCCAATACGTAATAGACAAGACCTACTCCTTGCTCAGGGAACTGGACTCAACACCCCCTATTCACCGCCCAAGAATATATCTGACTAGTAAGAATCTTAAAACTTATGTATTGATATCTCTCTGTAAGTGAGTCAAGTGGGTGTAAAGCTGCATAAACACAGCAGTGAAAAGCAGCTAAACCCCATTATAAAACTCAATTAATTTTAAAAACCCGTGAAACAAAGACAGTGAAAAAGAGAGAAATTCTCACAAAATTCGTTCAGGGGCTGTGATGCCACCTCGATTGACCATATCTAGACCTGCAGCCGATTGAGACATAAGGGTGGACACTCTTGGGGCTGAGAGGTTTGGTGAGGTTGGGTGAGCAAACGCAGACGCTTTAAAGTAATACTGTGTGGTACCCATCCCATGGGTCCCAAATCTCCAGGTTCAAGGGCATCTTCCTACATCGAAAACATGCATGAGAAACCCAGAAGATGGTCCACCGAGTGATCGGGAAAGGTTTCTAAAACGCACCTCATTTCTCATCTCCTTGTGCTCGAGTTCGTCATTCCAGCCCCTTTACTAGCAATCTCCCTCGTTGGAGAATCACCACCTTTAACCTCCTGTTCCATACAGGTGGCAATTTGAACTGAGGATGAACGGGAAGACGGGGAACCAATGAGAGACTAGCTCTAGGTGTTGGGACAGGCACAGGTCACTCTATTTTCCCATCAGGAAGAAGAATTAACCACAGGCTCAGTCTGCCGCCCGGAAGCAGAATAGGGCCTAAAGCAATCCTGCGCTTTTGCGGCCAGCTCCCAAGAGAGCGAGTTGAAAAATGGAGCTCAGGGGCACTGCAATTCACAAACCTGCAGACTTATAAATGATAACTCTCGTCTACAAATATATTGAGGGAAGGCAACAAAGAGGATTTGAAAGCAAGGCAGAATTGCAGGAAACAGATTTCAGGAGGCAGATTCGAATCGCCTTTAAAGCACAGGAAAAGCGGCAAAACCTCGACAATGATGCCCTTGGCCAAAAAGGGCGTATGCGTTTTTTCCTGAATATATTCAGGAAAAAACGCATACGCCCTTTTTGGCCAACCAAGCAACCTGGAAAGGCAAATCAGCGCTACAAAGAAGTCTCGCTTCCCATCGGTCAAAAGGGCCATGCTGAATAAAGTGTCAAAACCAGAAATGCAGGACAGGCCACGGAGAAACGGGAGCCTTGCTACGCTGATGGGCGGGATGTAAATTGCCAACAGCCACTCTGGAGAAGTGTACGGTGTGTCCTGAAACATTTACAAAACTCAGCTTAGAGAGCATAGGGCACTTCCACTCATGGGCGTATACATTGGGAAAACTAGAAATCAGCAAGACACAAGCACCCCAAAGTTTAGGGCTGCTCTGTTGACAAGAACCTCCACTTCGTTACACCTTAAATATCCCAGGAAAGAGAAAAATGGATAAAGAAGTTGTGGTCCTTATGTACAATGGAATATCACTCAGCCATGAAATCAACGTCATAAGGCTAGTAGCAGCATGATGAGTGGATTTAGGTACGACGATTCTAAGTCAAATAAGTCACACAGAAAAAGACACTAATCATAAGATATCACCTATAGAGGGAATGTAAAAACCGCTGCCATTGAACTGAATTACAAAACAGAACAGAGTCACACGGTTAGAAAACACACTATGGCTGCCTAACGGCAAAGGTGAGGTGGGGTGATGCATAAAACAAGGGTTTCAAATTAGCTCAGATACCGTTCCATAAACCCAATACGTAATAGACAAGACCTACTCCTTGCTCAGGGAACTGGACTCAACACCCCCTATTCACCGGCCAAGAGTATATCTGACTAGTAAGAATCTTAAAACCTATGTATTGATATCTCTCTGTAAGTGAGTCAAGTGGGTGTAAAGCTGCATAAACACAGCAGTGAAAAGCAGCTAAACCCCATTATAAAACTCAATTAATTTTAAAAACCCGTGAAACAAAGACAGTGAAAGAGAGAGAAATTCTCACAAAATTCGTTCAGGGGCTGTGATGCCACCTGGATTGACCATACCTAGACCTGCAGCTGATTGAGACATAAGGGTGGACACTCTTGGGGCTGAGAGGTTTGGTGAGGTTGGGTGAGCAAACGCAGACGCTTTAAAGTAATACTGCGTGGTACCCATCCCATGGGTCCCAAATCTCCAGGTTCAAGGGCATCTGCCTACATCGAAAACATGCATGAGAAACCCAGAAGACGGTCCACCGAGTGATTGGGAAAGGTTTCTAAAACGCACCTCATTTCTCGTCTCCTTGTGCTCGGGTTCGCCATTCCAGCCGCTTTACTAGCAATCTCCCTCCTTGGAGAATCAGCACTTTTAACCTTCTGTTCCATACAGGTTGCAATTTGTCCTGAGGGTGAACGGGAAGAGGGGGAACCAATGAGAGACTAGCTCTAGGTGTTGGGACAGGCACAGGTCACTCTATTTTCCCATCAGGAAGAAGAATTAAGCACAGGCTCAGTCTGCCGCCCGGAAGCAGAATAGGGCCTAAAGAAAACCTTGCGCTTTTGCGGCCAGCTCCCAAGAGAGCGAGTTGAAAAATGGAGCTCAGGGGCACTGCAATTCACAAACCTGCAGACTTATAAATGATAACTCTCGTCTACAAATATATTGAGGGAAGGCAACTAAGAGGATTTGAAAGCAAGGCAGAATTGCAGGAAACAGATTTCAGGAGGCAGATTCGAATCGCCTTTAAAGCACAGGAAAAGCGGCAAAACCTCGACAATGATGCCCTTGGCCAAAAAGGGCGTATGCGTTTTTTCCTGAATATATTCAGGAAAAAACGCATACGCCCTTTTTGGCCAACCAAGCAACCTGGAAAGGCAAATCAGCGTTACAAAGAAGTCTCGCTTCCCATCGGTCAAAAGGGCCATGCTGAATAAAGTGTCAAAACCAGAAATGCAGGACAGGCCACGGAGAAACGGGAGCCTTGCTACGCTGATGGGCGGGATGTAAATTGCCAACAGCCACTCTGGAGAAGTGTACGGTGTGTCCTGAAACATTTACAAAACTCAGCTTAGAGAGCATAGGGCACTTCCACTCATGGGCGTATAAATTGGGAAAACTAAAAATCAGCAGGACACAAGCACCCCAAAGTTTAGGGCTGCTCTGTTGACAAGAACCTCCACTTCGTTACACCTTAAATATCCCAGGAAAGGGAAAAATGGATAAAGAAGTTGTGGTCCTTATGTACAATGGAATATCACTCAGCCATGAAATCAACATCATAAGGCTAGTAGCAGCATGATGAGTGGATTTAGGTACGACGATTCTAAGTGAAATAAGTCACACAGAAAAAGACACTTATCGTAAGATATCACTTATAGAGGGAATGTAAGAACCGCTACCCTTGAACTGAATTACAAAACAGTACAGAGTCACACGGTTAGAAAACACACTATGGCTGCCTAACGGCAAAGGTGAGGTGGGGTGATGCATAAAACAAGGGTTTCAAATTAGCTCAGATACCGTTCCATAAACCCAATATGTAATAGACAGGACCTACTCCTTGCTCAGGGAAGTGGACTCAACACCCCCTATTCACCGCCCAAGAATATATCTGACTAGTAAGAATCTTAAAACTTATGTA
Source organism: Eschrichtius robustus (assembly GCF_028021215.1). Taxonomy (NCBI): domain Eukaryota; kingdom Metazoa; phylum Chordata; class Mammalia; order Artiodactyla; family Eschrichtiidae; genus Eschrichtius; species Eschrichtius robustus. The sequence goes on along the minus strand of NC_090830.1, from coordinate 22,917,581 downwards.
TTGATATCTCTCTGTAAGTGAGTCAAGTGGGTGTAAAGCTGCATAAACACAGCAGTGAAAAGCAGCTAAACCCCACTATAAAACTCAATTAATTTTAAAAACCCGTGAAACAAAGACAGTGAAAGAGAGAGAAATTCTCACAAAATTCGTTCAGGGGCTGTGATGCCACCTCGATTGACCATATCTAGACCTGCAGCCGATTGAGACATAAGGGTGGACACTCTTGGGGCTGAGAGGTTTGGTGAGGTTGGGTGAGCAAACGCAGACGCTTTAAAGTAATACTGTGTGGTACCCATCCCATGGGTCCCAAATCTCCAGGTTCAAGGGCATCTTCCTACATCGAAAACATGCATGAGAAAGCCAGAAGATGGTCCACCGAGTGATCGGGAAAGGTTTCTAAAACGCACCTCATTTCTCATCTCCTTGTGCTCGAGTTCGCCATTCCAGCCGCTTTACTAGCAATCTCCCTCCTTGGAGAATCAGCATCTTTAACCTCCTGTTCCATACAGGTTGCAATTTGAACTGAGGATGAACGGGAAGACGGGGAACCAATGAGAGACTAGCTCTAGGTGTTGGGACAGGCACAGGTCACTCTATTTTCCCATCAGGAAGAAGAATTAAGCACAGGCTCAGTCTGCCGCCCGGAAGCAGAATAGGGCCTAAAGCAATCCTGCACTTTTGCGGCCAGCTCCCAAGAGAGCGAGTTGAAAAATGGAGCTCAGGGGCACTGCAATTCACAAACCTGCAGACTTATAAATGATAACTCTCGTCTACAAATATATTGAGGGAAGGCAACAAAGAGGATTTGAAAGCAAGGCAGAATTGCAGGAAACAGATTTCAGGAGGCAGATTCGAATCGCCTTTAAAGCACAGGAAAAGCGGCAAAACCTCGACAATGATGCCCTTGGCCAAAAAGGGCGTATGCGTTTTTTCCTGAATATATTCAGGAAAAAACGCATACGCCCTTTTTGGCCAACCAAGCAACCTGGAAAGGCAAATCAGCGCTACAAAGAAGTCTCGCTTCCCATCGGTCAAAAGGGCCATGCTGAATAAAGTGTCAAAACCAGAAATGCAGGACAGGCCACGGAGAAACGGGAGCCTTGCTACGCTGATGGGCGGGATGTAAATTGCCAACAGCCACTCTGGAGAAGTGTACGGTGTGTCCTGAAACATTTACAAAACTCAGCTTAGAGAGCATAGGGCACTTCCACTCATGGGCGTATAAATTGGGAAAACTAAAAATCAGCAAGACACAAGCACCCCAAAGTTTAGGGCTGCTCTGTTGACAAGAACCTCCACTTCGTTACACCTTAAATATCTCAGGAAAGAGAAAAATGGATAAAGAAGTTGTGGTCCTTATGTACAATGGAATATCACTAAGCCATGAAATCGACGTCATAAGGCTAGTAGCAGCATGATGAGTGGATTTAGGTACGACGATTCTAAGTGTAATAAGTCACACAGAAAAAGACACTTATCATAAGATATCACCTATAGAGGGAATGTAAAAACCGCTGCCCTTGAACTGAATTACAAAACAGAACAGAGTCACACGGTTAGAAAACACACTATGGCTGCCTAACGGGAAAGGTGAGGTGGGGTGATGCATAAAACAAGGGTTTCAAATTAGCTCAGATACCGTTCCATAAACCCAATACGTAATAGACAAGACCTACTCCTTGCTCAGGGAACTGGACTCAACACCCCCTATTCACCGCCCAAGAATATATCTGACTAGTAAGAATCTTAAAACTTATGTATTGATATCTCTCTGTAAGTGAGTCAAGTGGGTGTAAAGCTGCATAAACACAGCAGTGAAAAGCAGCTAAACCCCATTATAAAACTCAATTAATTTTAAAAACCCGTGAAACAAAGACAGTGAAAGAGAGAGAAATTCTCACAAAATTCGTTCAGGGGCTGTGATGCCACCTCGATTGACCATATCTAGACCTGCAGCCGATTGAGACATAAGGGTGGACACTCTTGGGGCTGAGAGGTTTGGTGAGGTTGGGTGAGCAAACGCAGACGCTTTAAAGTAATACTGTGTGGTACCCATCCCATGGGTCCCAAATCTCCAGGTTCAAGGGTATCTTCCTACATCGAAAACATGCATGAGAAACCCAGAAGATGGTCCACCGAGTGATCGGGAAAGGTTTCTAAAACGCACCTCATTTCTCATCTCCTTGTGCTCGAGTTCGTCATTCCAGCCGCTTTACTAGCAATCTCCCTCGTTGGAGAATCAGCACCTTTAACCTCCTGTTCCATACAGGTGGCAATTTGAACTGAGGATGAACGGGAAGACGGGGAACCAATGAGAGACTAGCTCTAGGTGTTGGGACAGGCACAGGTCACTCTATTTTCCCATCAGGAAGAAGAATTAACCACAGGCTCAGTCTGCCGCCCGGAATCAGAATAGGGCCTAAAGCAATCCTGCGCTTTTGCGGCCAGCTCCCAAGAGAGCGAGTTGAAAAATGGAGCTCAGGGGCACTGCAATTCACAAACCTGCAGACTTATAATTGATAACTCTCGTCTACAAATATATTGAGGGAAGGCAACAAAGAGGATTTGAAAGCAAGGCAGAATTGCAGGAAACAGATTTCAGGAGGCAGATTCGAATCGCCTTTAAAGCACAGGAAAAGCGGCAAAACCTCGACAATGATGCCCTTGGCCAAAAAGGGCGTATGCGTTTTTTCCTGAATATATTCAGGAAAAAACGCATACGCCCTTTTTGGCCAACCAAGCAACCTGGAAAGGCAAATCAGCGCTACAAAGAAGTCTCGCTTCCCATCGGTCAAAAGGGCCATGCTGAATAAAGTGTCAAAACCAGAAATGCAGGACAGGCCACGGAGAAACGGGAGCCTTGCTACGCTGATGGGCGGGATGTAAATTGCCAACAGCCACTCTGGAGAAGTGTACGGTGTGTCCTGAAACATTTACAAAACTCAGCTTAGAGAGCATAGGGCACTTCCACTCATGGGCGTATACATTGGGAAAACTAGAAATCAGCAAGACACAAGCACCCCAAAGTTTAGGGCTGCTCTGTTGACAAGAACCTCCACTTCGTTACACCTTAAATATCCCAGGAAAGAGAAAAATGGATAAAGAAGTTGTGGTCCTTATGTACAATGGAATATCACTCAGCCATGAAATCAACGTCATAAGGCTAGTAGCAGCATGATGAGTGGATTTAGGTACGACGATTCTAAGTCAAATAAGTCACACAGAAAAAGACACTTATCATAAGATATCACCTATAGAGGGAATGTTAAAAACCGCTGCCATTGAACTGAATTACAAAATAGAACAGAGTCACACGGTTAGAAAACACACTATGGCTGCCTAACGGCAAAGGTGAGGTGGGGTGATGCATAAAACAAGGGTTTCAAATTAGCTCAGATACCGTTCCATAAACCCAATACGTAATAGACAAGACCTACTCCTTGCTCAGGGAACTGGACTCAACACCCCCTATTCACCGCCCAAGAGTATATCTGACTAGTAAGAATCTTAAAACCTATGTATTGATATCTCTCTGTAAGTGAGTCAAGTGGGTGTAAAGCTGCATAAACACAGCAGTGAAAAGCAGCTAAACCCCATTATAAAACTCAATTAATTTTAAAAACCCGTGAAACAAAGACAGTGAAAGAGAGAGAAATTCTCACAAAATTCGTTCAGGGGCTGTGATGCCACCTGGATTGACCATACCTAGACCTGCAGCTGATTGAGACATAAGGGTGGACACTCTTGGGGCTGAGAGGTTTGGTGAGGTTGGGTGAGCAAACGCAGACGCTTTAAAGTAATACTGCGTGGTACCCATCCCATGGGTCCCAAATCTCCAGGTTCAAGGGCATCTGCCTACATCGAAAACATGCATGAGAAACCCAGAAGACGGTGCACCGAGTGATTGGGAAAGGTTTCTAAAACGCACCTCATTTCTCGTCTCCTTGTGCTCGGGTTCGCCATTCCAGCCGCTTTACTAGCAATCTCCCTCCTTGGAGAATCAGCACTTTTAACCTCCTGTTCCATACAGGTTGCAATTTGTCCTGAGGGTGAACGGGAAGAGGGGGAACCAATGAGAGACTAGCTCTAGGTGTTGGGACAGGCACAGGTCACTCTATTTTCCCATCAGGAAGAAGAATTAAGCACAGGCTCAGTCTGCCGCCCGGAAGCAGAATAGGGCCTAAAGAAAACCTTGCGCTTTTGCGGCCAGCTCCCAAGAGAGCGAGTTGAAAAATGGAGCTCAGGGGCACTGCAATTCACAAACCTGCAGACTTATAAATGATAACTCTCGTCTACAAATATATTGAGGGAAGGCAACTAAGAGGATTTGAAAGCAAGGCAGAATTGCAGGAAACAGATTTCAGGAGGCAGATTCGAATCGCCTTTAAAGCACAGGAAAAGCGGCAAAACCTCGACAATGATGCCCTTGGCCAAAAAGGGCGTATGCGTTTTTTCCTGAATATATTCAGGAAAAAACGCATACGCCCTTTTTGGCCAACCAAGCAACCTGGAAAGGCAAATCAGCGCTACAAAGAAGTCTCGCTTCCCATCGGTCAAAAGGGCCATGCTGAATAAAGTGTCAAAACCAGAAATGCAGGACAGGCCACGGAGAAACGGGAGCCTTGCTACGCTGATGGGCGGGATGTAAATTGCCAACAGCCACTCTGGAGAAGTGTACGGTGTGTCCTGAAACATTTACAAAACTCAGCTTAGAGAGCATAGGGCACTTCCACTCATGGGCGTATACATTGGGAAAACTAAAAATCAGCAGGACACAAGCACCCCAAAGTTTAGGGCTGCTCTGTTGACAAGAACCTCCACTTCGTTACACCTTAAATATCCCAGGAAAGGGAAAAATGGATAAAGAAGTTGTGGTCCTTATGTACAATGGAATATCACTCAGCCATGAAATCAACATCATAAGGCTAGTAGCAGCATGATGAGTGGATTTAGGTACGACGATTCTAAGTGAAATAAGTCACACAGAAAAAGACACTTATCGTAAGATATCACTTATAGAGGGAATGTAAGAACCGCTACCCTTGAACTGAATTACAAAACAGTACAGAGTCACACGGTTAGAAAACACACTATGGCTGCCTAACGGCAAAGGTGAGGTGGGGTGATGCATAAAACAAGGGTTTCAAATTAGCTCAGATACCGTTCCATAAACCCAATATGTAATAGACAGGACCTACTCCTTGCTCAGGGAAGTGGACTCAACACCCCCTATTCACCGCCCAAGAATATATCTGACTAGTAAGAATCTTAAAACTTATGTATTGATATCTCTCTGTAAGTGAGTCAAGTGGGTGTAAAGCTGCATAAACACAGCAGTGAAAAGCAGCTAAACCCCACTATAAAACTCAATTAATTTTAAAAACCCGTGAAACAAAGACAGTGAAAGAGAGAGAAATTCTCACAAAATTCGTTCAGGGGCTGTGATGCCACCTCGATTGACCATATCTAGACCTGCAGCCGATTGAGACATAAGGGTGGACACTCTTGGGGCTGAGAGGTTTGGTGAGGTTGGGTGAGCAAACGCAGACGCTTTAAAGTAATACTGTGTGGTACCCATCCCATGGGTCCCAAATCTCCAGGTTCAAGGGCATCTTCCTACATCGAAAACATGCATGAGAAAGCCAGAAGATGGTCCACCGAGTGATCGGGAAAGGTTTCTAAAACGCACCTCATTTCTCATCTCCTTGTGCTCGAGTTCGCCATTCCAGCCGCTTTACTAGCAATCTCCCTCCTTGGAGAATCAGCATCTTTAACCTCCTGTTCCATACAGGTTGCAATTTGAACTGAGGATGAACGGGAAGACGGGGAACCAATGAGAGACTAGCTCTAGGTGTTGGGACAGGCACAGGTCACTCTATTTTCCCATCAGGAAGAAGAATTAACCACAGGCTCAGTCTGCCGCCCGGAAGCAGAATAGGGCCTAAAGCAATCCTGCACTTTTGCGGCCAGCTCCCAAGAGAGCGAGTTGAAAAATGGAGCTCAGGGGCACTGCAATTCACAAACCTGCAGACTTATAAATGATAACTCTCGTCTACAAATATATTGAGGGAAGGCAACAAAGAGGATTTGAAAGCAAGGCAGAATTGCAGGAAACAGATTTCAGGAGGCAGATTCGAATCGCCTTTAAAGCACAGGAAAAGCGGCAAAACCTCGACAATGATGCCCTTGGCCAAAAAGGGCGTATGCGTTTTTTCCTGAATATATTCAGGAAAAAACGCATACGCCCTTTTTGGCCAACCAAGCAACCTGGAAAGGCAAATCAGCGCTACAAAGAAGTCTCGCTTCCCATCGGTCAAAAGGGCCATGCTGAATAAAGTGTCAAAACCAGAAATGCAGGACAGGCCACGGAGAAACGGGAGCCTTGCTACGCTGATGGGCGGGATGTAAATTGCCAACAGCCACTCTGGAGAAGTGTACGGTGTGTCCTGAAACATTTACAAAACTCAGCTTAGAGAGCATAGGGCACTTCCACTCATGGGCGTATAAATTGGGAAAACTAAAAATCAGCAAGACACAAGCACCCCAAAGTTTAGGGCTGCTCTGTTGACAAGAACCTCCACTTCGTTACACCTTAAATATCTCAGGAAAGAGAAAAATGGATAAAGAAGTTGTGGTCCTTATGTACAATGGAATATCACTAAGCCATGAAATCGACGTCATAAGGCTAGTAGCAGCATGATGAGTGGATTTAGGTACGACGATTCTAAGTGTAATAAGTCACACAGAAAAAGACACTTATCATAAGATATCACCTATAGAGGGAATGTAAAAACCGCTGCCCTTGAACTGAATTACAAAACAGAACAGAGTCACACGGTTAGAAAACACACTATGGCTGCCTAACGGGAAAGGTGAGGTGGGGTGATGCATAAAACAAGGGTTTCAAATTAGCTCAGATACCGTTCCATAAACCCAATACGTAATAGACAAGACCTACTCCTTGCTCAGGGAACTGGACTCAACACCCCCTATTCACCGCCCAAGAATATATCTGACTAGTAAGAATCTTAAAACTTATGTATTGATATCTCTCTGTAAGTGAGTCAAGTGGGTGTAAAGCTGCATAAACACAGCAGTGAAAAGCAGCTAAACCCCATTATAAAACTCAATTAATTTTAAAAACCCGTGAAACAAAGACAGTGAAAGAGAGAGAAATTCTCACAAAATTCGTTCAGGGGCTGTGATGCCACCTCGATTGACCATATCTAGACCTGCAGCCGATTGAGACATAAGGGTGGACACTCTTGGGGCTGAGAGGTTTGGTGAGGTTGGGTGAGCAAACGCAGACGCTTTAAAGTAATACTGTGTGGTACCCATCCCATGGGTCCCAAATCTCCAGGTTCAAGGGCATCTTCCTACATCGAAAACATGCATGAGAAACCCAGAAGATGGTCCACCGAGTGATCGGGAAAGGTTTCTAAAACGCACCTCATTTCTCATCTCCTTGTGCTCGAGTTCGTCATTCCAGCCGCTTTACTAGCAATCTCCCTCGTTGGAGAATCAGCACCTTTAACCTCCTGTTCCATACAGGTGGCAATTTGAACTGAGGATGAACGGGAAGACGGGGAACCAATGAGAGACTAGCTCTAGGTGTTGGGACAGGCACAGGTCACTCTATTTTCCCATCAGGAAGAAGAATTAACCACAGGCTCAGTCTGCCGCCCGGAAGCAGAATAGGGCCTAAAGCAATCCTGCGCTTTTGCGGCCAGCTCCCAAGAGAGCGAGTTGAAAAATGGAGCTCAGGGGCACTGCAATTCACAAACCTGCAGACTTATAATTGATAACTCTCGTCTACAAATATATTGAGGGAAGGCAACAAAGAGGATTTGAAAGCAAGGCAGAATTGCAGGAAACAGATTTCAGGAGGCAGATTCGAATCGCCTTTAAAGCACAGGAAAAGCGGCAAAACCTCGACAATGATGCCCTTGGCCAAAAAGGGCGTATGCGTTTTTTCCTGAATATATTCAGGAAAAAACGCATACGCCCTTTTTGGCCAACCAAGCAACCTGGAAAGGCAAATCAGCGCTACAAAGAAGTCTCGCTTCCCATCGGTCAAAAGGGCCATGCTGAATAAAGTGTCAAAACCAGAAATGCAGGACAGGCCACGGAGAAACGGGAGCCTTGCTACGCTGATGGGCGGGATGTAAATTGCCAACAGCCACTCTGGAGAAGTGTACGGTGTGTCCTGAAACATTTACAAAACTCAGCTTAGACAGCATAGGGCACTTCCACTCATGGGCGTATAAATTGGGAAAACTAAAAATCAGCAAGACACAAGCACCCCAAAGTTTAGGGCTGCTCTGTTGACAAGAACCTCCACTTCGTTACACCTTAAATATCCCAGGAAAGAGAAAAATGGATAAAGAAGTTGTGGTCCGTATGTACAATGGAATATCACTAAGCCATGAAATCAACGTCATAAGGCTAGTAGCAGCATGATGAGTGGATTTAGGTACGACGATTCTAAGTGTAATAAGTCACACAGAAAAAGACACTTATCATAAGATATCACCTATAGAGGGAATGTAAAAACCGCTGTCCTTGAACTGAATTACAAAACAGAACAGAGTCACACGGTTAGAAAACACACTATGGCTGCCTAACGGGAAAGGTGAGGTGGGGTGATGCATAAAACAAGGGTTTCAAATTAGCTCAGATACCGTTCCATAAACCCAATACGTAATAGACAAGACCTACTCCTTGCTCAGGGAACTGGACTCAACACCCCCTATTCACCGCCCAAGAGTATATCTGACTAGTAAGAATCTTAAAACCTATGTATTGATATCTCTCTGTAAGTGAGTCAAGTGGGTGTAAAGCTGCATAAACACAGCAGTGAAAAGCAGCTAAACCCCATTATAAAACTCAATTAATTTTAAAAACCCGTGAAACAAAGACAGTGAAAGGGAGAGAAATTCTTACAAAATTCGTTCAGGCGCTGTGATGCCACCTGGATTGACCATATCTAGACCCGCAGCTGATTGAGACATAAGGGTGGACACTCTTGGGGCTGAGGGGTTTGGTGAGGTTCGGTGAGCAAACGCAGACGCTTTAAAGTAATACTGCGTGGTACCCATCCCATGGGTCCCAAATCTCCAGGTTCAAGGGCATCTTCCTACATCGAAAACATGCATGAGAAACCCAGAAGATGGTCCACCGAGTGATCGGGAAAGGTTTCTAAAACGCACCTCATTTCTCGTCTCCTTGTGCTCGGGTTCGCCATTCCAGCCGCTTTACTAGCAATCTCCCTCCTTGGAGAATCAGCACCTTTAACCTCCTGTTCCATACAGGTGGCAATTTGAACTGAGGATGAACGGGAAGACGGGGAACCAATGAGAGACTAGCTCTAGGTGTTGGGACAGGCACAGGTCACTCTATTTTCCCATCAGGAAGAAGAATTAACCACAGGCTCAGTCTGCCGCCCGGAAGCAGAATAGGGCCTAAAGCAATCCTGCGCTTTTGCGGCCAGCTCCCAAGAGAGCGAGTTGAAAAATGGAGCTCAGGGGCACTGCAATTCACAAACCTGCAGACTTATAATTGATAACTCTCGTCTACAAATATATTGAGGGAAGGCAACAAAGAGGATTTGAAAGCAAGGCAGAATTGCAGGAAACAGATTTCAGGAGGCAGATTCGAATCGCCTTTAAAGCACAGGAAAAGCGGCAAAACCTCGACAATGATGCCCTTGGCCAAAAAGGGCGTATGCGTTTTTTCCTGAATATATTCAGGAAAAAACGCATACGCCCTTTTTGGCCAACCAAGCAACCTGGAAAGGCAAATCAGCGCTACAAAGAAGTCTCGCTTCCCATCGGTCAAAAGGGCCATGCTGAATAAAGTGTCAAAACCAGAAATGCAGGACAGGCCACGGAGAAACGGGAGCCTTGCTACGCTGATGGGCGGGATGTAAATTGCCAACAGCCACTCTGGAGAAGTGTACGGTGTGTCCTGAAACATTTACAAAACTCAGCTTAGAGAGCATAGGGCACTTCCACTCATGGGCGTATACATTGGGAAAACTAGAAATCAGCAAGACACAAGCACCCCAAAGTTTAGGGCTGCTCTGTTGACAAGAACCTCCACTTCGTTACACCTTAAATATCCCAGGAAAGAGAAAAATGGATAAAGAAGTTGTGGTCCTTATGTACAATGGAATATCACTAAGCCATGAAATCGACGTCATAAGGCTAGTAGCAGCATGATGAGTGGATTTAGGTACGACGATTCTAAGTGTAATAAGTCACACAGAAAAAGACACTTATCATAAAATATCACCTATAGAGGGAATGTAAAAACCGCTGCCCTTGAACTGAATTACAAAACAGAACAGAGTCACACGGTTAGAAAACACACTATGGCTGCCTAACGGGAAAGGTGAGGTGGGGTGATGCATAAAACAAGGGTTTCAAATTAGCTCAGATACCGTTCCATAAACCCAATACGTAATAGACAAGACCTACTCCTTGCTCAGGGAACTGGACTCAACACCCCCTATTCACCGCCCAAGAATATATCTGACTAGTAAGAATCTTAAAACTTATGTATTGATATCTCTCTGTAAGTGAGTCAAGTGGGTGTAAAGCTGCATAAACACAGCAGTGAAAAGCAGCTAAACCCCATTATAAAACTCAATTAATTTTAAAAACCCGTGAAACAAAGACAGTGAAAGAGAGAGAAATTCTCACAAAATTCGTTCAGGGGCTGTGATGCCACCTCGATTGACCATACCTAGACCTGCAGCCGATTGAGACATAAGGGTGGACACTCTTGGGGCTGAGAGGTTTGGTGAGGTTGGGTGAGCAAACGCAGACGCTTTAAAGTAATACTGTGTGGTACCCATCCCATGGGTCCCAAATCTCCAGGTTCAAGGGCATCTTCCTACATCGAAAACATGCATGAGAAAGCCAGAAGATGGTCCACCGAGTGATCGGGAAAGGTTTCTAAAACGCACCTCATTTCTCATCTCCTTGTGCTCGAGTTCGTCATTCCAGCCGCTTTACTAGCAATCTCCCTCGTTGGAGAATCACCACCTTTAACCTCCTGTTCCATACAGGTGGCAATTTGAACTGAGGATGAACGGGAAGATGGGGAACCAATGAGAGACTAGCTCTAGGTGTTGGGACAGGCACAGGTCACTCTATTTTCCCATCAGGAAGAAGAATTAACCACAGGCTCAGTCTGCCGCCCGGAAGCAGAATAGGGCCTAAAGCAATCCTGCGCTTTTGCGGCCAGCTCCCAAGAGAGCGAGTTGAAAAATGGAGCTCAGGGGCACTGCAATTCACAAACCTGCAGACTTATAAATGATAACTCTCGTCTACAAATATATTGAGGGAAGGCAACAAAGAGGATTTGAAAGCAAGGCAGAATTGCAGGAAACAGATTTCAGGAGGCAGATTCGAATCGCCTTTAAAGCACAGGAAAAGCGGCAAAACCTCGACAATGATGCCCTTGGCCAAAAAGGGCGTATGCGTTTTTTCCTGAATATATTCAGGAAAAAACGCATACGCCCTTTTTGGCCAACCAAGCAACCTGGAAAGGCAAATCAGCGCTACAAAGAAGTCTCGCTTCCCATCGGTCAAAAGGGCCATGGTGAATAAAGTGTCAAAACCAGAAATGCAGGACAGGCCACGGAGAAACGGGAGCCTTGCTACGCTGATGGGCGGGATGTAAATTGCCAACAGCCACTCTGGAGAAGTGTACGGTGTGTCCTGAAACATTTACAAAACTCAGCTTAGAGAGCATAGGGCACTTCCACTCATGGGCGTATACATTGGGAAAACTAGAAATCAGCAAGACACAAGCACCCCAAAGTTTAGGGCTGCTCTGTTGACAAGAACCTCCACTTCGTTACACCTTAAATATCCCAGGAAAGAGAAAAATGGATAAAGAAGTTGTGGTCCGTATGTACAATGGAATATCACTCAGCCATGAAATCAACGTCATAAGGCTAGTAGCAGCATGATGAGTGGATTTAGGTACGACGATTCTAAGTGTAATAAGTCACACAGAAAAAGTCACTTATCATAAGATATCACTTATAGAGGGAATGTAAAACCCGCTACCCTTGAACTGAATTACAAAACAGAACAGAGTCACACGGTTAGAAAACACACTATGGCTGCCTAACGGGAAAGGTGAGGTGGGGTGATGTATAAAACAAGGGTTTCAAATTAGCTCAGATACCGTTCCATAAACCCAATACGTAATAGACAAGACCTACTCCTTGCTCAGGGAACTGGACTCGACACCCCCTATTCACCGCCCAAGAATATATCTGACTAGTAAGAATCTTAAAACCTATGTATTGATATCTCTCTGTAAGTGAGTCAAGTGGGTGTAAAGCTGCATAAACACAGCAGTGAAAAGCAGCTAAACCCCATTATAAAACTCAATTAATTTTAAAAACCCGTGAAACAAAGACAGTGAAAGAGAGAGAAATTCTCACAAAATTCGTTCAGGGGCTGTGATGCCACCTGGATTGACCATACCTAGACCTGCAGCTGATTGAGACATAAGGGTGGACACTCTTGGGGCTGAGAGGTTTGGTGAGGTTGGGTGAGCAAACGCAGACGCTTTAAAGTAATACTGCGTTGTACCCATCCCATGGGTCCCAAATCTCCAGGTTCAAGGGCATCTGCCTACATCGAAAACATGCATGAGAAACCCAGAAGATGGTACATCGAGTGATCGGGAAAGGTTTCTAAAACGCACCTCATTTCTCATCGCCTTGTGCTCGGGTTCGCCATTCCAGCCGCTTTACTAGCAATCTCCCTCCTTGGAGAATCAGCACTTTTAACCTCCTGTTCCATACAGGTTGCAATTTGTCCTGAGGCTGAACGGGAAGAGGGGGAACCAATGAGAGACTAGCTCTAGGTGTTGGGACAGGCACAGGTCACTCTATTTTCCCATCAGGAAGAAGAATTAAGCACAGGCTCAGTCTGCCGCCCGGAAGCAGAATAGGGCCTAAAGAAAACCTTGCGCTTTTGCGGCCAGCTCCCAAGAGAGCGAGTTGAAAAATGGAGCTCAGGGGCACTGCAATTCACAAACCTGCAGACTTATAAATGATAACTCTCGTCTACAAATATATTGAGGGAAGGCAACAAAGAGGATTTGAAAGCAAGGCAGAATTGCAGGAAACAGATTTCAGGAGGCAGATTCGAATCGCCTTTAAAGCACAGGAAAAGCGGCAAAACCTCGACAATGATGCCCTTGTCCAAAAAGGGCGTATGCGTTTTTTCCTGAATATATTCAGGAAAAAACGCATACGCCCTTTTTGGCCAACCAAGCAACCTGGAAAGGCAAATCAGCGCTACAAAGAAGTCTCGCTTCCCATCGGTCAAAAGGGCCATGCTGAATAAAGTGTCAAAACCAGAAATGCAGGACAGGCCATGGAGAAACGGGAGCCTTGCTACGCTGATGGGCGGGATGTAAATTGCCAACAGCCACTCTGGAGAAGTGTACGGTGTGTCCTGAAACATTTACAAATCTCAGCTTAGAGAGCATAGGGCACTTCCACTCATGGGCGTATAAATTGGGAAAACTAAAAATCAGCAAGACACAAGCACCCCAAAGTTTAGGGCTGCTCTGTTGACAAGAACCTCCACTTCGTTACACCTTAAATATCCCAGGAAAGAGAAAAATGGATAAAGAAGTTGTGGTCCTTATGTACAATGGAATATCACTCAGCCATGAAATCAACGTCATAAGGCTAGTAGCAGCATGATGAGTGGATTTAGGTACGACGATTCTAAGTGAAATAAGTCACACAGAAAAAGACACTTATCATAAGATATCACCTATAGAGGGAATGTAAAAACCGCTGCCCTTGAACTGAATTACAAAACAGAACAGAGTCACACGGTTAGAAAACACACTATGGCTGCCTAACGGCAAAGGTGAGGTGGGGTGATGCATAAAACAAGGGTTTCAAATTAGCTCAGATACCGTTCCATAAACCCAATACGTAATAGACAAGACCTACTCCTTGCTCAGGGAACTGGACTCAACACCCCCTATTCACCGCCCAAGAGTATATCTGACTAGTAAGAATCTTAAAACCTATGTATTGATATCTCTCTGTAAGTGAGTCAAGTGGGTGTAAAGCTGCATAAACACAGCAGTGAAAAGCAGCTAAACCCCATTATAAAACTCAATTAATTTTAAAAACCCGTGAAACAAAGACAGTGAAAGGGAGAGAAATTCTTACAAAATTCGTTCAGGCGCTGTGATGCCACCTGGATTGACCATATCTAGACCCGCAGCTGATTGAGACATAAGCGTGGACACTCTTGGGGCTGAGGGGTTTGGTGAGGTTCGGTGAGCAAACGCAGACGCTTTACAGTAATACTGCGTGGTACCCATCCCATGGGTCCCAAATCTCCAGGTTCAAGGGCATCTTCCTACATCGAAAACATGCATGAGAAACCCAGAAGATGGTCCACCGAGTGATCCGGAAAGGTTTCTAAAACGCACCTCATTTCTCATCTCCTTGTGCTCGAGTTCGCCATTCCAGCCGCTTTACTAGCAATCTCCCTCCTTGGAGAATCAGCACCTTTAACCTCCTGTTCCATACAGGTGGCAATTTGAACTGAGGATGAACGGGAAGACGGGGAACCAATGAGAGACTAGCTCTAGGGGTTGGGACAGGCACAGGTCACTCTATTTTCCCATCAGGAAGAAGAATTAACCACAGGCTCAGTCTGCCGCCCGGAAGCAGAATAGGGCCTAAAGCAATCCTGCGCTTTTGCGGCCAGCTCCCAAGAGAGCGAGTTGAAAAATGGAGCTCAGGGGCACTGCAATTCACAAACCTGCAGACTTATAAATGATAACTCTCGTCTACAAATATATTGAGGGAAGGCAACAAAGAGGATTTGAAAGCAAGGCAGAATTGCAGGAAACAGATTTCAGGAGGCAGATTCGAATCGCCTTTAAAGCACAGGAAAAGCGGCAAAACCTCGACAATGATGCCCTTGGCCAAAAAGGGCGTATGCGTTTTTTCCTGAATATATTCAGGAAAAAACGCATACGCCCTTTTTGGCCAACCAAGCAACCTGGAAAGGCAAATCAGCGCTACAAAGAAGTCTCGCTTCCCATCGGTCAAAAGGGCCATGCTGAATAAAGTGTCAAAACCAGAAATGCAGGACAGGCCACGGAGAAACGGGAGCCTTGCTACGCTGATGGGCGGGATGTAAATTGCCAACAGCCACTCTGGAGAAGTGTACGGTGTGTCCTGAAACATTTACAAAACTCAGCTTAGAGAGCATAGGGCACTTCCACTCATGGGCGTATACATTGGGAAAACTAGAAATCAGCAAGACACAAGCACCCCAAAGTTTAGGGCTGCTCTGTTGACAAGAACCTCCACTTCGTTACACCTTAAATATCCCAGGAAAGAGAAAAATGGATAAAGAAGTTGTGGTCCTTATGTACAATGGAATATCACTAAGCCATGAAATCGACGTCATAAGGCTAGTAGCAGCATGATGAGTGGATTTAGGTACGACGATTCTAAGTGTAATAAGTCACACAGAAAAAGACACTTATCATAAAATATCACCTATAGAGGGAATGTAAAAACCGCTGCCCTTGAACTGAATTACAAAACAGAACAGAGTCACACGGTTAGAAAACACACTATGGCTGCCTAACGGGAAAGGTGAGGTGGGGTGATGCATAAAACAAGGGTTTCAAATTAGCTCAGATACCGTTCCATAAACCCAATACGTAATAGACAAGACCTACTCCTTGCTCAGGGAACTGGACTCAACACCCCCTATTCACCGCCCAAGAATATATCTGACTAGTAAGAATCTTAAAACTTATGTATTGATATCTCTCTGTAAGTGAGTCAAGTGGGTGTAAAGCTGCATACACACAGCAGTGAAAAGCAGCTAAACCCCATTATAAAACTCAATTAATTTTAAAAACCCGTGAAACAAAGACAGTGAAAGAGAGAGAAATTCTCACAAAATTCGTTCAGGGGCTGTGATGCCACCTCGATTGACCATACCTAGACCTGCAGCCGATTGAGACATAAGGGTGGACACTCTTGTGGCTGAGAGGTTTGGTGAGGTTGGGTGAGCAAACGCAGACGCTTTAAAGTAATACTGTGTGGTACCCATCCCATGGGTCCCAAATCTCCAGGTTCAAGGGCATCTTCCTACATCGAAAACATGCATGAGAAAGCCAGAAGATGGTCCACCGAGTGATCGGGAAAGGTTTCTAAAACGCACCTCATTTCTCATCTCCTTGTGCTCGAGTTCGTCATTCCAGCCGCTTTACTAGCAATCTCCCTCGTTGGAGAATCACCACCTTTAACCTCCTGTTCCATACAGGTGGCAATTTGAACTGAGGATGAACGGGAAGATGGGGAACCAATGAGAGACTAGCTCTAGGTGTTGGGACAGGCACAGGTCACTCTATTTTCCCATCAGGAAGAAGAATTAACCACAGGCTCAGTCTGCCGCCCGGAAGCAGAATAGGGCCTAAAGCAATCCTGCGCTTTTGCGGCCAGCTCCCAAGAGAGCGAGTTGAAAAATGGAGCTCAGGGGCACTGCAATTCACAAACCTGCAGACTTATAAATGATAACTCTCGTCTACAAATATATTGAGGGAAGGCAACAAAGAGGATTTGAAAGCAAGGCAGAATTGCAGGAAACAGATTTCAGGAGGCAGATTCGAATCGCCTTTAAAGCACAGGAAAAGCGGCAAAACCTCGACAATGATGCCCTTGGCCAAAAAGGGCGTATGCGTTTTTTCCTGAATATATTCAGGAAAAAACGCATACGCCCTTTTTGGCCAACCAAGCAACCTGGAAAGGCAAATCAGCGCTACAAAGAAGTCTCGCTTCCCATCGGTCAAAAGGGCCATGGTGAATAAAGTGTCAAAACCAGAAATGCAGGACAGGCCACGGAGAAACGGGAGCCTTGCTACGCTGATGGGCGGGATGTAAATTGCCAACAGCCACTCTGGAGAAGTGTACGGTGTGTCCTGAAACATTTACAAAACTCAGCTTAGAGAGCATAGGGCACTTCCACTCATGGGCGTATACATTGGGAAAACTAGAAATCAGCAAGACACAAGCACCCCAAAGTTTAGGGCTGCTCTGTTGACAAGAACCTCCACTTCGTTACACCTTAAATATCCCAGGAAAGAGAAAAATGGATAAAGAAGTTGTGGTCCGTATGTACAATGGAATATCACTCAGCCATGAAATCAACGTCATAAGGCTAGTAGCAGCATGATGAGTGGATTTAGGTACGACGATTCTAAGTGTAATAAGTCACACAGAAAAAGTCACTTATCATAAGATATCACTTATAGAGGGAATGTAAAACCCGCTACCCTTGAACTGAATTACAAAACAGAACAGAGTCACACGGTTAGAAAACACACTATGGCTGCCTAACGGGAAAGGTGAGGTGGGGTGATGTATAAAACAAGGGTTTCAAATTAGCTCAGATACCGTTCCATAAACCCAATACGTAATAGACAAGACCTACTCCTTGCTCAGGGAACTGGACTCGACACCCCCTATTCACCGCCCAAGAATATATCTGACTAGTAAGAATCTTAAAACCTATGTATTGATATCTCTCTGTAAGTGAGTCAAGTGGGTGTAAAGCTGCATAAACACAGCAGTGAAAAGCAGCTAAACCCCATTATAAAACTCAATTAATTTTAAAAACCCGTGAAACAAAGACAGTGAAAGAGAGAGAAATTCTCACAAAATTCGTTCAGGGGCTGTGATGCCACCTGGATTGACCATACCTAGACCTGCAGCTGATTGAGACATAAGGGTGGACACTCTTGGGGCTGAGAGGTTTGGTGAGGTTGGGTGAGCAAACGCAGACGCTTTAAAGTAATACTGCGTTGTACCCATCCCATGGGTCCCAAATCTCCAGGTTCAAGGGCATCTGCCTACATCGAAAACATGCATGAGAAACCCAGAAGATGGTACATCGAGTGATCGGGAAAGGTTTCTAAAACGCACCTCATTTCTCATCGCCTTGTGCTCGGGTTCGCCATTCCAGCCGCTTTACTAGCAATCTCCCTCCTTGGAGAATCAGCACTTTTAACCTCCTGTTCCATACAGGTTGCAATTTGTCCTGAGGCTGAACGGGAAGAGGGGGAACCAATGAGAGACTAGCTCTAGGTGTTGGGACAGGCACAGGTCACTCTATTTTCCCATCAGGAAGAAGAATTAAGCACAGGCTCAGTCTGCCGCCCGGAAGCAGAATAGGGCCTAAAGAAAACCTTGCGCTTTTGCGGCCAGCTCCCAAGAGAGCGAGTTGAAAAATGGAGCTCAGGGGCACTGCAATTCACAAACCTGCAGACTTATAAATGATAACTCTCGTCTACAAATATATTGAGGGAAGGCAACAAAGAGGATTTGAAAGCAAGGCAGAATTGCAGGAAACAGATTTCAGGAGGCAGATTCGAATCGCCTTTAAAGCACAGGAAAAGCGGCAAAACCTCGACAATGATGCCCTTGTCCAAAAAGGGCGTATGCGTTTTTTCCTGAATATATTCAGGAAAAAACGCATACGCCCTTTTTGGCCAACCAAGCAACCTGGAAAGGCAAATCAGCGCTACAAAGAAGTCTCGCTTCCCATCGGTCAAAAGGGCCATGCTGAATAAAGTGTCAAAACCAGAAATGCAGGACAGGCCATGGAGAAACGGGAGCCTTGCTACGCTGATGGGCGGGATGTAAATTGCCAACAGCCACTCTGGAGAAGTGTACGGTGTGTCCTGAAACATTTACAAATCTCAGCTTAGAGAGCATAGGGCACTTCCACTCATGGGCGTATAAATTGGGAAAACTAAAAATCAGCAAGACACAAGCACCCCAAAGTTTAGGGCTGCTCTGTTGAGAAGAACCTCCACTTCGTTACACCTTAAATATCCCAGGAAAGAGAAAAATGGATAAAGAAGTTGTGGTCCTTATGTACAATGGAATATCACTCAGCCATGAAATCAACGTCATAAGGCTAGTAGCAGCATGATGAGTGGATTTAGGTACGACGATTCTAAGTGAAATAAGTCACACAGAAAAAGACACTTATCATAAGATATCACCTATAGAGGGAATGTAAAAACCGCTGCCCTTGAACTGAATTACAAAACAGAACAGAGTCACACGGTTAGAAAACACACTATGGCTGCCTAACGGCAAAGGTGAGGTAGGGTGATGCATAAAACAAGGGTTTCAAATTAGCTCAGATACCGTTCCATAAACCCAATACGTAATAGACAAGACCTACTCCTTGCTCAGGGAACTGGACTCAACACCCCCTAATTCACCGCCCAAGAGTATATCTGACTAGTAAGAATCTTAAAACCTATGTATTGATATCTCTCTGTAAGTGAGTCAAGTGGGTGTAAAGCTGCATAAACACAGCAGTGAAAAGCAGCTAAACCCCATTATAAAACTCAATTAATTTTAAAAACCCGTGAAACAAAGACAGTGAAAGGGAGAGAAATTCTTACAAAATTCGTTCAGGCGCTGTGATGCCACCTGGATTGACCATATCTAGACCCGCAGCTGATTGAGACATAAGCGTGGACACTCTTGGGGCTGAGGGGTTTGGTGAGGTTCGGTGAGCAAACGCAGACGCTTTACAGTAATACTGCGTGGTACCCATCCCATGGGTCCCAAATCTCCAGGTTCAAGGGCATCTTCCTACATCGAAAACATGCATGAGAAACCCAGAAGATGGTCCACCGAGTGATCGGGAAAGGTTTCTAAAACGCACCTCATTTCTCGTCTCCTTGTGCTCGGGTTCGCCATTCCAGCCGCTTTACTAGCAATCTCCCTCCTTGGAGAATCAGCACCTTTAACCTCCTGTTCCATACAGGTGGCAATTTGAACTGAGGGTGAACGGGAAGACGGGGAACCAATGAGAGACTAGCTCTAGGTGTTGGGACAGGCACAGGTCACTCTATTTTCCCATCAGGAAGAAGAATTAACCACAGGCTCAGTCTGCCGCCCGGAAGCAGAATAGGGCCTAAAGCAATCCTGCGCTTTTGCGGCCAGCTCCCAAGAGAGCGAGTTGAAAAATGGAGCTCAGGGGCACTGCAATTCACAAACCTGCAGACTTATAAATGATAACTCTCGTCTACAAATATATTGAGGGAAGGCAACAAAGAGGATTTGAAAGCAAGGCAGAATTGCAGGAAACAGATTTCAGGAGGCAGATTCGAATCGCCTTTAAAGCACAGGAAAAGCGGCAAAACCTCGACAATGATGCCCTTGTCCAAAAAGGGCGTATGCGTTTTTTCCTGAATATATTCAGGAAAAAACGCATACGCCCTTTTTGGTCAACCAAGCAACCTGGAAAGGCAAATCAGCGCTACAAAGAAGTCTCGCTTCCCATCGGACAAAAGGGCCATGCTGAATAAAGTGTCAAAACCAGAAATGCAGGACAGGCCACGGAGAAACGGGAGCCTTGCTACGCTGATGGGCGGGATGTAAATTGCCAACAGCCACTCTGGAGAAGTGTACGGTGTGTCCTGAAACATTTACAAAACTCAGCTTAGAGAGCATAGGGCACTTCCACTCATGGGCGTATAAATTGGGAAAACTAAAAATCAACAAGACACAAGCACCCCAAAGTTTAGGGCTGCTCTGTTGACAAGAACCTCCACTTCGTTACACCTTAAATATCCCAGGAAAGAGAAAAATGGATAAAGAAGTTGTGGTCCTTATGTACAATGGAATATCACTCAGCCATGAAATCAACGTCATAAGGCTAGTAGCAGCATGATGAGTGGATTTAGGTACGACGATTCTAAGTGAAATAAGTCACACAGAAAAAGACACTTATCATAAGATATCACTTATAGAGGGAATGTAAAAACCGCTGCCCTTGAACTGAATTACAAAACAGAACAGAGTCACACGGTTAGAAAACACACTATGGCTGCCTAATGGGAAAGGTGAGGTGGGGTGATGCATAAAACAAGGGTTTCAAATTAGCTCAGATACCGTTCCATAAACCCAATACGTAATAGACAAGACCTAGTCCTTGCTCAGGGAACTGGACTCAACACCCCCTATTCACCGCCCAAGAATATATCTGACTAGTAAGAATCTTAAAACTTATGTATTGATATCTCTCTGTAAGTGAGTCAAGTGGGTGTAAAGCTGCATAAACACAGCAGTGAAAAGCAGCTAAACCCCATTATAAAACTCAATTAATTTTAAAAACCCGTGAAACAAAGACAGTGAAAGAGAGAGAAATTCTCACAAAATTCGTTCAGGGGCTGTGATGCCACCTCGATTGACCATATCTAGACCTGCAGCCGATTGAGACATAAGGGTGGACACTCTTGGGGCTGAGAGGTTTGGTGAGGTTGGGTGAGCAAACGCAGACGCTTTAAAGTAATACTGTGTGGTACCCATCCCATGGGTCCCAAATCTCCAGGTTCAAGGGCATCTTCCTACATCGAAAACATGCATGAGAAAGCCAGAAGATGGTCCACCGAGTGATCGGGAAAGGTTTCTAAAACGCACCTCATTTCTCATCTCCTTGTGCTCGATTTCGTCATTCCAGCCGCTTTACTAGCAATCTCCCTCGTTGGAGAATCAGCACCTTTAACCTCCTGTTCCATACAGGTGGCAATTTGAACTGAGGATGAACGGGAAGATGGGGAACCAATGAGAGACTAGCTCTAGGTGTTGGGACAGGCACAGGTCACTCTATTTTCCCATCAGGAAGAAGAATTAACCACAGGCTCAGTCTGCCGCCCGGAAGCAGAATAGGGCCTAAAGCAATCCTGCGCTTTTGCGGCCAGCTCCCAAGAGAGCGAGTTGAAAAATGGAGCTCAGGGGCACTGCAATTCACAAACCTGCAGACTTATAAATGATAACTCTCGTCTACAAATATATTGAGGGAAGGCAACAAAGAGGATTTGAAAGCAAGGCAGAATTGCAGGAAACAGATTTCAGGAGGCAGATTCGAATCGCCTTTAAAGCACAGGAAAAGCGGCAAAACCTCGACAATGATGCCCTTGGCCAAAAAGGGCGTATGCGTTTTTTCCTGAATATATTCAGGAAAAAACGCATACGCCCTTTTTGGCCAACCAAGCAACCTGGAAAGGCAAATCAGCACTACAAAGAAGTCTCGCTTCCCATCGGTCAAAAGGGCCATGCTGAATAAAGTGTCAAAACCAGAAATGCAGGACAGGCCACGGAGAAACGGGAGCCTTGCTACGCTGATGGGCGGGATGTAAATTGCCAACAGCCACTCTGGAGAAGTGTACGGTGTGTCCTGAAACATTTACAAAACTCAGCTTAGAGAGCATAGGGCACTTCCACTCATGGGCGTATAAATTGGGAAAACTAAAAATCACCAAGACACAAGCACCCCAAAGTTTAGGGCTGCTCTGTTGACAAGAACCTCCACTTCGTTACACCTTAAATATCCCAGGAAAGAGAAAAATGGATAAAGAAGTTGTGGTCCTTATGTACAATGGAATATCACTCAGCCATGAAATCAACGTCATAAGGCTAGTAGCAGCATGATGAGTGGATTTAGGTACGACGATTCTAAGTCAAATAAGTCACACAGAAAAAGACACTAATCATAAGATATCACCTATAGAGGGAATGTAAAAACCGCTGCCCTTGAACTGAATTACAAAACAGAACAGAGTCACACGGTTAGAAAACACACTATGGCTGCCTAACGGCAAAGGTGAGGTGGGGTGATGCATAAAACAAGGGTTTCAAATTAGCTCAGATACCGTTCCATAAACCCAATACGTAATAGACAAGACCTACTCCTTGCTCAGGGAACTGGACTCAACACCCCCTATTCACCGCCCAAGAGTATATCTGACTAGTAAGAATCTTAAAACCTATGTATTGATATCTCTCTGTAAGTGAGTCAAGTGGGTGTAAAGCTGCATAAACACAGCAGTGAAAAGCAGCTAAACCCCATTATAAAACTCAATTAATTTTAAAAACCCGTGAAACAAAGACAGTGAAAGGGAGAGAAATTCTTACAAAATTCGTTCAGGCGCTGTGATGCCACCTGGATTGACCATATCTAGACCCGCAGCTGATTGAGACATAAGCGTGGACACTCTTGGGGCTGAGGGGTTTGGTGAGGTTCGGTGAGCAAACGCAGACGCTTTACAGTAATACTGCGTGGTACCCATCCCATGGGTCCCAAATCTCCAGGTTCAAGGGCATCTTCCTACATCGAAAACATGCATGAGAAACCCAGAAGATGGTCCACCGAGTGATCGGGAAAGGTTTCTAAAACGCACCTCATTTCTCGTCTCCTTGTGCTCGGGTTCGCCATTCCAGCCGCTTTACTAGCAATCTCCCTCCTTGGAGAATCAGCACCTTTAACCTCCTGTTCCATACAGGTGGCAATTTGAACTGAGGGTGAACGGGAAGACGGGGAACCAATGAGAGACTAGCTCTAGGTGTTGGGACAGGCACAGGTCACTCTATTTTCCCATCAGGAAGAAGAATTAACCACAGGCTCAGTCTGCCGCCCGGAAGCAGAATAGGGCCTAAAGCAATCCTGCGCTTTTGCGGCCAGCTCCCAAGAGAGCGAGTTGAAAAATGGAGCTCAGGGGCACTGCAATTCACAAACCTGCAGACTTATAAATGATAACTCTCGTCTACAAATATATTGAGGGAAGGCAACAAAGAGGATTTGAAAGCAAGGCAGAATTGCAGGAAACAGATTTCAGGAGGCAGATTCGAATCGCCTTTAAAGCACAGGAAAAGCGGCAAAACCTCGACAATGATGCCCTTGGCCAAAAAGGGCGTATGCGTTTTTTCCTGAATATATTCAGGAAAAAACGCATACGCCCTTTTTGGCCAACCAAGCAACCTGGAAAGGCAAATCAGCGCTACAAAGAAGTCTCGCTTCCCATCGGTCAAAAGGGCCATGCTGAATAAAGTGTCAAAACCAGAAATGCAGGACAGGCCACGGAGAAACGGGAGCCTTGCTACGCTGATGGGCGGGATGTAAATTGCCAACAGCCACTCTGGAGAAGTGTACGGTGTGTCCTGAAACATTTACAAAACTCAGCTTAGAGAGCATAGGGCACTTCCACTCATGGGCGTATAAATTGGGAAAACTAAAAATCAACAAGACACAAGCACCCCAAAGTTTAGGGCTGCTCTGTTGACAAGAACCTCCACTTCGTTACACCTTAAATATCCCAGGAAAGAGAAAAATGGATAAAGAAGTTGTGGTCCTTATGTACAATGGAATATCACTCAGCCATGAAATCAACGTCATAAGGCTAGTAGCAGCATGATGAGTGGATTTAGGTACGACGATTCTAAGTGAAATAAGTCACACAGAAAAAGACACTTATCATAAGATATCACCTATAGAGGGAATGTAAAAACCGCTGCCCTTGAACTGAATTACAAAACAGAACAGAGTCACACGGTTAGAAAACACACTATGGCTGCCTAACGGGAAAGGTGAGGTGGGGTGATGCATAAAACAAGGGTTTCAAATTAGCTCAGATACCGTTCCATAAACCCAATACGTAATAGACAAGACCTACTCCTTGCTCAGGGAACTGGACTCAACACCCCCTATTCACCGCCCAAGAATATATCTGACTAGTAAGAATCTTAAAACTTATGTATTGATATCTCTCTGTAAGTGAGTCAAGTGGGTGTAAAGCTGCATAAACACAGCAGTGAAAAGCAGCTAAACCCCATTATAAAACTCAATTAATTTTAAAAACCCGTGAAACAAAGACAGTGAAAGAGAGAGAAATTCTCACAAAATTCGTTCAGGGGCTGTGATGCCACCTCGATTGACCATATCTAGACCTGCAGCCGATTGAGACATAAGGGTGGACACTCTTGGGGCTGAGAGGTTTGGTGAGGTTGGGTGAGCAAACGCAGACGCTTTAAAGTAATACTGTGTGGTACCCATCCCATGGGTCCCAAATCTCCAGGTTCAAGGGCATCTTCCTACATCGAAAACATGCATGAGAAAGCCAGAAGATGGTCCACCGAGTGATCGGGAAAGGTTTCTAAAACGCACCTCATTTCTCATCTCCTTGTGCTCGAGTTCGTCATTCCAGCCGCTTTACTAGCAATCTCCCTCGTTGGAGAATCAGCACCATTAACCTCCTGTTCCATACAGGTGGCAATTTGAACTGAGGATGAACGGGAAGATGGGGAACCAATGAGAGACTAGCTCTAGGTGTTGGGACAGGCACAGGTCACTCTATTTTCCCATCAGGAAGAAGAATTAACCACAGGCTCAGTCTGCCGCCCGGAAGCAGAATAGGGCCTAAAGCAATCCTGCGCTTTTGCGGCCAGCTCCCAAGAGAGCGAGTTGAAAAATGGAGCTCAGGGGCACTGCAATTCACAAACCTGCAGACTTATAAATGATAACTCTCGTCTACAAATATATTGAGGGAAGGCAACAAAGAGGATTTGAAAGCAAGGCAGAATTGCAGGAAACAGATTTCAGGAGGCAGATTCGAATCGCCTTTAAAGCACAGGAAAAGCGGCAAAACCTCGACAATGATGCCCTTGGCCAAAAAGGGCGTATGCGTTTTTTCCTGAATATATTCAGGAAAAAACGCATACGCCCTTTTTGGCCAACCAAGCAACCTGGAAAGGCAAATCAGCGCTACAAAGAAGTCTCGCTTCCCATCGGTCAAAAGGGCCATGCTGAATAAAGTGTCAAAACCAGAAATGCAGGACAGGCCACGGAGAAACGGGAGCCTTGCTACGCTGATGGGCGGGATGTAAATTGCCAACAGCCACTCTGGAGAAGTGTACGGTGTGTCCTGAAACATTTACAAAACTCAGCTTAGAGAGCATAGGGCACTTCCACTCATGGGCGTATACATTGGGAAAACTAGAAATCAGCAAGACACAAGCACCCCAAAGTTTAGGGCTGCTCTGTTGACAAGAACCTCCACTTCGTTACACCTTAAATATCCCAGGAAAGAGAAAAATGGATAAAGAAGTTGTGGTCCGTATGTACAATGGAATATCACTCAGCCATGAAATCAACGTCATAAGGCTAGTAGCAGCATGATGAGTGGATTTAGGTACGACGATTCTAAGTGTAATAAGTCACACAGAAAAAGTCACTTATCATAAGATATCACTTATAGAGGGAATGTAAAACCCGCTACCCTTGAATTGAATTACAAAACAGAACAGAGTCACACGGTTAGAAAACACACTATGGCTGCCTAACGGGAAAGGTGAGGTGGGGTGATGCATAAAACAAGGGTTTCAAATTAGCTCAGATACCGTTCCATAAACCCAATATGTAATAGACAAGACCTACTCCTTGCTCAGGGAACTGGACTCGACACCCCCTATTCACCGCCCAAGAATATATCTGACTAGTAAGAATCTTAAAACCTATGTATTGATATCTCCCTGTAAGTGAGTCAAGTGGGTGTAAAGCTGCATAAACACAGCAGTGAAAACCAGCTGAACCCCAATATAAAACTCAATTAATTTTAAAAACCCGTGAAACAAAGACAGTGAAAGAGAGAGAATTTCTCACAAAATTCGTTCAGGGGCTGTGATGCCACCTCGATTGACCATATCTAGACCTGCAGCCGATTGAGACATAAGGGTGGACACTCTTGGGGCTGAGAGGTTTGGTGAGGTTGGGTGAGCAAACGCAGACGCTTTAAAGTAATACTGTGTGGTACCCATCCCATGGGTCCCAAATCTCCAGGTTCAAGGGCATCTTCCTACATCGAAAACATGCATGAGAAACCCAGAAGATGGTCCACCGAGTGAACGGGAAAGGTTTCTAAAACGCACCTCATTTCTCATCTCCTTGTGCTCGGGTTCGCCATTCCAGCCGCTTTACTGGCAATCTCCCTCCTTGGAGAATCAGCACCTTTAACCTCCTGTTCCATACAGGTGGCAATTTGTCCTGAGGATGAACGGGAAGAGGGGGAACCAATGAGAGACTAGCTCTAGGTGTTGGGACAGGCACAGGTCACTCTATTTTCCCATCAGGAAGAAGAATTAAGCACAGGCTCAGTCTGCCGCCCGGAAGCAGAATAGGGCCTAAAGCAATCCTGCGCTTTTGCGGCCAGCTCCCAAGAGAGCGAGTTGAAAAATGGAGCTCAGGGGCACTGCAATTCACAAACCTGCAGACTTATAAATGATAACTCTCGTCTACAAATATATTGAGGGAAGGCAACAAAGAGGATTTGAAAGCAAGGCAGATTTGCAGGAAACAGATTTCAGGAGGCAGATTCGAATCGACTTTAAAGCACAGGAAAATCGGCAAAACCTCGACAATGATGCCCTTGGCCAAAAAGGGCGTATGCGTTTTTTCCTGAATATATTCAGGAAAAAACGCATACGCCCTTTTTGGCCAACCAAGCAACCTGGAAAGGCAAATCAGCGTTACAAAGAAGTCTCGCTTCCCATCGGTCAAAAGGGCCATGCTGAATAAAGTGTCAAAACCAGAAATGCAGGACAGGCCACGGAGAAACGGGAGCCTTGCTACGCTGATGGGCGGGATGTAAATTGCCAACAGCCACTCTGGAGAAGTGTACGGTGTGTCCTGAAACATTTACAAAACTCAGCTTAGAGAGCATAGGGCACTTCCACTCATGGGCGTATAAATTGGGAAAACTAAAAATCAACAAGACACAAGCACCCCAAAGTTTAGGGCTGCTCTGTTGACAAGAACCTCCACTTCGTTACACCTTAAATATCCCAGGAAAGAGAAAAATGGATAAAGAAGTTGTGGTCCTTATGTACAATGGAATATCACTCAGCCATGAAATCAACGTCATAAGGCTAGTAGCAGCATGATGAGTGGATTTAGGTACGACGATTCTAAGTGAAATAAGTCACACAGAAAAAGACACTTATCATAAGATATCACCTATAGAGGGAATGTAAAAACCGCTGCCCTTGAACTGAATTACAAAACAGAACAGAGTCACACGGTTAGAAAACACACTATGGCTGCCTAACGGCAAAGGTGAGGTGGGGTGATGCATAAAACAAGGGTTTCAAATTAGCTCAGATACCGTTCCATAAACCCAATACGTAATAGACAAGACCTACTCCTTGCTCAGGGAACTGGACTCAACACCCCCTATTCACCGCCCAAGAATATATCTGACTAGTAAGAATCTTAAAACTTATGTATTGATATCTCTCTGTAAGTGAGTCAAGTGGGTGTAAAGCTGCATAAACACAGCAGTGAAAAGCAGCTAAACCCCATTATAAAACTCAATTAATTTTAAAAACCCGTGAAACAAAGACAGTGAAAGAGAGAGAAATTCTCACAAAATTCGTTCAGGGGCTGTGATGCCACCTCGATTGACCATATCTAGACCTGCAGCCGATTGAGACATAAGGGTGGACACTCTTGGGGCTGAGAGGTTTGGTGAGGTTGGGTGAGCAAACGCAGACGCTTTAAAGTAATACTGTGTGGTACCCATCCCATGGGTCCCAAATCTCCAGGTTCAAGGGCATCTTCCTACATCGAAAACATGCATGAGAAAGCCAGAAGATGGTCCACCGAGTGATCGGGAAAGGTTTCTAAAACGCACCTCATTTCTCATCTCCTTGTGCTCGAGTTCGTCATTCCAGCCGCTTTACTAGCAATCTCCCTCGTTGGAGAATCAGCACCTTTAACCTCCTGTTCCATACAGGTGGCAATTTGAACTGAGGATGAACGGGAAGATGGGGAACCAATGAGAGACTAGCTCTAGGTGTTGGGACAGGCACAGGTCACTCTATTTTCCCATCAGGAAGAAGAATTAACCACAGGCTCAGTCTGCCGCCCGGAAGCAGAATAGGGCCTAAAGCAATCCTGCGCTTTTGCGGCCAGCTCCCAAGAGAGCGAGTTGAAAAATGGAGCTCAGGGGCACTGCAATTCACAAACCTGCAGACTTATAAATGATAACTCTCGTCTACAAATATATTGAGGGAAGGCAACAAAGAGGATTTGAAAGCAAGGCAGAATTGCAGGAAACAGATTTCAGGAGGCAGATTCGAATCGCCTTTAAAGCACAGGAAAAGCGGCAAAACCTCGACAATGATGCCCTTGGCCAAAAAGGGCGTATGCGTTTTTTCCTGAATATATTCAGGAAAAAACGCATACGCCCTTTTTGGCCAAC
This sequence comes from Eschrichtius robustus, assembly GCF_028021215.1. NCBI lineage: Eukaryota > Metazoa > Chordata > Mammalia > Artiodactyla > Eschrichtiidae > Eschrichtius > Eschrichtius robustus. The sequence goes on along the minus strand of NC_090830.1, from coordinate 22,888,439 downwards.
CAAGCAACCTGGAAAGGCAAATCAGCGCTACAAAGAAGTCTCGCTTCCCATCGGTCAAAAGGGCCATGCTGAATAAAGTGTCAAAACCAGAAATGCAGGACAGGCCACGGTGAAACGGGAGCCTTGCTACGCTGATGGGCGGGATGTAAATTGCCAACAGCCACTCTGGAGAAGTGTACGGTGTGTCCTGAAATATTTACAAAACTCAGCTTAGAGAGCATAGGGCACTTCCACTCATGGGCGTATACATTGGGAAAACTAGAAATCAGCAAGACACAAGCACCCCAAAGTTTAGGGCTGCTCTGTTGACAAGAACCTCCACTTCGTTACACCTTAAATATCCCAGGAAAGAGAAAAATGGATAAAGAAGTTGTGGTCCGTATGTACAATGGAATATCACTCAGCCATGAAATCAACGTCATAAGGCTAGTAGCAGCATGATGAGTGGATTTAGGTACGACGATTCTAAGTGTAATAAGTCACACAGAAAAAGTCACTTATCATAAGATATCACTTATAGAGGGAATGTAAAACCCGCTACCCTTGAATTGAATTACAAAACAGAACAGAGTCACACGGTTAGAAAACACACTATGGCTGCCTAACGGGAAAGGTGAGGTGGGGTGATGCATAAAACAAGGGTTTCAAATTAGCTCAGATACCGTTCCATAAACCCAATATGTAATAGACAAGACCTACTCCTTGCTCAGGGAACTGGACTCGACACCCCCTATTCACCGCCCAAGAATATATCTGACTAGTAAGAATCTTAAAACCTATGTATTGATATCTCCCTGTAAGTGAGTCAAGTGGGTGTAAAGCTGCATAAACACAGCAGTGAAAACCAGCTGAACCCCAATATAAAACTCAATTAATTTTAAAAACCCGTGAAACAAAGACAGTGAAAGAGAGAGAATTTCTCACAAAATTCGTTCAGGGGCTGTGATGCCACCTCGATTGACCATATCTAGACCTGCAGCCGATTGAGACATAAGGGTGGACACTCTTGGGGCTGAGAGGTTTGGTGAGGTTGGGTGAGCAAACGCAGACGCTTTAAAGTAATACTGTGTGGTACCCATCCCATGGGTCCCAAATCTCCAGGTTCAAGGGCATCTTCCTACATCGAAAACATGCATGAGAAACCCAGAAGATGGTCCACCGAGTGATCGGGAAAGGTTTCTAAAACGCACCTCATTTCTCATCTCCTTGTGCACGGGTTCGCCATTCCAGCCGCTTTACTGGCAATCTCCCTCCTTGCAGAATCAGCACCTTTAACCTCCTGTTCCATACAGGTGGCAATTTGTCCTGAGGATGAACGGGAAGAGGGGGAACCAATGAGAGACTAGCTCTAGGTGTTGGGACAGGCACAGGTCACTCTATTTTCCCATCAGGAAGAAGAATTAAGCACAGGCTCAGTCTGCCGCCCGGAAGCAGAATAGGGCCTAAAGCAATCCTGCGCTTTTGCGGCCAGCTCCCAAGAGAGCGAGTTGAAAAATGGAGCTCAGGGGCACTGCAATTCACAAACCTGCAGACTTATAAATGATAACTCTCGTCTACAAATATATTGAGGGAAGGCAACAAAGAGGATTTGAAAGCAAGGCAGATTTGCAGGAAACAGATTTCAGGAGGCAGATTCGAATCGACTTTAAAGCACAGGAAAAGCGGCAAAACCTCGACAATGATGCCCTTGGCCAAAAAGGGCGTATGCGTTTTTTCCTGAATATATTCAGGAAAAAACGCATACGCCCTTTTTGGCCAACCAAGCAACCTGGAAAGGCAAATCAGCGTTACAAAGAAGTCTCGCTTCCCATCGGTCAAAAGGGCCATGCTGAATAAAGTGTCAAAACCAGAAATGCAGGACAGGCCACGGAGAAACGGGAGCCTTGCTACGCTGATGGGCGGGATGTAAATTGCCAACAGCCACTCTGGAGAAGTGTACGGTGTGTCCTGAAATATTTACAAAACTCAGCTTAGACAGCATAGGGCACTTCCACTCATGGGCGTATAAATTGGGAAAACTAAAAATCAGCAAGACACAAGCACCCCAAAGTTTAGGGCTGCTCTGTTGACAAGAACCTCCACTTCGTTACACCTTAAATATCCCAGGAAAGAGAAAAATGGATAAAGAAGTTGTGGTCCTTATGTACAATGGAATATCACTCAGCCATGAAATCAACGTCATAAGGCTAGTAGCAGCATGATGAGTGGATTTAGGTACGACGATTCTAAGTGTAATAAGTCACACAGAAAAAGACACTTATCATAAGATATCACCTATAGAGGGAATGTAAAAACCGCTGCCCTTGAACTGAATTACAAAACAGAACAGAGTCACACGGTTAGAAAACACACTATGGCTGCCTAACGGGAAAGGTGAGGTGGGGTGATGCATAAAACAAGGGTTTCAAATTAGCTCAGATACCGTTCCATAAACCCAATACGTAATAGACAAGACCTACTCCTTGCTCAGGGAACTGGACTCAACACCCCCTATTCACCGCCCAAGAGTATATCTGACTAATAAGAATCTTAAAACCTATGTATTGATATCTCTCTGTAAGTGAGTCAAGTGGGTGTAAAGCTGCATAAACACAGCAGTGAAAAGCAGCTAAACCCCATTATAAAACTCAATTAATTTTAAAAACCCGTGAAACAAAGACAGTGAAAGGGAGAGAAATTCTTACAAAATTCGTTCAGGCGCTGTGATGCCACCTGGATTGACCATATCTAGACCCGCAGCTGATTGAGACATAAGGGTGGACACTCTTGGGGCTGAGGGGTTTGGTGAGGTTCGGTGAGCAAACGCAGACGCTTTAAAGTAATACTGCGTGGTACCCATCCCATGGGTCCCAAATCTCCAGGTTCAAGGGCATCTTCCTACATCGAAAACATGCATGAGAAACCCAGAAGATGGTCACCGAGTGATCGGGAAAGGTTTCTAAAACGCACCTCATTTCTCGTCTCCTTGTGCTCGGGTTCGCCATTCCAGCCGCTTTACTAGCAATCTCCCTCCTTGGAGAATCAGCACCTTTAACCTCCTGTTCCATACAGGTGGCAATTTGAACTGAGGATGAACGGGAAGACGGGGAACCAATGAGAGACTAGCTCTAGGTGTTGGGACAGGCACAGGTCACTCTATTTTCCCATCAGGAAGAAGAATTAACCACAGGCTCAGTCTGCCGCCCGGAAGCAGAATAGGGCCTAAAGCAATCCTGCGCTTTTGCGGCCAGCTCCCAAGAGAGCGAGTTGAAAAATGGAGCTCAGGGGCACTGCAATTCACAAACCTGCAGACTTATAAATGATAACTCTCCTCTACAAATATATTGAGGGAAGGCAACAAAGAGGATTTGAAAGCAAGGCAGAATTGCAGGAAACAGATTTCAGGAGGCAGATTCGAATCGCCTTTAAAGCACAGGAAAAGCGGCAAAACCTCGACAATGATGCCCTTGGCCAAAAAGGGCGTATGCGTTTTTTCCTGAATATATTCAGGAAAAAACGCATACGCCCTTTTTGGCCAACCAAGCAACCTGGAAAGGCAAATCAGCACTACAAAGAAGTCTCGCTTCCCATCGGTCAAAAGGGCCATGCTGAATAAAGTGTCAAAACCAGAAATGCAGGACAGGCCACGGAGAAACGGGAGCCTTGCTACGCTGATGGGCGGGATGTAAATTGCCAACAGCCACTCTGGAGAAGTGTACGGTGTGTCCTGAAACATTTACAAAACTCAGCTTAGAGAGCATAGGGCACTTCCACTCATGGGCGTATAAATTGGGAAAACTAAAAATCACCAAGACACAAGCACCCCAAAGTTTAGGGCTGCTCTGTTGACAAGAACCTCCACTTCGTTACACCTTAAATATCCCAGGAAAGAGAAAATGGATAAAGAAGTTGTGGTCCTTATGTACAATGGAATATCACTCAGCCATGAAATCAACGTCATAAGGCTAGTAGCAGCATGATGAGTGGATTTAGGTACGACGATTCTAAGTCAAATAAGTCACACAGAAAAAGACACTAATCATAAGATATCACCTATAGAGGGAATGTAAAAACCGCTGCCATTGAACTGAATTACAAAACAGAACAGAGTCACACGGTTAGAAAACACACTATGGCTGCCTAACGGCAAAGGTGAGGTGGGGTGATGCATAAAACAAGGGTTTCAAATTAGCTCAGATACCGTTCCATAAACCCAATACGTAATAGACAAGACCTACTCCTTGCTCAGGGAACTGGACTCAACACCCCCTATTCACCGCCCAAGAGTATATCTGACTAGTAAGAATCTTAAAACCTATGTATTGATATCTCTCTGTAAGTGAGTCAAGTGGGTGTAAAGCTGCATAAACACAGCAGTGAAAAGCAGCTAAACCCCATTATAAAACTCAATTAATTTTAAAAACCCGTGAAACAAAGACAGTGAAAGGGAGAGAAATTCTTACAAAATTCGTTCAGGCGCTGTGATGCCACCTGGATTGACCATATCTAGACCCGCAGCTGATTGAGACATAAGCGTGGACACTCTTGGGGCTGAGGGGTTTGGTGAGGTTCGGTGAGCAAACGCAGACGCTTTACAGTAATACTGCGTGGTACCCATCCCATGGGTCCCAAATCTCCAGGTTCAAGGGCATCTTCCTACATCGAAAACGTGCATGAGAAACCCAGAAGATGGTCCACCGAGTGATCGGGAAGGTTTCTAAAACGCACCTCATTTCTCGTCTCCTTGTGCTCGGGTTCGCCATTCCAGCCGCTTTACTAGCAATCTCCCTCCTTGGAGAATCAGCACCTTAACCTCCTGTTCCATACAGGTGGCAATTTGAACTGAGGGTGAACGGGAAGACGGGGAACCAATGAGAGACTAGCTCTAGGTGTTGGGACAGGCACAGGTCACTCTATTTTCCCATCAGGAAGAAGAATTAACCACAGGCTCAGTCTGCCGCCCGGAAGCAGAATAGGGCCTAAAGCAATCCTGCGCTTTTGCGGCCAGCTCCCAAGAGAGCGAGTTGAAAAATGGAGCTCAGGGGCACTGCAATTCACAAACCTGCAGACTTATAAATGATAACTCTCGTCTACAAATATATTGAGGGAAGGCAACAAAGAGGATTTGAAAGCAAGGCAGAATTGCAGGAAACAGATTTCAGGAGGCAGATTCGAATCGCCTTTAAAGCACAGGAAAAGCGGCAAAACCTCGACAATGATGCCCTTGGCCAAAAAGGGCGTATGCGTTTTTTCCTGAATATATTCAGGAAAAAACGCATACGCCCTTTTTGGCCAAA